>NC_063340.1:88337349-88450850 GCF_021869965.1 Rhincodon typus
GAAACAAACTGCATAAATCTTCAGGGGTTTAAGTAAGCAGGATGGAGTGGGGCAGGCATTCTGAAACCTGAGTGACTCTTCATTCCTGCTCGACACTGCACTGCCGTTGTGAACTAAAGGACACCCTCCCCCTAACCTCAGGAATGTGAGTGCACAGTCCATGTGGCATTCCAGTGCAATACTACGATATGATTGGAATTGCTGTGACATAAACTGACTTCCTCTCAGGTGGGGCATAAATAATGCTGTGGCATATTTTAAAGAAAATCTCCACTGTCACCTTTTTCTCATTCATCCCTGGGACGTGGGCTGTGCTGGGTCAGCATTTATTACCCATTCCTAGTTGCCCTTGAGAAGGTGGTGGTGATCTGCTTGCTTGAACCACTGCAGTTCACCTGTTGCATGTTGACTGATAATGCCCTTAGGGACAGAATTCCAGGATTTTGCCCCAGTGACACTGAGAAAACAGCGATATTCTAAGTCAGGAATGGTGAGTGGTTTGGAGGGGAACTTGCAGGTGGTGGTTTTCCCATGTATACAGCTCTTGTCCTTCTAGATGGAAGTGGCCGTGGGTTTGGAAGATGCTGACTGAAGATCTTTGGTGAATTTCTGCAGTGCATCTCGTAGATAGTGCACACTGCATCGGTGGTGGAGGGAGTGGATGCTTGTGGATGTGGTGCCAATCAAGTGGGCTGCTTTGTCCTGGATGGTGTTAAGCTTCTTGAGTGTTGTTGGAGCTGCACGCATCCAGGCAAGTGGGGAGTATTCCATCACACTCCTGACTTGTGCCTTGTAGATAGTGGACAGGTTTTGGGGAGTCAGGAGGTAAGCTGCCTGGTCAATAGTTATCCCTCAACTCTCACCAATGCTTGTTTCTTTATCTCATTGCTGATTGTGGGAAGTTGTGTAAAAATAGGCTGCTGGGTTTCCTGTATTGAAGAGGTGAAATGGTGACTACACTTCAAAAATATCTAATTGGCTCTAAAGTACTGTGGAATGTTCTGAGGTTGTAAAAGGCACTAATTAAATGAAAGTTCTTTCCTCTAAAGTAACAACATCACCTCTTTTGCTTTACACTCCATCCTATTGCTGAGAAAACCAGAAAGTTTTCTCGCCTTTCCCAATGTAACCATATGCTGAGCGGGTGGTTTCAATAACTTCTCCACAAAAAGCTCCAAATCCCTTTCCCAATCAGCGTGGTCTGCTGCTGATTTATTCAAAACACGCTCCGCTATTTAGTTTCCTTACTCCCAAACTAATTATTTTACATTTAGCAAAGCAATTATTTTCTGGAGCTCTCTTTGAAGGAGACTGTGAGATTGATGCCAAGTAGTAATTAGTTTGTGCTATGGATTTTAGATCCCTTTTTGCCTTGCACTCAGACAAGTTGAAAATTCCATTCTACAGCAAGACATGTGTGGAGGGAGAGGGGAGAGTTCTATTCTATCAGCCCAGAAGGAAATGAGAAGCAACTGAGGCGTTAGAAAGGACATTATTATTTCAGAAATTAGGTGATCAAGAATTATTTAAGAGCAAGGAATTTGGAATATAAAGTTCAATAACTCCTGATTTAAAACATCACTCACCCAGAGTGAATTGGACACACTATATACACTGACCCAATTTAGACACCCTACTTCCATACCTGCCCTTTTCTCGCAAGTTAGGTTAATATTGAGGAGAATACTAAATAATAACAAAAAGAACTGCAGATGCTGTAAATCAGGAACAAAAACAGAAGTTGCTGGAAAAGCTCAGCAGGTCTGGCAGCATCTGTGAAGAAAAGTCACATTAATATTTCGGGTTCTCAGAATGTTCTAAGGAATGTTAACTCTGGTTTTTGTTCACAGATGCTGCCAGACCCGCTGAGATTATCCAGCAACTTCTGTTTTTGTCCCTAATATTGAGGAGAGACGTCAGACAGAATGATGGACCATACCAATAAGCTGAATGGTCTATGTGTGTTACTAAAGTCAAAGATCACAGAGGTACAGTATATCTTTTAAATTAATTAATTAGACGCAGACGTCACTGGCTAGTCCAGCTTTTAGTGGTCATTACTAATTACCCTCAAGAAGGTGATGGTGAGGTGCTTTCATGAACCACTACAGTCTTTGGGTTATAGGAACATTCATGGTACTTTTTGGCATTATGTGGAGGTGCCGGTGTTGGACTGGGTGGACAAGGTCAGAAGTCACACAACATCAGACTATAGTCCAACAGGTTTACTTGAAATTATAAGCTTTCGAAGCACAGCCCCTTCATCAGGTGAAGTGTACTTTTGGGGAGGGAGTTCCATGGTTTTGATATATTAGCAGTGATATATTTCTAATTCAGAATGGTGTGTGGCTTGTGGTATTCCCATGTATCTGCTTTCCCTTGTCCTTCTGGTTGGTATAGGTCCTGGTTTTGGAAAGTTGCTGTTGAAACTACCTTAGTGAATTACTACAGTGTCTAGTAGATGTTATACACTGCTGCAGCTGAGTGTCAGTGGTGGAGGCAACAAACGTGGAAGGCAGTGGATAGAGTGCCAATCAAGCAGAATACTTTGTCCTAGATGAAATCAGGCTTTTTTTGTGTGTTGTTGGGGCTGCACACATCTGGGCAAGAGGGGAGTATTCCATCACACCCCTGAATTGTGCCTTGTAGATGGTGGACAGGCTTTGGGGAGTCAGGAGCTGAGTTACTCGCTGGAGAATTCCCAGTCTTTGAGCAGCACTTATAACCACAGTATACAGCATTTGTATGGCTGGGCCAGTTCAGTTTTTGAATCCTCAGGTGATATAATTTCTCCTCCCCAACCTCCCACCCAATCCCCAACTACCGTCCCCCCCACAACCCCTGTACATTTAGCAATCACGTCCAGGGTCATTGAACATACTTGTTCTGCCGTTTCCAATTATCTGTCCCCCATCTCCAGCTCTAGAGACGGATACCACTCTGATTGAGTAAGGGGTGTCTGGATCCAGCTTCTGTAGCACCACGTTGTTCTGTCTGGGACCCACTGTAATCTTGAAGAGAAATAAATGCCTTGAGTTAAGTATTCAATGGATGTAGAAACATAGAAAATCAGAGAAGAAGAATCCCTTTCGGCCCTTTGAACCTGCTCCAACAGTAAATCTGATCATGGCTGATCATCTACCTCAATCCCCTCTCTCCGCTTTCTCTGAATGTTCCCCTTGGACCCTAAAAACTATATCTAACTCCTTCATGAAAACATTCAGTGTTTTGGCCTCAACTAGATTCTGTGGCAGAGAATTCCACAGGCTCACCACTCTCTGGGTGATGACATTTCTCCCCATTTCAATCCTCAAAGACTTACCCCCCATCTGCGATCCCTGATTCTGAACTCTCCAGTCATTGATACATCCTTCCTGCATTTACCCTGAATAATATAGAAAGAAGGGTGTCCAGATAAAGAAATGCCTGGCTTTTGCTGTCCCAGGAATTGGGGTCTCCCACGCTCTCCATCAGTGGAGCCCATGGAGCCCAGACTGGGCAGCGGTTTAGCATTATCATTCCCAGTCTTAGGTTAGATAAAATCCAGCCCAATGTGGTACTAATGGGATACCACGTTATTGTATAGGATACAAGGTTGTGGGCCAAGTGCTAGAAACTGGGATTAGAATAAATGGAGATAACACAGTGTGGAGCTTTTCCATTCCTCTGATGCTGCCTGGTTTGCTGTCTTCCTCCAGCTCCACACTGTATTATCTCTGACTCCAGCATCAGCAGTTCTTACTATCTCTTAGAATAGATGGACATTTAATAATTGGTGCAGTCTCCATGGACTAACGGGCCTCTTTCTGTAATTTCAAAAACTCAATGATGATTGGTGATACCATCTATCAAATAAGATCCGAAAGCAATCTGTCTTGTATGATGAAAATAAAATATTCTACTACACTATTTGAAAGAAGAACTCTCTGACATCATGGACCATATTTTTGCCTCAACCAATATCCATAAAACAGATCATTTGGCCATATATCACCTTACTTTTTGTGGGATCCTCCTGTGCACAGAATGAAAGCCATATGACATACGGAGAATACAATATTTAATTAGCTGTAAAGCATTGTGGCGCAGCAATTCTTTCACTAGGACATCAAATGTCCGCAATCCTGTCCCAAAAATGTTCCATGTCACTGCAAAGAAAACACCCAGAGCCAACTCTCAATATGACATCATTTTGTATAAAGCTCCCTCTGCACTGCCTTGAGTGCTTCAGCCCCAACAAACTGCAAGAACATTTTCAAATTATACCAATACCATCCTGTCTCTAAGTGACATTGCCAGTTTCATTCAATTCAGACGGTTAAATTCTTGGATTTTAATTGAATATGAAGGAGCTTGGTTGAGATTGTCAGTCCTTTTAAGTCCAGTACTGTCACATCCTTTCACGTTGGCAGAGACAGGGTCTCTGGTAGACAGATTCTATAATCCTGTGCCGTCTGTGGGCTACTTCAAACCGGACACTGCTGCCATTCTGCCAGAGAACCATCTGGAAGTTATTACCTTTTTTTTCTCAAGAGCAGACAGTCCCTCTCTGCTTCTGAGAGCTGGGAGTGATGTTACAGGGCAGGCCATCATTGCCATTTTCTAAGTTGAGAAAGTTAATGATAAATGGTAGCTGCTTGTCATCTAAATGCAAATATGTGTGAACTCCAAAACACGAAACCTTAGATGTTGTTAATTGCAGCTAACTTCTCTAATATAATTGAAAACATATGGGTTTTAAATGTGGATTAAAGTCTTCCTTCTTTGTCATATCCAGTCAGGGCATAATTCTTATAGGGCATACTAAAGTTACTTTCAAAAGTAGTGGAGTTCTAAGAAATTGCGCTGTTGGCATTCTGGCAGTCACCTCAAGAAATATCTTTTTTTTTGTATGACATGAAGACTATGAGAGCTTTGCAAACAAAGCTCTTGGATGGATTTGTCTTTGATGACCTACAAGTCTGCTTTTCATAAAGAACGCAGTGCAATGCAACATAATCCAGTACAATGGGTTACTGAAGATTAGTTAAAACCTCTCTATTCTTGACAGATTAGATACAAACTCAAACAAAAATATCAAAAGGTTAGCCACAACACAAGGAGAGTAATCCAATTTACTGGAAAACAATTTATTGGCACACAGTAAACAGTAACTGGTGTTTTCTATTTAATAGGTATTTGTTTTCTCAAACTATGTCTGAGAAAGGCCTGTTAATATTGATACATAAGCTGTTCAATAAAGGAACACGATTGAATGTTTGAAGCTATCAAGTGAGTTAGTCAATGCAGTTCACAAAAGGAATATCACACTGTGGATTCTTCTTAATATATTTTTCTCCTTTATTTTTTCATGAGATGTCAATGGTAGTGCCAGCATTTTTTGTTTGCCCCTGAATTTCTTGAACTGAGTGGCTTACCAGCAATTGTAGACTATCTGAGCCCACAGCCCAGTGTATATCTGGGCGGCACAGTGGCTCAGCAGTTAGCACTGCTGTCTCACAGCACCAGGGACCCGGGTTTGATTCCACCCTCAAGCGACTGTCTATGTGGAGTGTGCACATTCTCCCTGTGTCTGTGTGAGTTTCCTCTGGGTGCTCTGGTTTCCTCCCACAATCCAAAGATGTGCAGGCAAGGTGGATTATTGATGGAAAATGTAGGGTTACAGAAATGGGGTGGGTATGGGTGGGATTCTCTTTGGAGAGTCAGTGTAGATTTGATTGGCCGAATGGCCTGTTTCCACACTGTAGGGATTCTATGATAATATATTGCTCTGCACTTATTCATGCTGTTAGAAGGCATCATCGGCAGTTTCCAAAGGTTAAACATAGTAATGATTTGATGAAGTAAGCATCGCTCAAATGATTTAGCAAATTGTAGTAAGTGCAAGTCTGCAAGAAGAAAGGGTGTGATTAACTTTCCAAACTCCAACGCCATGAGCAAACCCTGTTCTGGGTGACTGGATGTGTCTGCTAACTACAAGCGGTACATTGAGTCAGAAACAGGCTAAGGCTTTCATTAATGATCTAAGTCTAGGTCATGTGATATCACCTTGTCCAGAATAGAACAGTGCATGTCACTCACACTGGTAAGCAAGTTCAGAGGAGGTTTGAGGATATTTAAAACCAATCTGTGATAACTCTAGAGCTGAAACTGGAAGAATGTATAAGATGCAACATCTGGTTTACACTTTGACTGATTCTACTCTCTTGCAAAGTCACAGGAATAATATCAGGAGAAATGTATTTAGCTCAACATGCTACATTAATATAACCCTTACACTTTCAGTGTATGAAATGACTGCTTTGAATACAAATTTGAGTTCCTTCAATATTATGTTACATGAGTACGATGTGTGGTGGATGTAGCATATTTGCAAGGAACTTGTGGACTTGGAATAACATTTTGCAAAGCTCCCAGCAATAAGGTATTCCCTCACTTCCAACCGGGGTCACTTGCAGTCAACTTAATATAGATTTCTCTGATGTAAATGTCATAGCTCACAGAAAGATAACAGCAGACAAGGTGGCTATTTGGCCCATCATGTCTGTACCAGCTCTCTATACGAGCTACTCTGTAAGTCCATTCCGCTGTGTTTTACTTGTCAGCCAGCCAATTTTTACATCTATGAATGGTCTCAGTGCCTTCCTTCCAGAATCCTGTGCAAATTGAAACATTATTTTCAAAAAAAAGCCTGTTGGTAATGATTAAATGGGCGTTACTGTAATGAACTGGCAGCAATACCTTGCTCTGCCACTAAAATTGAGACAGCAACATCTGTTAAAACAGAGAAACTTGATACAAATGTGTTAAGTGTCTACACAAGGTAATGTCTGCCCCCTTCGATTTTTAAATAATTGTATAAAAGCATTAATAATACACAAAGACAAAAAATTATTCTGATAATTCACATTAAGACCTGACTGAGAATAAGTTAAGATCTCCTTATTAGTTGCATGCAATCTTATAAAAGTAACTTAAGGGATCTGCAAATAGAATCATAGAATCCCTACAGTGTGGAAACAGGCCCTTCGACCCGACAAGTCCACACCGACCTACAGAGCTTCCCACCCAAACCCATCCACCTATAACCCACCTAATGTACACATCCCTGAACACTATGGGCAATTTAGCATGGCCAATCTACCTAACCTGCACATCTTCGGACTGTGGGAGGAAACCGGAGCACCTAGAGGAAACCCAATAGTTTTGAATGTAAAAGCAATTGGGCAATACTAACACATTAATCTGTAATCACATGCATGGCATTGCATTTGGGATAATTAAACTCCAAGATATTGCAATTGATTACCAAAACTCTTGTTTCACACCAGACTATCTGCATCAACAGATGAAGGAGTTGAACTGGATTTCAATCTATTCCTTTGGCCCGTAAATAGGTATTGACATTTACATGTGTTGCAACAACCATTACCAAAGAAGCCTAAGGTTAACTTAGTAAGTAAAGCTGCATTATAGTCAAAGGAATAAACTTCATCAATGACATTCTTGCCTGATTGCCTGGAAAGCTTTTGTTTTAATAGGTTTTGCCCCATATCCTTGCAGTTCATAGAATCACAGAATCCCTACAGCGTGGAAGCAGGCCATTTGGCCCATTGAGTCAAAACCAATCCTCCAGAGAGCATCCCATACGGAGCCACTCCTTACCATATCCCTGTAACCCTGCATTTTCCATGGCTAATCCACCCAGCCTGCACATTCCTGGACACTATGGACAATTTAACACAGCCAATCCACCCTAACCTGCACATTTTTGGACTGTGGGAGGAAACCGGAGCACTCGAAGGACTCGTTGTGCAGGCCATTCGGCCCATTGCTGGTTTGCCCTCACTTTGTCAGATGTGGAATCTCTTTCCGTCCCGATGACAGCTTTTCCAATCGGTCCCCGGATTCTCGGATCTGGATGAACCACCTACCATACTGCTGTCTGCCTGTATCACTGTTTCATCCAGACTCTAACCAATCAAAAAGAATCATGAAGACAATTGGGATTACCGTTTCATCAATAGGGTCTCCAGTCATGGGTGCATAGATAACCCGATAACCCCGGACTCGACCAATGGCAGGATCCCACTTCACTGTCAGGCTGTGAGATGTGGCATTGTACACTTGGAGGTTACGAGGGGGAGCAAGAGTAGCTGAAGAGTAAATAAACATCATTAGCGTAAATGCCATTTCCTCCCTCTTAGAAAAAGAAAGAAGAATCTGACAGCATTAGCATCTTTCACAAACTTAAGACATTACACTCCACAGCCTACTGAAGTGAAGTCAATGTAGGAAATGTAGCAGCCAATTTACACAAAGGAAAACTCCCTGAGTCTTTCTTTGAAATAATATCATGGGCTTTTTTTTTTCCATTCAATCGATGGTTAAATTAGGCGTTAGCACAAAATCTAATGGAAAGGTGGAATCTTTGACAGTGCAGCACTGGGCAGTAGGAACATCAGCCTGAATGATGAGCTTCAGGATGGAAATTTCCAATTCTTGGCCAAGCACACTAGCTGTGCAATAAAGCTGCCTCTTAATTGCAATAACATGCCTCAGGCTCACCTTTTCAACACATCCTCTGTTGTAACACATATGCATTTGTGTCTCTCTCTCCAGGCGCCTGTACAGCATCTCTCTAAGCAATCGATGCCAACATCAATGCCAGATTTAGAGTAGCAACTGTATGCAGCAGCCTTACTCACTAACAACAGTGCTCCAGCTGTCAATAAGCATTCCACATCAGCCTTTCTATGTCAACAGACGGATTTCCCAAGTTGGGTTTGAATATTAGATCATTACATCCTCCTCCGTCATCCACAATTACACGTTATATTTTACAAAATGCTTTAGCAAGGCAGTAGATAGGTAATTTGCATGTTCATGGGAAAACTCCGGGCAAATGCTTATTACTGAATTCCTGAAGAACTCCGCTGCAGTTCTGTTGCAATGGCAAAAAAGGTGGAGATCATTTGGCCCATCAAGCCTGTTCTGTCATTTTGCTAGTTTGTTTGGTGCTTATGGTAGACAAATACTTCAAAGGGAGTATATTTTCAGGATCATAAGGAAAAACAAAATGGGCACAGGTAATGCGGATAACTCATTCAAAGAGCTGACACAGGCAATGATGAGATGAATGGTCTCCTCCTGTACTGCAAGACCTACAATTTTATTTAATCCAGATGACAGTTACATCATGGATCATACATTTATGAACAAAGAAAAAACATATTGCTAACAATATTTTTTTGCATAAAGGCAGTGTTCCATTTGTACGATCATTCACAATAATTCTTGCTCAGTATTTTTACTCATGATATTGAGGTTATCGTGAGCCCCAGGAGGGATCTGAGCCCATAGCAGGCAAGGATCAAAGAGAGAAATTGCAATTGTTTTGGTATCTTCTCACTGGTCCCTTGGAGGACTGTATAAAGCATCAGAAGGAGACACAGGCTGAGTAACAATCTGAGAGGTTGAAATGTCATTGGTTCCTCTGTGGCTCTGAAGATCTTTCTCCCAGCCTGGGGAGCTTAGTCCTACCAGAACCTAGAGGAGGAGGCAGTGCACTCATTCAGCTGATGGAGGTAAAAGATCATTTGGAATTCCGAGTAATAATTTCAGGGTACAGGCATTTGGAATGTCTGGAACTGGATTCATTTAAACTCAGAGGCAGGAGTGCTCCCGCAAGGAAGCTCCTTACAGACCCAGGGATAAACACTGTAGTCTGATACTCTGACTCACATTTTCTGCAAGCAGGGATTTACCACTGAGAATAACAGAAACTGAACACTTACATGGTGTAGTTGGAATCATCTTGGGCACTAAAAAATTAAAAGATGACATCTGTTAATATCAGGTGTTTTCTTTAAATTACAGCAAAAAATCTGGTTGACATTCAGAATTAGCCAAATTCTCAAGTTTATAGGCAAAGTGAATGAAGTTCTGAAGAAGGGTCACTGGATCTGAAACATTAACTCTGCTTTCCCTCCACAGATGTTGCCAGACCTGCTGAGACTTTTTTTTCCAGAAATGTCTATTTGTGTTTCAGATTCCCAGCATCTGAAGTTCTTTGTTTTTTTTTGTTTAGTGTGCATCACTAGACCATGAAGAGTGTGAGACAGTAAGGTTCAATTTCTTCAAATTATTAAAACCGATTGCCTTTCCAGTCACCTCACTTGCTTGTATTAAAATACACGGTATGATATTGTTTAAAGTTCCACAAAAACAAACATCAAGAGTGTTTCACTCAATGGTCAGCGATCTGATGTCAACCAGTAAAGTTAACCTGGCACAGTTTAAATTAAATGCATTAGGAAAATATCAATTGATTGTCGCATTATCCCAAGGTAGAGAGACAATACAACTGAATCCAATATTTTCTCCGCAAGGAAGAGATAATAAGTTTGATGGTGGGGGGTATTGGTTCCTTGTATTCAGAGATGGGTTATACTTATAGGAGGAATAGATTACTGAGGGTTGGGTCCCTGACCACGACCATCAAGTGCTTGTTTCCAAGCCACAACTGCAGAAGCAGGGATAGGGGGAAAGGGAAAAGACTGATGGAGATGTTTTTGTGCTAAAGACTTACGTGTACGTTGGGAACCAAAGAGATCTTCACTTTCCATCTCATCTGGGTAGATGGCAGAAAGGGAGACATCATATGAGGTGTCAGGATTCAGGTTGTCTAAAACTTGGTTGTCCTCCTTGCCATTTATAATAATCTAGACAGAACAAGCATCAGCACTTAAGTCAATAGGGTGTCTGAGCCAGGAACCAATTTTCTTTCTGAAAACTCATTTTTCTAATAAAATGGGAAGTTTGAACTTGATTCCATCCAGGGAACCAAAGCAATCATGACCTGAATTTAATAACTTCTGACTGCAGCAACTGTCCCAAGTGTCATCTGGGATATCTCTGCAGAAAAGCTAATTGAAAGGAACAATTTGGAATGAGTGAATAAATCCTCTTATGTAGTTGATCCAACTAAGCCCAACATCTCAATATTAGATGCACAATGTTCAAGATCAGTTTCTGTAGCAATAATATGAATGCACAGATAAAAAATATGTTTATGGTTTTTGCTACAAGTGATTGAAAGAACTCTTCCCATTGTGATGGAGGGTGTGATGTATATCGATTTTAATATCACTTATTTTTAAGTTTGATTTTTAAATTAGTGAGATATGGGTTTTTCAGTGTATCTGAAGTATTTTTGTTGCCATGATGTTTTCTTTGAAAACAAAGTGATTGTGAAGTACCTTTTAGAAATAATGAGCTTTTGTGTACATTTGAAGAGTTTGCAACTAAGTAAGATGAACAACGGTGCATCATGGTCTCTGTTAGAAATTTCTGAATGTGTGTTTCTTTTTAAGTCTAGGGGCAAGACCAATAACTTGAAATTAAAGGGTTTTTTTCAGTTTCATTCTGGAGGAGTTCTGCAGAAGTCCTTGAATGAAGATAATTCTCCCCACACATCAGCCAGTTCATCCAGAGAGCCGAAAATTCAGCATGTACGAAAGGACCAAACTCGTCCCTTCCTGGCACAGCTAGGATGTGGAGGTGCCAGTGTCGGACTGGGTGCACAAAGTCAGAAATCATGCGACACCAGGTTGTAGTCCAATAGGTTTATTTGAAATTACAAGCTTTTGGAGCACAGCTCTTCTGACTTCACCTGATGAAGGGGCTGCGCTCCAAAAGCTTGTGATTCCAAAGAAATCTGTTGGACTATAACCTGGTGTCGTGTGACTTCTAACTTGGTACAGCTAGGGGTAGGGGTTTATTACATCCTTTCCCATCCCCATCCTATCTGAATGCTGTTCACACACATGGGTTTTGAGGTTGAAGATAGGAGCAAATGTAATTGTGAGTCCCATCACAGTTAAACAGCCCCTTGGCACTCGCCGTCACGATATACAGGAAACAGTGGAAATGGATTCACTGAACTATAATTGAGCAGGTTATGAAATTCATCCTCTGTGGATGACAATAAGCAGAGGAACATCAATGCTGTGCAGCAGGAACATTTCCACACATCTACAGATATGCCCACCTGCAATTTAAGAACATAAGAACTAGGAGCAGGAGTAGGCCGTCCGGCCCTTCGAGCCTGCTCCGCTATTCAATAAGATCATAGCTGATCTTTTCGTGGACTCAGATCCACTTACCCGCATTCTCACCATATCCCTTAATTCTTTTATTGTTCAAAAAAAATCTACATTATCTTTAAAAACGTTTACTGAAGTAGCGTCAACTACTTCACTGGGCAAGGAATTCCATAGATTAACAACTCTCTGGGTGAAGAAGTTCCTTCTCAATTCAGTCCTAAATCTGCTCCCTCTAATCTTGAGGCTATGCCCTCTTGTCCTAGCTTCACCTGCCAGTGGAAACATCCTCTCTACTTCTATCTTATCTATTCCCTTCATAAGTTTCTATAAGATCCCCCCTCAATCTTCTGAATTCCAATGAATATAATCCCAATCTACTCAGTCTCGCCTCATAAGCCAACCCCCTCAACTCCGGAATCAACCTAGTGAACCTCCTTTGTACGCCCTCCAGTGCCAGTACATCCTTTCTCAAGTAAGGAGACCAAAACTGCACACAGTACTCCAGGTGTGGCCTCACCAGCACCTTGTACAGCTGCAACATAACCTCTCTGCTTTTAATCTCAATCCCTTTAGCAATGAAGGACAAAATTCCATTTGCCTTCCTAATTACTTGTTGTACCTGCAGACCTACCTTCTGTGATTCATGCACAAGGACACCCAGGTCCCTCTGCATAGCAGCATGCTGCAACTTTTTACCATTCAAGTAATAATCCTTTTTACTATTACTCCTACCAAAATGTATGACTTCACATTTATTTACATTGTATTCCATCTGCCAGACCTTTGCCCACTCACTCAATGTATCTATGTTCCTCTGCATACTTTGCTCTGCCACTCATCTTAGTGTCATCTGCAAACTTTGACACCCTACATGTGGTCCCCAACTCCAAATCATCTATATAAATTGTAAATAATTGCGGTCCCAACACCAATCCCTGAGGCACAACACTAGTCACTGACTGCCAGCTAAAATAGCACTCATTTATCCGCACTCTTTGCTTCCTGTTAGTCAACCAATTCTCTATCCATGCTAATACTTTACCCTTAACGCCATGCATCCTTATCTTATGCAGTAGCCTCTTGTGCGGCACCTTGTCAAAGGCCTTTTGGAAGTCTAGGTACACCACATCCACTGGGTCCCCATCATCCACCTTGCTCGTAATGTCTTCATAGAATTCCAAAAGATTTGTCAAGCATGACCTGCCCTTCATGAACCCATGCTGCGTCTGCCCAACGGGACAATTTCTATCAAGATGCCTTGCTATTTCTTCCTTGATAATAGACTCAAGCATCTTCCCCACTACAGAGGTTAAGCTAACTGGTCTATAATTCCCCATCTTTTGTCTACTTCCCTTTTTAAACAGTGGCATCACATTTGCTGTTTTCCAATCTGCTGGGACTGCCCCAGAGTCCAGCGAATTTTGGAAAATTACCGCCTGTGCACCTGCTATTTCTCCCGCCATCTCTTTTAGTACCCTGGGATGCATTCCATCAGGGCCAGGAGACTTATCAATCCTTAGCTCCATTAGCTTGCCCAACACTACCTCTTCCGTAATAATGATTGTTTCCAGGTCCTCATCTACCTTCGTCTCTTTGTCAATTACTGGCATGTTATTAGTGTCCTCCACTGGGAAGACCGATACAAAATACCTGTTCAATGCCTCGGCCATTTCATCATATCCCATAACTAAATTCCCCTTCTCATCCTCTAAAGGGCCAACGTTTACTTTAGCCACTCTATTTCGTTTTATATATTTATAGAAACTTTTCCTATCTGTCTTTATATTCTGTGCTAGTTTTTTCTCATGTTCTATCTTACTTTTCTTTATAGCTCTTTTTGTGGCTTTCTGTTGACCTTCAAAGTTTTCCCGATCTTTTAGTTTCATGCTGTTTTTGGCCACTTTGTATGCCTTCTCTTTCAATTTGATAGCCTCCCTTATTTCTTTAGACACTCATGGCAGATTACCCCTTTTCTTACAGTCCTTCCTTTTCACTGGAATATACTTTTGCTGAGCACTTTGAAAAATTACTTTGAAAGTCCTCCACTGCTCGTCAACTGTCCCACCATAAAATCTTTCTTTCCAGTCTACTTTAGCCAAGTCCTCCCTCATTCTATTGTAGTTCCCCTTGTTCAAGCACAGGACCCTGGTATTGGATTTTATCTTCACACTCTCCATCTGTAATCTAAATTCAACCATACTGTGATCACTCCTTCCAAGAGGATCCCTAACTATGAGGTCATTAATTATTCCTGTCCCATTACACAGGACCAGGTCTAGGATAGCTTGCTCCCTTGTCGGTTCCATTACATACTGTTCAAGAAAACTATCACGGATACACTCAATGAACTCCTCCTCAAGGCTACCCTGACCGAGCTGGTTCGACCAATCTACATGTAGATTAAAATCTCCCATGATAATTGCCGTACCATTTTTACAGGCATTAGTTATTTCTTTGTTTATTGCCTGCCCCAATGTGATGTTATTATTTGGTGGCCTATAGACTACGCCTATCAGTGACTTTTTCCTCTTAGAATTTCTAATTTCCACCCAAATGGATTCAACCTCATTCTCCACAGAACCTATATCATCTCTCAGCACTGCCCTGATGTCGTCCTTGAATATCAGAGCTACACCACCCCCCTTACCTTCCTGTCTGTCCTTCCGAATAGTCTGGTACCCTTGGATATTTAACTCCCAGTCATGACCATCCTGTAACCATGTCTCCGTAATGGCTACCAAATCATATTCATTCGCGATGATTTCTGCTGTTAACTCATCAACCTTGTTACGAATGCTACGAGCATTCAGGTAAAGTGCCTTTATGCTAGCTTTCTTACCCTCATGATTTCCAACATCTCTAATAATATGTCCTGAGTTATCCTTCCTTTTTGCTTCTTTCATAGTCTGCCTTGAACTTAAACCCTCCTGCACACATGCTAACCTGCTGTTTACCTTTTTATTTACCATCATACTCCCTGTCGTTTTCCCTTTCCCTTCCCCCCAACTCACTAGTTTAAAGTCCTAGTGACCACCCTATTTATCCTTTTCGCTCGAACACTGGTTCCAGATCGGTTCAATTGGAGACCATCCCATCGGTACAGATCCCTCTGGTTCCAAAATTTGCTGCATATGTACATATTAAAGAGGAAATCAAAATGATAACTGAAGCAGAAAGCACTAGTCTCCTCACCTCTTTTCTTTCCCCTCCTCCAGATGGAACCCATATGAGTCTGTAAAGGGCAACATCCCTTGCTCCATGATCCCAGTGGACACGGAAACGCTTCTGCCCTATGTCCGTGAAGCGTAGGTTTGTTGGAGCTGGGACAACCACTATAAGTGAAAGAAAACAGAAGCTGTGGGACCTTTAATGTACATGACCTATGCAGTGATCATGGCTCAGTAGAAATAGTCAGGAAAGGAAGGATAGAGGAAAACGTTTGAGATAGTGTCATTGTTATCTGATGTTCCAACACCAAGACTTGCATTTATTTAGTTCCTTTAATGTAGTAAAGATGGTTCATAGCAGCACAGCCAGTTTAAAAAAAAAATGAATTGACAACTAGCCAAAGAATGGGATTTTTCCTCAAGAGCTGAGAAGCTTCATAAAAGAGACAAATGCTAAGAAGTGTCCCATCAGAGAAGACATTAGCAAGGTTTAGGACAAACGACATATGCAAAATCACAGTAAGCAAATCTACATTGCAATGAGCTGATACAGTAAGAAGATCTCCTCAGGTCACTATTTCCAAAACACACAAACATTTGACCAGGATGATTTGGATTTTGTTGTATTCAATAATCAGGAATAGCTCTCTCCCAGCACAGTAAAGTCTTCAATACAGAGTTTTTGCTCAATTTTAATATATCATATCCAATTAAGTTCTGTGTTTCATCTCTTGCTTGGCATTTTTTCAGTGCCTTGCAAGTCATTTGGCGATAGGTTCTAGTTTTTATCTTACCCTGTGATCTCTAACAGTATTGAAGTTTATATCACCACACATGTGGACCAGTGCCAAAGTGGTAAATTGACACCTTTATTAATTTCAGAGCACTACAGGGATAGACACAGGAATGTCGCATTCATCATACTTCCAGTCTGGAAAGCATTGCTCAGAATATTGTGGAATACTCTCAACTTGCCAGGATGAGTGCAGCTCCAACACTGAAGAATGTTTACACAATCCAGGAAAAAGCCGTCGACTTGATCAGCACCTCAACTACTAAGACTCACTCCCTTCGACACCCATGCACAGTAACAGCTGTGTGTACCTTCTACAAGATTTACTGCAGCAACTCACTAGGATTCCTCTGACAGTACTTCCCAAACCCATGACAAGGACAAGGGCAGCAGATACACGCGTACACCACTCCTCCAAGACACACACCATCCTGACTTAGAACTACATTGGTGATATAAACTGCTTAGAACTACATTGCTGCTCCTTCACTGTCATTCCCTCGTAATAGCACTGTGCCTAAGTACTCTGAGGACTGCAGCAGTTCAAGAAGGTGGCTCACAGTTGTCATCTCCAAGGCAATAAGAGATAAGCAACAAATACTGGCATTGGTAGTATCACACATCTCATGAATGAATACGATTTCGTCTCACTGTTGGGAAATCTGAGGAATCTGATGAGAAGGAAAATAACATTGTTTCCAGTTTCTGCTGAATTATGCCCACTTCAACATAATGGTTGCTTGCATTAGGTAAATGGAACATTCAGACACTGGAGGAACTTCAGTTAGTTCTTAACCATTCCTTGATCAAGTATGCAACGGATGCAGATGAGAACTTCCTACTCAGCATTTTACCTGCTGAACAAGCCGATGCTATTGAAAGTAGGTGTGAGGGGGTCTTGTTCCCAGGCTGCAGAGACAGTGAGAGCCTCCTTGTCACCTCTGTTAGGGTATTCCCACCACCATTCGGGCATTAAACTGGATCAATAACCTTGGGGAATGCTGGCCGATCAGACCTATTGAACTGCAGCAATGGCACTGGTTGTTGAGAGTATTACTGCCATCACTGTGACATGGGCTATAGCTGAGTGAAGAAGTGGGATCTAGAGGATGTTCATGGCTGGAGGTCATGGGTGGTGAGTGGGCTGGCAGCAGGGGGCTTCCTACTTTCTGATATCAGTTCCTTCAATTAGGCACTTCCAATCTAAAGTGACTTTGAGCAAGAGAACTGCCTCACCCTCCCTAACTACTGTCATCCACCACAACCACACACCCTCTGCTTCCCACAAGGGGAGCCTACAAGCAACTTCACAATGTAAAGATTTAAAAGTCACCTGAGGAACAACATTTTCACACACAGGATCGTCCATGTATGGAATGAGCTGCCAGAGGAAGTGGTGGAGGCTGGTACAAGTACAACATTTAAAAGGCATCTGGAAGGGTATGTGAATAGGAAGAGTTTAGAGGAATATAGGCCAAATGCTGGCAAATGGGACAAGATTAATTTAGGATACCTGGTCAGCGTGAACGAGTTGGACCGAAGGGTCTGTTTCCATGCTGTACATTCCTATGACTCTATGTTTATTCAAGGAGTTTCCAGTGTGGGAAATCTCTAACATCTTTGGGTTTGAACCTGCCAGGAGCATGGTGAGGCCCTGTAGCAGATATTAAATACCGAGTTGAAATTCTCAGTTGGTATTGGGTGGGTAGCCATCCAGGGGGCCTTTGCAGCAGACCCCCCAGCCAGCTGATTAAATATCACCCCCTCACCCAACCTGTCATGGTGAAGAGCACCAAATTTCACCCAGTGAGACTAACTACTTCCAAGGAATTAAGCATCCAAAGGGTCTTGGTCACTTTTAGGGGAGACATATGTTTGGGGAAAATAAAACGTTTTCTGGGGCACTGGATAATTGCTTTATCATGGGGGATTTGTGGGGTGGCCACTGTGGTTGTAGTTAGTTTTCAGTGACTTATTGACAGGGATGCCCAGGGAAAAATGGAAATTGGATATTTATTCGAATAGAAAATATGAGAAGGGGCACAGAGAAAGGTCTAGAGAATGGGATTAGCTGAGTTACTCAGATAAAGAACAACCCACAGATATGATGAGCCAAATGGTATCTTTCTGTGCTGTACCAATGTTAAGGTTCTAAGTATTTATCTAATTCCCATTTGAAAGCTACCATTAAACTTGCTTCGACCAACTATTCAGGCAGCACGTTCCAGATCATAACAACACACTGGGTTAAAAAAAAATCCTTCTCTTTTCTACTTTTATTGCTAACCATCTAAAATCTGTTGTCCATTGCTTACTGATGACCCAGCCAGTGGAAACCATCTCTCCTCCTTTATTACATTAAAGTGCTTCATGATTTTGAGCATCCCCATTCGATCTCCTCCTAAACTTCCCTGCTCGAAGATGAACAATCAAAACTTTTCTTATTTCTCAGTGTGACTGAAGTTATGAGATTTGTTATAGGCTCAATGGAAGCCCTCAATACTTGGACTGAAGCATCTCACTTACGTGTGTTTTCTCTCCCAATCAGGGGAGCTGAGGGGCCTTGTTCATGTATTGCAGTAACTGCAACCTTATACTCTGTCTGTGACACAAGGCCTGATAGTGGCACTGAGTTCTCATTGCCGGGGATTTCCACCTATCGGGTGAAAGAAAAGATAACGGTTACACATGTTTGGGTAAGACAGTAAATTTGTAGCAAAATACAATGTAAAGATCAAAAACGAACAACGGAAGAAGTCTATTGGGAGCAAATAACTACGGATGCTGGAATCTGTACTGAAAATAACAAATGCTGGAGATCACAGGGGGAGCTTATTTCTCTTTCTCCATCAAACTCACCCGAGAATTGTGTGAGAAAGTTCTAAGAAGCTTCTTTTCATGTCTGAGTTACTTAATGACAAGTTTCAAATACTGTACGATCTGGTTTAATAGATATGCTTTTCCTTGGTTTGACTCAAGACTAAGTTCACTTTGTCGTGCCAGTGTTATATTTTAAACCACCTGTTATTCCCCCTCCACCCCCCTCGCCCCCCCTCACCCATCCTAATCATGGCTCCCTTTAATTCTGAGTCTTGCTTTTACAGCTTGTGTTTTGTGTCACCTCTGACCTAGCCTAGCAACACCCTCAGCTGTATCAGACTGAGACTGGCAAATTAAAAGTAAAGTCATTACAGTCCCACTCACTCATTAGAGAGAGACAACTAGTAGTGGTTTATCCTGAGGGTCACCACACCTCAGGCGGGGGGAGAGGTTGAGAAGGAGGGACCTTCACTATAACCTCAGTCAGTACAGGAATTGAACCCAAACGATGTTGCCACTCGTCATCACAAACCATCCAGCCAACTGAGCTAATTGGCTGCCTAACTAGCAACTTATGAAGGCACTCCAACACCATCCTCTCAGGGGAGGCAAATATGTTGGCCATTTTTATTACTTGATCTCAGAATGCAGTCATCACTGGCAAGATGGGTATTTAGTCCATCCCCTGTTGCCCCGTGAGAACATCTTGATGGACTTCCTTTGGAAACCATTGGTTGGACATTAGCATAACTCATCTTTATTTAGAGATACTTTTTGACACAAATTCAAATTGTCCAGAAGCCTGGATGAATAATTCAGAGCATGGGAGTTCAAATCTCCCCATGGAAAGTTTGACAATTTGAATTCTCATTACAAATCTAGAAACATATATGTTGTATTAATAAGAGTGACAATGAAAATGTTAGATTGTTGTAAGAACAAAAGGTCATCAAAAATAGGAACAGCAGTGGCCATTGAGCCTGCCCATCATTCATTGAGATTCTGGCTGAACTCAATCTTCCAGCCCATAACCTTCGACTCCCTTTGAAGATCAAAAATAGAGTTCGGCTCTGATTACATTCAATGACCCAACCTTCATTCCTCTTTGAGATATACAATTCCAAGGATTAATGACCTTCTCTAATGACATATGCATCTTTAATGGAAGACCCATCTGTCCTAGTTCTTGGTTCCCCCACAAGCAAAAATATTGTCTCAGCATCTACCCTGTCAAGGCACTTCAGAAACTTTTATGTAAAAATAGGATCATCTCTCATTCTTGCAAATTCCAATGACGACAAGTCCAGTCTGCTCAACCTTTCCACTTAAAAGAAATCCTTTACCTCAAGAATAAGCCATGAGACCCTTCTCTGAATTGCTTTTAATGCAAGGATTTCCTTCCTTAAATCTGGAGACCAAAGCCATATTCAGTACATTAGGTGCAACCTTATCAATGTCCTGCACAATTGCAATAATGCCTCTTACTTTTTAACAAACACAGAAATTGCTGGAGAAACTCAGCAGGTCACAACAAGGGTCACTGGACTCGAAACATTAACTCTTCACACATCTCAGGCGAAGGGAGAGTTTGAGAAGCAGGGACCTTCATTGCAACCTCAGTCAGTACAAGAAATGAAACCACAGTGTTGGCATCAGTCTGCATCACAAACCACTCAACCAACTGAGTTAATTGACTGTCAAGACGGCACAACAATGCCTCTTCATCCACAAGTGGCTCAGGAAATTTGGAATGTCCATAAGGCCCCTCACCAACTTTGACAGATTCACCATTGCAAGCATACTGTCCAGGTCTATAACGGCCTGGTGTGACAACTGCTCTGCCCAGGACAATAAAAAACGATAGAAGGTTGTGTGCACAGCCCAGACCTTCACGGAAGCCAATCTTCCATCCATGGGCTCCATTTACAAGGCTCGATTGTAAGGGGAGTAGATAGGCAGTTCTGTGTTCAAAAACAAGACTCCTGAATGGTATGTTGCCTCCCAGGTCAGGGATGTCTCAGATCGACTGCAGGACATTCTGAAGGGGGAGGGTGAACAGCCAGCTGTCGTGGTGCATATAGGCACCAATGATATAGGTAAAAAACAGGATGAGGTCCTACAAGCAGAATTTAGGGAGTTAGGAGCCAAGTTAAAAAGTAGGACCTCAGAGGTAGTAACCTCAGGATTTCTACCAGTGCCACGTGCTAGTCAGTGTAGAAATGAAAGAATAGGCAGGATAAATGAGTGGCTTGAGAGATGGTGCAGGAGGGAGGGGTTCAGATTTTTTGGACATTGGGGCTGGTTCTGGGGGAGGTGGGACTATTACAAATCGGACGGTCTACACCTGGGTAGGACTGGAACCAATGTTCTAGGGGGTGCTTTTGCTAACGCTGTTGGGGAGGGTTTAAACGAATGTAGTGGGGGATGGGAACCAAATGAGGAGGTTAGTGGGCAGTAAGGAGGTAGTAACTAAAGCCTGTAAGGAACTAGATAATGAAGTCAGTGTGACTAAGGGAAAGAGTAGGCAGAGAACAGATCATGAACGCAAAGGGACAGGTGGTCTGAGGTGCATTTGTTTTAATGCGAGAAGTGTAGCAGATAAAGCAGATGAACTTAGGGCTTGGATTAGTACCTGGGAGTATGATGTTATTGCTATTTCTGAGACTTGGTTGAGGGAAGGGCAAGATTGGCAACTAAATGTCCCAGGATATAGATGTTTCAGGTGGGATAGAGAGGGAGGTAAAAGGGGTGGAGGAGTTGCATTACTGGTCAAACAGGATATCACAGCTGTGCTGAAGGAGGGCACTATGGAGGACTCGAGCAGTGAGGCAATATGGGCAGTGCTCAGAAATAGGAAGGGTGCGGTAACAATGTTGGGGCTGTACTACAGGCCTCCCAACAGCGAGTGTGAGATAGAGGTACAAATATGTAGACAGATTATGGAAAGATGTAGGAGCAATAGGGTAGTGGTGATGGGAGATTTTAATTTTCCCAACATTGACTGGGATTGACTTAGTGTTAGAGGTTTAGATGGAGCAGAATTTGTAAGGAGCATCCAGGAGGGTTTTCTAAAGCAGTATGTAAATAGTCCAACTCGGGAAGGGGCCATACTGGACCTGGTGTTGAGGAATGATCCCGGCCAGGGGGTTGAAGTTTCAGTAGGGGATTACTTTGGGAATAGTGATCACAATTCCGTAAGTTTTAGAATACTCATGGACAAAGGCGAGAGTGGTCCTAAAGGAAGAGTGTTAAATTGGGGGAAGGCCAACTATAGCAAAATTCAGCAGGAGCTGGGGAATGTGGATTGGAAGCAGCTGTTTGAGGGCAAATCCACACTTGATATGTGGGAGGCTTTTAAAGAGAGGTTGATTAGAGTGAAGGACAGACATGTCCCTGTGAAAATGAGGGATAGAAAAGGCAAGATTAGGGAACCATGGATGACAGGTGAAATTGTGAGACTAGCAAAGAGGAAAAAGGAAGCATACATAAGGTCTAGGCGACTGAAAACATACGAAGCTTTGGAAGAATATCGGGAAAGTAGAGCCAATCTGAAATGAGGAATTAAGAGGGCTAAAATGGGTCATGAAATATCTTTAGCAAACAGGGTTAAGGAAAATCCCAAAGCCTTTTATTCATACATAAGGAGCAAGAGGGTAACTAGAGAAAGGGTTGGCCCACTCAAGGACAAAGGAGGGAAGTTATGCAAGGAGTCAGAGAAAATGAGTGAGATTCTTAATGAGTACTTTGCGTCAGTATTCACTGAGGAGCGGGACATGACGGATGTTGAGGTTAGGGATAGATGTTTGATTACTCCAGGTCAAGTCAGCATAAGGAGGGGGTAAGTGTTGGGTATTCTAAAAGGCATTAGAGTGGACAAGTCCCCAGGTCCAGATGGGATCTATCCCAGGTTACTGAGGGAAGCGAGAGAGGAAATAGCTGGGGCCTTAACAGATATCTTTGCAGCATCCTTGAGCATGGGTGATGTCCCGGAGGACTGGAGAATTGCTAATGTTGTCCCCTTGTTTAAGAAGGGTAGCAAGGATAATCCAGGTAATTATAGACCGGTGAGCCTGACGTCAGTGGTGGGGAAGCTGCTGGAGAAGATACTGAGGGATAGGATCTATTTACATTTGGAAGAAAATGGGCTTATTAGTGATAGGCAGCATGGTTTTGTGCAGGGAAGGTCATGTCTTACCAACTTGATAGAATTCTTTGAGGAAGTGACAAAGTTGATAGATGAGGGAAGGGCTGTAGATGTCATATACATGGACTTCAGTAAGGCGTTTAATAAGGTTCCCCATGGTAGGCTGATGGAGAAAGTGAAGTCGCATGGGGTTCAGGGTGTACTAGCTAGATGGATAGAGAACTGGCTGGGCAACAGGAGACAGAGAGTTGTAGTGGAAGGGAGTTTCTCAAAATGGAGAACAGTGAACAGTGGTGTTCCACAGGGATCCGTGTTGGGACCACTGTTGTTTGTGGTATACATAAATGATCTGGAGGAAGGTATAGATGGTCTGATTAGCAAGTTTGCAGATGACACTAATATTGGTGGAGTAGCAGATAGTGAAGGGGACTGTCGGAGAATGCAGCAGAATATAGATTGATTGGAGAGTTGGGTGGAGAAATGGCAGATGGAGTTCAATCCAGGCAAATGCGAGGTGATGCATTTTGGAAGATCCAATTCAAGGGTGAACTATACGGTAAATGGAAAAGCCCTGGGGAAAATTGATGCACGGAGAGATCTGGGTGTTCAGGTCCATTATACCCCGAAGGTGGCAACGCAGGTCGATAGAGTGGTCAAGAAGGCATACGGCATGCTTTCATTCATCGGACGGGGTATTGAGTACAAGAGTTGGCAGGTCACGTTACAGTTGTATAGGATTTTGGTTCAACCATATTTGGAATACTGCGTACAGTTCTGGTCGCCACATTACCAAAAGGATGTGGATGCTTTGGAGAGGGTGCAGAGGAGGTTCACCAGGATGTTGCCTGGTATGGAGGGCGCTAGCTAGGAAGAGAGGTTGAGTAGATTAGGATTATTTACATTAGAAAGACGGAGGTTGAGGGGGGACCTGATTGAGATCTACAAAATCATGAGAGGTATAGACAGGGTGGATAGCAAGAAGCTTTTTCCCAAAGTTGGGGACTCCATTACTAGGGGTCACGATTTCAAGGTGAGAGGGGTAAAGTTTAAGGGAGATATGCGTGGAAAGTTCTTTACACAGGTGGTGGGTGCCTGGAACACGTTGCCAGTGGAGGCGGTAGAGGCAGGCACGATAGCGTCATTTAAGATGTATCTCGACAGATACACGAGATGGGCAGGGAGCAGAGGGATACAGATCCTTAGAAAATAGGCGACAGGTTTCGATAGAGGATCTGGATCAGCACAGGCTTGGAGGGTCGAATGGCCTGTTCCTGTGCTGTAATTTTCTTTGTTCCTTGTTCTTGGCTCGCTGCCATGGAAAGGCTGCCAACATCATCAAAGACCCATTGCTCCCTGGCAATGATCTCCGACAACCTCTTCCGTCAGGCAGAAGGTACAGATGCCTGAACACACGAACCAGCAAATTCCAGAACAGCTTCTTCCTGGCTATTACTAGTTTGATGAATGGACTCTCTAGCCTCAAATATTGCTGATCTTGTTGACATCGATCTTGCCTAGCGCACTCCCTGTGCAATGTAATCTGTATGCCTCTCAGTCTTTTCGATCTGTACAATCTTGCTTACTGTGATCTGCCTGTACTGCTTGTAAACAAAGCTTTTCACTGTACTTTGGTAGTCATGACAATAAATCAATCAATCAATCAATCAATGTCTCTTCACAGATGTTGCTAAACTTGTTGCATTTCTCCAGCAATTTCTGGCTTATGCTTGTTTCTGATCTGCAGCATCCAAGCAGTTCTTTGATTTATTTTTTATTACTGGCTACATCTAACCTGCTACACCTACTTCACCACTGATCTGAGTATTTCCACCTACCCCAACAACCCTTCACCCCCTTATTTAAGATTCTTTCAATTTTTTTCTTTAAAATAAAGTGGGCAACAAATGTAGAAAGAATTGGGCAACAAATGTAGAAAGAATTTTTTTTTAAAATTCATGTAACTCTGCAAGCGAACATGTCACTTCACCTCTTTGACATTCTCGTCGCCCACTTCGTTGTATCTAACCATATATTTAAGCACGCTGCCTAGTGCATGATCCCAATGGACCCGCATCTTACTGTGCGTGGCATCGGAAAACCAGATATTGCGGGGTCCAGCCAGTGGCACTGTGGAGACAGAAATGAAACAGAGCTCAGCAGAGAAAAACAGGTGACAAAATACCATGAAGCAAGTCAAAATAAAATCAGATACTGAGTTTTGACATGACTCACTGTGGCTACATTATGTGGGAGGCAATGGGGAATGTTGGGGGAATGGCCTTATAGCATTATCGCTGGACTGCCAATCCAGAGACCCAGATAACATTCTGGGAACCTGGGTTCAAATCCCACCATGGCAGAAGGTGGAATTTGAATCCCATAGAAATATCTGGAATTAAGAATCTAATGATGAATCCATTGTTGATTATTGGGGAAAAACCCACCTGGTTCACTAATGTCCTTTAGGGAAGGAAGCTGACATCCTTACCTGGTCTGTCCTACATGTGATTCCAAACCCAGCAATGTGAAACCATCATCTTGTTAACAAATATTAAAAAAAAGTGGCTCCATTAAGAACAAGTTTAAGTTCCTCTGAGCACATCTAATTTTTCCTACTGGTGTTAATCTAACCTCCACAATAATCTTTCACAGACTAAAATGCCTCTCAAAGAACTAGAATTTGTTTTTAATTTATCACAGAGACATCAAAAATTTACTATGAAGAAAACAAGGAATTCCAAAGGAAATGAAGTTTTCAAGCATTAATTCGAACCATTCTGGGATTTGCACCAGAACACACCATTAAACTCATGTGATTGCCACCATGCGATTGTCAAGGGAATCAAGGGTTAAGGGGAGAAAGAGGGAGAATGGAATTGAAAAGCTTATGAGCCATGATTGAATGGTGGAGCAGACTCGATGGGCTGAATGGCCTAACTTCTGCTCCTGTGTCTTATAGCCTTGTGATAAAGGTCAATGCTACATTTGTCTTCTCATTACTTTTCATAGATTATACATGACATACAGCATAGAATTAGATTATCTGACTCAACCAGGCCATGCTCATGTTATGCTTCCCTTGAGGCTCCTCCATCATCGTTCCCATTTAAATCTATGAGCATTATCCTCTGTTGCTTTCTCCCGCATAGTCTTGTCGAGTCTATATTGTTTACTTTAAGCACTGCCTGCGCTGAGAATATCCACATTAGGAAGTAAGTTTTTTTCTGAATTCACCTACCAATATCTTAGTGACTACCTTATCTTGACGACCTCTGACTAAGCTCTTCCCACAAGAGGAATCATTCCCTCTGTACCCTCACTATCAACACCTGCTGTAATTTAAAAAGCTCTGTTTGGTCACCCTTCAACCTTTTTTCAACCCCAGAGAAAAGAGACCAAGTTGCCAATCCTTTTCTGACACAGATACCCAAACATCTCTAGCATCATCCTTAGAAATATCCTCTGAAGGCTCTCCAATTAATCATAGACTCATAGAAACCCCACTTGCAGAAAAAGACCATTTGGCCCATCAAGTCTACACCAAATCTCCAAGGAGGGTTTTACATCCTTCTGTATTCTTCTACTTCCTTTTGACAATATGGTGACCAGCATTGCACATAATTCAATGAAATATCTATCTATTCTATCTCCCAGATAAACATCAAAGTAAGGTCATTATTCTTAATATTTCTTCCAATTCTCTATCATACTGTGTGATATCCTCTGTCTATTCCCTTCGGTCCTATTCTCATACCTGGTTTCCATGTTTCTTGTATCAGTGCACTTGTCTTTCATGATACTTCAATAAGGAAACAAATACCACTGTGCTTCTACAGTTCCATTCCAAATGGATTTCCTTTCATCTAAAGAGTATAAGGTCCTCAACTTGAGTTCCTTCCACCATAATTTTGCCTGGTCACTTCTACCTAGCCCCTGTCTATCCTTCTGCTTCCACCTGCATGACCTGGAGTGTGAAACTGCTTAACAAAGATGATGTTCTGCTCAATGAAATGGATCAACTTCTTTACTGAAAAGAGAGATCCTCAAATTTCAAATGCCACAAATTCAACTCCCTAAATTTCACACCTTCCCTTGAGCTGCCTTTTTTTCAAAAACCAAGCTTAAAAGTAGATGCAGAACTGAGTGAAAATCTGCAAGCTTTAGAGGCGATGTAATTAAAATATCTTACAGGTAGTTTCTTGCACACTCAATGGATCACTGGGAACATCACCATACAAGGCATGAATTGTAATGGTATATTCCGTGTTGGGAAATAAATTCTCCAGCCTCACATCGGTGTTATCAGGGCCAACTTTCAACTGCAAGAGAAAATATCAATCATTTGTAAATAATATGGATAAAGAATGAAGAGCAGCATTATTACAAATTCACTTTAAATTACAATGAAATTGATGACAATTTCACACATCATTTTTCTATCTGACATCTTCTATGTGACACTTACTACGTGAAGTTGAATATGTCTGTGAGTAATCCTGCAAACAATGTCATTAAAGAACAGATTATCTGCTTCTGGAACTTGCTGTGTAGAAATTGGCTGCCATTTTTCCCTACTTCCATCATATTCCCACGATTATGGGCTAGACTTTGAGTACCCAGTTCAACAGGTTTGGAGGAGGGGCAAAGGGGACTTGTTAAATCCAGCCTGCCTGTTTCATACCTACCTAGCCCGGCCAAACAGCACATTTACACCAGCAGTCCGTGTGCTGTCAAGTGCCCCCTTCAGAAATGGTCAATTGTAGCCCTTCAGCAGGCAAGTAGTTCCCAAAAAAGACTCATTCCACCACCCTTGGGATTTAACCAGTGACAGGAAAGGTGTCATCAACCCACCATTATGGGTTGGTGCTGGGCTAGAGGAGAGGAGTTCTCTCAAAAATCACCAAACGTCTTCTCTGAGGTTTTGCTGCATTCCAACTCCTAAGCAGGTGGCTTTCGCCCTACTGACCTCTCAACTCCTACACCCCAACAGGCGTCACAACCATATCCCTCTACCCCAGCCAGCTATCTTGCCTGGGCCTGCCAGCTGGGCTCCTGACAGAACCTCCCAATACTTACTAAATCCCAATCCAATGCCACATGTCTCTGTCCCAAAGCGATTAAGAAACACAGGCCCCTGATTGATCAGTAGCTCTCTAAGGTGGGTTTTCTCTTGTTGACAGGATGAAACCAGTTTGGAGCCAGGCAGCTCATTAAATTCTATTATATTAAAGATAACATATCTTTATGCTGCAATGCTCCAGCAAAACTCAGCACAAGCTGGAAGAACATCTCCTCATTTTGAGCATGGGAACCCCTGCAACCTTCTGGACTTAATATTGAGTTTAGTAATTTTAGGACTTAAGTACCTTTCATCACACATCAGGCCTTGTCATCACATGGCATGCTACCCATTGTCAGCCATCAATAGTCCCCATTAGCAGCTATTCATTCCCCCAAACTGACCTTTACCCTCTCCTTTGCCTGTCCAACTGTTTTTCTCTCTCTGGACTCTATCTCCACTTACTGTTTCTCTCCCCCTCCTTCACCTCATCCTCTATATAAAACATCCTTTCCCTTGCTGCCATCAGTTCTGAAGAAGGGTCACTGGGCCCAAAATGTCAACTCTGATTTCTCTCCACAGACCTGCCAGACCTGTTGAGCTTTTTCCAGCAATTTCTGTTCTTGTTTCAGATTTCCAGCATCCGCAGCTTTTTCTGTTTTGTTTTTAAATATTAGGCAGGACCTGGGGAAAATTCCCCGACGCTTTCTTTGAAATAGCACAAAGTCTTTTGGTAGGGACATAGTTTAACACCTCATTTCAGATTATATGCTTAAACCACTGGGGCAGGGACTTGAAACCACAATCTCATCTGACATGGAGCCAATGCTGACAATTCAGGACTGAAGCAGTCCTCCCATAAATTGTTACTCAGCAGTTCTTAAGAGTCCAAGACATAAATCACATAATTATGCTGACCAACATTAACTCTGTGGCTGGCCTCCCTATCCCTTTGACAACACTGCCTTTCCCGAGTGAGAATCATGCCAAAGCCAAAGTGGAGCTGAAGTGCTGCTTATGCTCTGCACAGGGTCAGACAATGATGTGTTAGGCACTCTGGAAACGTTTCAGAGAAGTTTTGACTAAAGTTTAATGAGCCCACTTGGTATATATATAATTCTGTTTTCACAAGCTATGTTCTTAAACGGGGAAATATTTGCAAGTGTTAAAATCTCTTAAAAAGAGAGAGAGATTATGACTAAAGATTGCGACTGAGCAATAAAACTGAATGTGATATAAGGCAGAAGGCAAGGGAAACTGTTTGGCTGTTTCTTAACACAGGATGAAATCCTGTGGGTCTGTAGTTTGGGATCATGTTTCACTGCCAATGACATTGCTTGTTGCTCACTGTTTTCTGAAAAAGAACATTAATCAAGCAAAACAGTTCTTTAACAGCATTTTTTAAAAATTCTCATATGGAATGTGGGTATTGCCAATATTTGCTGTCCATCCCTAGTTGCCCTCAAACTGATTGACTCCCTGGGCCATTTCAGAGAGGAGTTAAGAGTGGACCAATTTGTTTTAGGTCTGGAGTCACGTGTCAATCAGATCAGGTAAGGATGGCAGATTTACTTCTTAAAAGGCATTAGTGATACATTTTTACAACAATGGTTAGTTATATGGTCATCATGAGGCTAGTTTTTAATTCTAGATTATTTTATTCAAATTTCATCATCTGCCATGATTGGATTTGAACCCATGACCCAGAAAAATTGCATTAATCTCTAGATTAATACTCCAGTGGCATTGCCATCAGTTTCCCCTCACAATCAAAGTCCAAACCTTTTCAACAATAGTTAACCATTACAAACAAAACTATCATTAAGTCATTATATTGTTAGGGCAAAGAAAATGATTGAATCCTCAACGACACCACACCTTAATCTATGGGCAGAATGTGTGCCGTACTTTCAAATAGATTTGAGAAAAATCATCCAAGCTGCAGGAGGTAGGTAGGTCAGAGAGCTATATATATAGGCATCATATCACTGAGCTGGATATCAAGATCACGGGAGGCAGGCCTGAAAGTTAATGATATATCAGTCAGGCCTGGATACTGTTAATAATCTGTTTTTCTGTTGAGAGTGGCGTCCCTAGCAGATACTGATTGGCTTTGTCCTTGAACTGCTGTAGCTCTTGTGGTATTAATCTCCAGTACATTGATCCAATGACAATGGAGTAGCAATGATATGCACCCAAGTCAGGATGGATTGTGACCCACAAGGGGACACTGTGACAACAACATTGCAATTCTTGTCCTTCTCCATGGGAAAGGTCAATAGTAAGCAAATGTGGATGAGTTAATGCAGTGACTCCTACTGATCATCCATACTGCAACTGCAATGCAATAATGATTAGTGGTGGTGGTAGCAAGAGTGATTAGTTGTTGTATTCTTTTTTATATCCATTCCTGGGACATTAGCATCATTCGCGATACCAGCAATTATTGCCCATTCTTAACTGTCCTTGAGCAAACAGTGCAATGCTTTTTAGGGATTGTTGATTGTATTTATCCAGGCAAAGAGTGAGCATATAAGGTGGAAGATGAATGGAGCTCACAGCCACTGCCGTGGATGTAGCCATGATGGTTGATCCAGTCCCCCTCAATTCACCCCTAAGACACTGTTGATAGGGGAGAAGACTCAACTTTCTCTGCTTTGAGATGGTCATTATTGGAAACTGTAGCACAAACGTTTCCTTCTTTCGCACAGAGCAAACCGGGGTGCCATCAACATCCTGTCTAGCATGGAATGGGCTGTCTCATTCTGGACAGAGCATTGTAAATGGAGCTGAATAATGCAGAATCAGAGAAAAGTTATGTGAAGCAGATCACGATGGAAGGTCCAAAAGCACTTGGCTCCAACAATGATGCCCTGGGGCTCTATGATAGGCATCTCTCAATCTCATCAACTTAGAACTATTCTTCCCTTAACTCCCTCATGGGAAGTGGGAATCACCGGCAAAGCCACAATTTGTTCCCCATACCTGACTGCCCTTGAACTTGCTCAGCTATTTCAGCGACTTATTGAGACTCACATTGCTATGGGTCTGGAGTCACATGGAGACTGGAATGGGTAATGATTGCAGACTTCCTTGCCCAAAGGGTATGGGTGAACAAGACTTTTTTTTTCCAAAAATCACTCATAGTTTCCTGGCTGCCATTACTGAGACTAGCTTTTATTTTAGATCTATTAATTAAGTGAATTTAAGTTGCTATGGTGCAATTTGAACCCTTGGCCCTGGAGTATTAATGTGCAGCACTGAATGACCAATCCAATCACATTACTATTATGTCACTGTCTCCCCACAATGAGAGGGTTTCCTGCCACCAACAGTTACCCTACATTGCAAAAAGATTCACTGATTCCACACTTGGTTGAATGTTGTCTTAAAGGTGAGGGCAGCTACTCTTGGCTTCCCCATTTCATTCAGCTTGTGTGATGTCTGGGTCAAGGTTTAGAGCCAAGTGACTTTTGATAGGATTCAAAATGAGTGGGCAGGCTATTTGTAACCTGTGCTACCTCATGCTGGTGTGGTCAATTGCTTCCAACAATTGATTTGTGGTTAGGATGAAGCTGAATAAGATGGTGGCTAGCCAAACTAGTCAATTTGTCTTACGGATAAGAAATACCTGGGGGATCCAACAAACATGTTGACTACAGCCAGTGTTCATAGCTGTCCTGGAACAACTTGGAACATGGAACAGCTTAATCTAATGCATAAGTCTTGCACGGAGGGGAGTTCCTTTTCCTCAGTGTCATGAGAGATGAACCAAACAGACAGGGCATGAGGATAGAAGAAGGCAAGGGCCTCAGGACCAAGCTGAGTATAGTCATTGAGCATTTTTGGCTGAAAACACTTTCAAACACATTGACCTTATGTATACACGTACACAATTCTTCCTCCTATTCATTCTCTTTATCCACCACCAATTGCACTGAAAGCAGTTCAGAAAAAGTTCTTGCAATGAAGGGATCTTCTTACAAGGATAGGTTAAGCAGACTGGGCCTGTACTCATTGGAGTTGAGAAGAATGAGATGTGATCTCATTGAAATATATAAGATTCTAAGGGGCTTGACAGGATAGATGTTGAGAAAATGTTTCCTCTCATAGGGGAATCTAGAACTAGGGGTATTGTTTAAAAATAAGTCTTCTCTTTAAAATGGAAAAGAGGGTCCATGAATTTTTGGAATTTTCTTTCATACCGAAGTGTGGAGGTGGGGTCATTGAATATATTCAGAGTTGAGTTAAACAGACTTTTTTCAAATCCATTACGGTGTCAGATATTATGGAGCAAGTGGATCTTACTGGTTAATGGAGCAGGCTGCATGGGATAAATCATCTACTCCTGCTCCAATTCCTTGTGATCTTATTTACTTTATTTACTTTCTTCGCTCCTTCATTGTTCCTTGAGAAGGTGGTGATGAGTCATGGTCATGGGTCACTTGGACATTTCAAAGGACACCTAAGGTCAACTCATTGCTGTGGCTGTGAACCCATGGGCAGACCAGACTGAGTAAGGATAGCAGATTTTCTTCCCGAAAGGGACAATTGTGAAACTGATTTATTTTAATGTATCAATCCGTTAATTTCATGGTGTGGAGGTGCCATCTTCCATCCACTTCACCTAACCATAATTTCATTGTAATGTCACTGTTACTGATCCTAGTTTTATTTAAAATTGTTTTGTTCGTTAGCTGAATTTAAATTCCCTAAATGCCAAGGCAGACTTGGGAGATGATGTTATGGTGGTAATGTCACCAGGCCAATGTAGAGACCCTTAGGTCGTGGGTTCAAATCCTACCACAGCAGTTTATGGGAATCTAGATGCAATAAATCAATCATCTGCCTTAGGAAACTAGTGGCAATTATTGATTGTATAAAGTAATGTTGAGGGTATACACAGGGTGGCACGGTGGCTCAGTGGTTAGTTGCTACCTCACAGCACCAGGGACAGGCCATTTTGTACCTGAAACTGTGAGAATAAAATAAATTACCGAAGGGATGGTGCAACATAGCACCAGTTGTTTTCTAAAAATATTATGCGTGGATAGACCAACATTGGCCTAATTGTTATGGTACGTCATCAAAACCCTCACAAACTATTGAACTCCCAGAGTGGTAGTTGGCAAATTGGAGTTTAATTTAAAACAGTTCAATATTCATCAAAATCCAACTCTTTTAACAAATGTCTCCCGGGAAGTAGCCAAGCCGAGTTTATTTGTGACTCCAATCCCACATAAATGTGGTTGGCTTTTAGCTCCCAGATGTGGCCTAACAGGCTACTTAACTGACAAAGTCCCTGCGGTTGAGGAAGAATTTCTACTGCAACCACCATCTCCTCAGGGACAACTGGGAGATGGACAATAAGTACTGGCTTTGCCAATGACATTAATCCTGAGAGTAAATGATAAATTGCTTTTTTGTCTCTCTACTCAGTCCATACACAAGTAAAATACAGAATCTTGGATCTCACAGAAGCTGGTTAGAGCAAATAATTGACCAAACAACGAGCTGAATGGAATTTGACAGGTAACACTAAAGGAGCCAGGGAAATTAAATTGTATTTTCCAATACCTCTTTCTGTGCAGTTGGCTGACTGGCATTAATTGGTGTGTAGAGCAGCATATATCCTGAGGCACCCCTAGCTGGCTCCCATCTGACATTCATCGTGGTAGGGGTAACATCGTAGACATTTAGGTTTCTCACACCAGGGATGGGCACTGTCAAAAAAGAATTGAAAAATCACGAAGAAGCAATTGCAAACAAAACAATTCGTCAATTAACAAAGTGGTATCCTGGTATCTGACATCCAGCTCCTTTTCAAGTATCTTGAGGCAGATTTTCTGACTAGCAAAAAAGAGCCTTGAAATTCCAAGGCAAAGTGTCTCAGGGAAACATAGAAGCATAGAAGATAGGAGCAGGAGGAGGCTATTCTGCCCTTCGAGCCTGCTCCACCATTCATCACGATCATGGCTCATCGTCCAATTTAACAGCCTAATCCTGCTTTCTACTCATAACGTTTGATTCCATTTATTCCAAGTGTGAATCTAGTTGCCTCTTGAGTACATTCAATGTTTTGGCATCAACTACTTCCTGTGGTAATGAACTCCACAGGCTCACCAATCTTCGGGTGGAAAAATATCGTCTCATCTCCATCGTAAATGGTCTACCCCTCATACTGTGGCCGCTGGCTCTGGACACACCCACTATCGGGAACATCCTCCCTGCATCCACCCTGTCTAGTCCTGTTAGAATTTTATAATTCTCTGAGATCCCCCTTCATTCGCCTAAACTCCAGTGAAAACAATCCTAACCTAGTCAACCTCTCCTCATACATCAGTCCCGCCATCTCTGGAATCAGCCTGGTAAAACTAGGCTGCACTCCCTTGAGAGCAAGAGCATCCTTCCTCAGAAAAGGAGGCCACTCACCTAACCTCTCCAGATCATGCTGAAGGATCTCTGCATCCTTTTCACAGTTCACCTTCCCACCCAACTTGGTATCATCTCCAAACTTTGAGACGTATATTTTGTTCCCTCATCCAAATCATTAATATATATTGTTAATAATAATGATTCCACGATTCTATTCTATTTTATGAATAGCCGGGATCTCAGCACCGATCCCTGTGGCACCACACTAGTTACTGCCTGCCAATTTGAAAAGGACCCATTAATTCCTACTCTTTGTTTCCACTCTGTCAACCGGTCTTCTATCCATCTCAATGCACTTCCCCCAATCCCATGCACTCTAATCTTGCACAATAATCTCTTATGCGGGACTTTGCCAAACGCTTTCTGAAAGTCCATATATACCATATTGGCTAGCTCTCCCTTGTCAACTCTACTTCTACATCTTCATAGAATTCCGATTTGTCAAGCATGATTCCCCCTTCATAAATCCATGCTGACTCTGTCTGATCTTGCCACTGCTTTCAACATGCTCTGCTATAAAGTCCTTCAAAATGGATTTGAGAATTTTCCCCACTACCGATGTTAGGCTCACTGGTCTATAATTTCCTGTTTTCTCTCTACCTCCCTTTTAGAATATTGGAGTGACATTAGCCACCCTCCAGTCTGCAGAGACTGTTCCAGAGTTTATAGAATTCTGGAAGATGACCAACAATGCATCCAATGTCTCTACAGCTACTTCCTTAAGTACTCTGGGATGTAGATTATCAGGCCCTGGGGATTTATCGGCCTTCAATCCCATCAATTTTCCCAGCACCATTTCTCTACTAATATTGATCTCCCTCAATTCTACAATGAACTGAGGGCAAGAGGCTGAACATCATTGCTGGAAAACCATCACCAGGTGAGTGTCAGAGTCAATGACTTCCCCACTCAGAGGCAGCACGGTTGATAGGGTAGATGGACAACAATTCTACCCCATGGTAGGGGAGCCTAAAAGTAGACAGCATAGGTTTAAGGTGAGAAGGGAGAGACACAAAAGGATCCATGGTGGCAATTGTTTTCACACAGAGGGTGGTGAATGTCTGGAATAGTCTACTAGAGGGAGTGATGGAAGGAGTACAATTTCATCATTTACGAAACATTTAGACAAGTACATAGGCACAGCAGGATATGGACCAAACGCATGCAAATGGAACTAGTTTAATTCTGAAAACTGGCCGACATGGACAGGTTAGGCTGAAGGGTCTGTTTCAATGCTGTAGGCCTCTATGACTCTATGACTAGCAAGCTGCAGAGTGGAGCTCCCTCTGCAATGCCCCATCAATGTTCCTCAACTTGCGCACTGAAGAGCATAGCTAACTTTACTAGCTCTGCTCCCTGCATCAGTTCTCTGTTGAACATACTGATACTAAATACTTGACTTAAAACAGAGCTGTAGAGGCACCAGAAAAATTGTACGGCAGATTTCTTTGTTTGCACGTTTAGGGAAACATGCCAGGCAAGATAGGGCTGGATCATTTTCACTGCATCAAACAGTCACAAATAGCTTGAAGCCAAGTTTCGATGGGTGTTCTGCCAATACAATCAAACAATTTCAAACAAAACAATCTTAAAGGTTTGACAAACCTTTTTTTGTTACAAGGACCTTATCATATAAGTAAAAACAAGCAGATAATATCTGACTCACGTGTGGTCTCTGTTCCGTTAAGAGGTTCACTGACTTCTCCTTCCAGTAATCCGTATACATTAACAACATATTCCGTGTCAGGCTGCAGGTTTGTCAATACTGTGGTCTTGGTTCTTCCGCCTACTAACACCTGAAAGAGCATATTGCCATCATCCAAATATGGCCATGAACTGGGGACAGTAAAACAATGCAAACAAAGGGAGAAAGGCTGGACATGTGGTTCCCTACACAATACATAGTTTTGACTCTTTGGTTCTGACCCATATTTATTGGTAATCAGAATGGCTACATGAAATTCCCTGTGTAAGAGATGGCTTCACATTTTCATTGAAAGAGTAGGAAGACGAAGTTAACACAATTGCATTCATTACTGCAGCCACACAGAGTGACAGCAAAACCATAAAGTATCTGCCCCACTTGTGAGAGAGGTGTGGGCCTCATGTGTCAATCTGATGCTGCATTCCCACTACAGTGTGAGTCCGTTCCAGCTTGAGCCCAATCTAGATTACATCATTGCAGAGTCCACAATGATCACAGCTGAAGCTTGAAGGTGCCCGGACTCACAAGTAGCAATGTCAAAACAAACTCTCTCTTGGCCCTGTGAACTCAAGAAAGACCACATACATTTTGAATATACAGTTGGGTGACTTTCCTGCAACTGCATGCTCATAACACAGTGGTCACTGTTTGACCACACGGCACAACGTGCTGATTGTGGGGCAGGAGGAGGGATCAAGTACAAAATAAATAAATGTACAACCACATAGACTAAAGTTTGACCTCTTAACAGTTGTCTCAATTTGACTTCATTAATATTTACATAACACTTGAAAAGCTGTTAACTAACCTCTTCTGGTCTCCCTCCAGCTACTGGTTGGTATTCCACCCTGTACCGATCAAAGCTTGAATCAGAGTGATCCCACGTTACCCGGAAAGAGCGATGAGTTGCCTCAGAGGTAACCAGGTTTCTTGGAGGATTCAAGTCACCTACAACAGCAAATGACAAGAGAGAACATGAGTAGATCCCTCTAGTACTCACCCGGATAGCTTAGCACCCACCCATTTCTCATGGTTCCCAAACTGACTGATGGACAATCCCAAGCATCTTGCTAAAGCTCCTTCAGCAGCACCTCCCAAACTCTGCAACCTCCATCATCTGGAACATCAAGGGCAGCATGACCTTAATGGAAACACCATTATTTCCAAATACCTCTCCAAGTTCCATGATCAGAGGATTAGATAGGGTGGACAGTGGGAGCCTTTTTCCTCGGATGGTGATGGCTAGCATGAGGGGACATAGCTTTAAATTGAGGGGTGATAGATATAGGACAGATGTCAGAGGTAGGTTCTTTACTCAGAGAGTAGTAAGGATGTGGAATGCCCTGCCTGCAAAAGTAGTAGACTCGCCAACTTTAAGGGCATTTAAATGGTCATTGGATAAACATATAGATGATAATGGAATAGTGTAGGCTAGATGGGCTTCAGATTGGTTTCACAGGTCGGCGCAACAGCGAGGGCCGAAGGGCCTGTACTGCGCTGTAATGTTCTATGTTCTATGTTCTATGTTCTCTGAATTGGATACATATTGTCATTCCTCCATAACCTTGGGTATATCCCGTCTGGCCCAGGGGACTTATCTATCCTCATGTTTTTCAAAATTTCTAGCACATCCTCCTTCCTAACAACAACCTGTTCGAGCATATCTGCCTGTTTCATGCTGTTCCCAAAAACGTCAAGGTCCCTCTCACTGGTGAATACTGAAGCAAAGTATTCATTAAGGACCTCCCCTACCTCCTTTGACTCTGCACACAAGTTCCCTCCATTGTCCCTGATTGGCCCTATCATCACACTGGCCATCCTCTTGCTCCTCACATAAGTATAGAAAGCCTTGGGGTTTTCCTTGATCCTACTCGTCAAGGTTTTCTCATACCCCCTTCTAGCTCTCCTAAGTCCATTCTTCAGTTCCTTCCTGGCTACCTTGTAGACCTCTAGAGCCCTGTCCAATCCTTGCTTCCTCAACCTTAAGTAAGCTTCCTTCTTCCTCTTGACTAGGTGTTCAAGATGTCTTGTCATCCAAAGTTCCTAGAGCTTAACATCCTTTCCTTGTCTCAGTGGGACAAACCTATACAGTACCTGTAGCAACTGCTCCTTAAACAACCTCCACATTTCTGTCATGCATTTCCATGAGAACATCTGATCCCAATTGGTGCTCCATAGTTCTTGCCTAATAGCATTGTAATCCCCCCTCCCCCAATTAAATACTTTCCCATACCGTCTGCTCCTATCCCTCTCCGTGACTATAGTAAAGGTCAGGGAGTTGTGATCACTATCACCGAAATGCTCTCCCACCGAGAGATCTGACACCTGACGTAGTACAGTCTTGACTTTATAAAACCATCTAATAGCAGGCAGCAAATTGAAACTTTGTCGGTCCATTTTGACTCCTTGAATTGAAAGAGAATCATAGAAATACTTGCAAACTAAAGGAATTGGAAGGCTAAAGGGGCAGTTGGGCAAATTAGATAGCTTTTTCCAAGACCTAGTACGGGTACAATGGGCTGAGTGGGCACTTTTACTGCAACATGATTCTCTGCACAGCACTTGGTAAAATCAAATTCTGGAACGATATTTCGTACCTGGCCCCTTGACACTGTTACAGAGGTTCGTGGTGAGGTCATCAACAATTTCGATGAGCAGGGCAAAATCAGCCACAGTGTACACATGGATGCTGTCTGGATCTGTCGCAATCTGCTTCAATTCAGCTTCATCCGCATTTTTAATACCTAAGCAAGAACATCAGACTCGATAACAGCCTGTACTCAAGAAAGCGATATAGTTGAAATGTAACCAGGCTAACAATCCAATGCCCCTGGCTAATGCTCTGCAATATGGCTACAGTAAATACTGACAGATGGTTTCCAATGCTCAGTATTCAGAGCAGAATTGTATATCTAACTTCAATACTAAAATTAACAAGCTGTGATTTTTACTACCTCTTCAAAGCATACCCATTGCAAAGTCATTTTTTTAGAAATAATATTGCAGGTATTAATATTGATACATTTGGTAACAATGCAGTTATTACTGATCTAGCAATCTAGAGAATGCAAGCTTAAGTCCCTCCATAGATGTTTGACATTCAACTTAGTTTTAAAAAATGGAAAGAAAGTTTGGTATCAGTGAAAGTGTCAGCTTCTCATAAAAATTCGACTATAATTTAGGATACAATATTCATCCTGAATGGCGATATCATCTTGGTTGGTTGAGTTTAGAAAATCTTCTGCACAGACTGTTTTGACCAAGTTATCTTCAATACCTTTAACTGCCTTCTCTTCTTTCCAGTTTCACACTCTGTTACACACCATGTCAACTCACCAACAGCATACAGCTCCACTCCAATGTTGCGTAGAGTCTCTGAGGGAACGGCAACATCATCTTGTGACTTGCCATCAGTGATGAGGACACCAATCTTACGTGCATTTGGCCGAGCACCAGCATCAGCCTTGAAGTTGTTTTGCAATATGTAGCTGAGAGCCATGCCTGAAAATAACATTGAGAGAATCGCATTAAAAAAGGGCAAGTTGGATTAATTATTGAGAGAGGATTCATTGAGAAATAAACTGAGAGTGGGAATTGGTTGAAAGCTTTGGCTAAAGATGTTCTCTGCTCCAATTTACTAGGAGAGAGATTAGAACATGGGTCTAGAAAAATGCACCAAAAGGCAGTGGGGGGATTCACGGCTGCGCAGACAGATCACTGACCCCACCTCAGAGTTAGAAAGGTTAAACTTGTGCTATAATCTGGTCAGCCGTCACAAGCAGAGACTGATGATCTGGCCTTGAGTACAAGGGGTGATGTGCATTGGGGAAATTTGTGTCTGATGGTATGGCTCCCCCACGCTTATTTACAGGCTGTGTTTAGCGTTACAGCAAAGGTATTCCAAACACAAAACCCACGACAAGCTCCTTAGACAGCACCTTCCAAACCCATGACCACTTCCATTTAGAGGACAAGGGCAGCAGATACCTAGGAACACCACCACCTGCAAGTTCCACTCCGAGCCACTCACCACCGTGTGTTCCTTCAGTGTGGCTGGGTCAAAATCACGGAACTCCATCCCAAAGGATATTGTGGGTCCTGCACATGGACTGCAGCGGTTCAAGAAGGCAGCTCACCACCACCTTCTCAAGGGGGCAACTAGGGACGGGCAATAAATGCTGGCCCAGCCAGTGATGCCCACATCCCATGAATGAATTTAATAAAAAGGTAAAGGTATGGGGAAACCAACTTAGCTTGGAAGAATTGTAAACTGTGAGGAGGACAGTGTGGAACTCCAGAAGAACATAGACAAGTTGGGAGAGTGGGAGGATAAGTGGCAGATGAGGTTCAATGCAGAGAAGGGTAAGGTGATGCATTTTGGTCAGAAAAACATTGAAAGATAATATAAAATAGGGAGTACAATTCTGGTGGGTGGGTACAGGAGTAGAGGGGCATAAGTGTACAGATCATTGAAGGTTGCAGGGTAGTTAGACAGAGCAGTAAGTAAAGCTCACAGTATCCTTGTTTTTATTGATAAGGGCATACAGTGGAAGAGCAAGAAGGTGATGTTCAACTTGTTTAAGACATTTGTTAGACCTCAGCAGGAGTATTGTGTACAATCCTGGGCATCACATTATAGGAAGGGTATGAATGCATTGGAGAGAGTGTAGAAGCAGTGATTCTGTAATAGCTAGTCTTCGTTAGAGACTGGTTCAAGTCATGATCAGCTACAGGTCATCTGTGAACTAACTAAAAGACAGCACAGATTCAAGAGGCTGAATGGTCTATGTTTCTAAAAGATCATCCAGATCCACAGGATAAAATAGCTTACCTGTTAAGGTGTTGCCACCTTTGTAAGGTAAAGTTTCTACAGCATCAAGTAAACTCTTCTTGTCTCTGTACTGGTTCAGGTTCCATTCGGTCCTTGGGTCTCCGCTGTACTGAGTCAGACCTAAGAACATTCAAGCAGTACAGTGAGCCATGTCATTTTATTTTGTTGCTTGGAGAAATGAAATAGCAAATTGACAGAATCAAGGAGGATTCTGCGAGAGCTCACCAAACTGGACTCTTCTTGGGCCGATGTCGAAGGCTTGAACCAGCTTGCCGATGAAGCTCCTGATCTGGCGAAAATTAAGTCGCCCGATACTCCAAGATCCATCCACAAGCAGCACAATATCAGCAGCTGCCTTAGTGGTACATTGCAGCCCTGTCACAGTGAAAAACAGTTACTACGAAGAACAAACCTCTGGCGTAAAATTTTAACCTACTTCAAAAGGAGAAAAATGTATATGTTAGGCAGCAGATACCATTATTTAGCAATAAATTGTATAAATTAACAAAACATAAAAGACAATTTGCATTAGAATTTGGCTAAGAAACACAAGCAAATCAGGTTGAAATTTGCTGTTATGCTCACCTTTGCAATTAACATTAAGTAATCTCTATCAACCTTGGGAATTAAATTGGGGTTATAATTGGCAATGCTTTCGTGACAAGAGTTCAGACAATTTTTTTGCCACTTTTGCCACACAATGCCATCACATACAAGTAACACAATGACGCTTCTTGTTACATTTCACATCTTTGTGCCTCATATTTTTAAGCAGACCAGAAAATAAATCTTAGCAACTATTTTTTGAATGAAGATTGTTCCCCTTTAAAGCTAAAACACCTTGGACAGTGGTAGATGGTTATATGGTAATCCGAGCATAGAGCTACAAATAATAACATTCTAAACTTAATACTGAATTAAGATTTTTGAATTGGAAATTGAAGTAATGCGGAATTATTAATGCATTTTTCCAATGGGTGAATTAGATTGTAATGCAAAAGGACAAAACTACTAGAAATCGATTGCCAAATATCCAAATATAATATTCCTTGCTTACAGCAACTGAACAATGAACAGCCTTGGATTACCATCTTCCTCACCAGCTCATTTTGAATAAGGGATATTGTATTAGGTTAATTATTGTCCCCTTAATGCTATCCTGCTGAAAGTCGCCCAATGTTTTTGAAGATCCTTCGAATTCAAAAACAAACAGTCATTGTGTCCAATTCCAAATCAAATACTGTAAAAACATCAAAATCAATAAAAGTGATGAATTGTAAGTCAAACACTCAATTCTAACTCAATTCATGTAGGTTAATATTGTTACATATGTGTTTGTGATTTCTGTATGAGAACACAGCACAAATAGGCTAAAAACAGTTCCCAGATTCCACAATTCCAATTGTTCTCATAAACAAACTAAAATATAGAAAAACTCCCTTTAACTCGAGGCAGAAATCTCCAGAAAACGGGATGAAAATATGAAGGATTGCATTGCACAAACACCAAAGATGACAAGACACAGAAAAGGTTTGAGGGGAATTTTTATTTAAATGCATAAGTGCTTGCATATGTTTCAACAACATTTTGTTTGTCTTTCTTTTTTGCTGTTTTCATGACAATCCACATAATTGCTGGTTACTTGATATTGCAATGACTTCCAGCTTTTGGCCTCATTTGTACCCATCTTGGAAATTTCAAGAAACATCCACTCCATAGCTTAATATGTTTCTTCTGTGCTCATGTACGGTTCCTGCTTTCATTGGCTGGAGTATTGTAAGCAGGTACGTAGCGCTAGCTGCAAAATGAAAAGGGAACGGGAGTGGAGGAACGTTGTCTTCTGTGTAAATGTCAAAACTGAAAATGTTACGGTTTCACAAAGGAATAAATAATCATTAGAGTCTCTGATCCATGCGCGACATATAGACTGTACATGCTCATGACTGGAAAAAAAAGAACAAATTTTATATTTTGAAGTGGTAAAGGCATCTTAGTAGCTACATTGCTAAACTCTGCAATAGTTAGAGCAGACTTCCAAATTTCCCATACAAACACTTAGTACACTCATTACTTCTGTGTGTTACATCAATTCATTTAAAATAAACAGGTTAATATCTGAATGTAAAGGAATCGGAGAAAACAATAACAGGGAAAAATTCAGTGCTTTGAAGATTGATTATTCTACTGTTCTGAGTGGGATCTCCAAAGCCTATATTCAAATGAATCTATTATTCTTAAATTACAGTTTTTAATCTGTAAGCCCTGAATCTGTCCACTGTTTGCATTTAGTAATATTTGGAGGTAAGGCAAGTAGTTCCACTCAATGGCAAGGAAACTGGAGGAAGGTTTAAGCATTTGCAGTCAGTAGCTGAATGTGCAACAACCTTTTCCTGCCTGAAATATGACAGCACAGCTGTTTGAAATACCTGACACACACTGCGAATGTGTTCCTACTCTAATGCATGCTAGAGTTTAGAATACCTTTGGTGGCAGTGGCCCAGAGGTGACATCCGGCAGTCAGAGCACATGGAGACCCCCTGTGCTGGGCTGCTATGGAGAGCCCTTGGAGTGGGACTGCAACGTCAGTCTTTTTAACTTTGTTTGTTTTTCTGACCTATGGCTCTACTGTGTAAAGATGTAACGTAACTTTTGTTTTCTTCATTTCTTTATTCTGAGCTAAGGATTGTACCTAGGGTTGGTGACATTATTACACTGTAACTAATCTGTAACTGAAGAAGTTGTACCTAGATGCCTTTGTACCTAAGACAGTGCGGTAAGTGGTGATTTATAAACTATTCACCATAGCCTCAAGATTAGAGTGAGCAGATTTAGGACTGAATTGAGAAGGAATTTCTTCACCCAGAGGGTTGTTAATCTGTGGAATTCCTTGCCCAGTGAAGTAGTTGACGCTACTTCAGTAAATGTTTTTAAAAAAAAGGTAGATTTTTTTTGAACAATAAAGGAATTAAGGGATACGGTGAGAACGCGGGTAAGTGGATCTGAGTCCACGAAAGGATCAGCCATGATCTTATTGAATGGCGGAGCAGGCTCGAAGGGCCAGACGGCCTACTCCTGCTCCTAGTTCTTATGTTCTTATATGCACTGAGTACATGTGACAATAAAACTAATTCAATTCATCTGAGTATTCTTTGGAATAACTTATATTGGAACAGTATGGTGACACCATTTATTTGTTGCTGTATGTTGTAGTTTAGAATTGTGATGGGCAATTCTACTGAAGCAAAATAATTGCTGACATACAACATAATTCAATATCATCCCCTATGAAATATTTATAATATTATCAATGAGCATCACAGTCAGTGTGATATGGTAGAATACAATGAAGTCACCATAGCCCTACTTTTTCAGCAGACAGAAATAACTGCTGGTAAGTTTAAATCTGAGGGTCACCACACTCCAGGAAGGGGTATAGGTTCAGAAAGAGAGCCCTTGTGGTAATCACAGCCTCTGTGGGCAATGAACCCAAGCTGTTGGCATCACTCTGCATTTCAAACCAGCAATCCAGCCAACTGAGCTAACCAAATGCAAAAGTATGGTTTATATGAACGTAATTTGACTTTGTTACCCTGAGGCAGTTAGTTTTGTGACTATCTTATTGCCACTTTAGAAGTGTGGGGTCACTGTTTAAAATGCAGAATTGACTCGATTAAGTTAGATTTAGTGAAAACATTTGCACAGAAATTCACCTCTGCACAGGCATTCATATCTGCATTGACGGAGTGCAGAGGGGAGATTCATATGAGTGTATTAAATGTTCATAAGAGGACAGAATTTGGATCTCAGTCTGAGGGAATTCAATTCATATGCGTGTGAGTGCGCGCACACACACACACACACACACACACACACACACACACACTCTCTCACACACACACACACACACACACACACGCACATGCACAATGTCCTAACTTTATTACTTTATTCTCACAAATGACAATTGGAGTTCTTTGCACTGAAGGTGCTCGGGAACTCCCCCTGCAGGCAGTACTAAGGATGACAGCAGTACACTCTGGTGATGAAGGAACATGCAACTGGTCCAATAACCATGGCTGACAGTCCCCAGCCCCCATGGAGGCAGCAATAAAAAACCCTGACAACATTGACGTGACTGAGAGGTAAAGTGCACCTTTCTAGTCTGAGGTTAAGGTTGTAGTCAGATGCCAATGGTATCACTGAAACCTGTATTATATATTTAAAGTGGTTTCCTGATCTCTTTCAGTAAGGGTCTATGAGGATCTAGTGAAGATCAAAGAAGGTAGGTCCATAGGTTGCATTTTCAGCACCTAGCCCCTGCCCAAACCCTCGTTCTCCCATATTCCAGTAGGTGGTGAGTGAATATGTGCTGAAATTAACCAGCAAATTGTTCAGGTGAGTATAATATAAATTGATTGTCTGGCAATGAGAGTAGGATTAAGATTTCAGGATTAGGTCCATGGAAGAATTGGGAAGAAAACTTAAGAGAAGTATGAATATGGATCAAATTCTACATCTCTTTAACATCTTCATTTGCTGTAAAAGCTCCTCAAGACAACATAAAACCATTGTCACACAAAGACATTCATAAGAAAATAGGACATAGGCGCAGGTGTAGGCACTTTGGCTCGTCAAGATTCCTCTACAATTCAGTAACATCATGGATGATCTTGTGCTGTCAGCTCCACTTTTTGTTCTGCTTCCCATAAGCCTTGACTCCTACATTGCATAGAAATCTATCTAACTCAGCTTTGACTAAATTCTATGACTCAGCCTGCACTGTTTTCTGGGGAAGAAATTTTCTAAAGCAAATGACTCTCTGAGAGAAAAGATGTATCCTTATCTCCATCTTAAAAGAAAGAGGTCTTATGTTAAGGGGAGTGATATGTTCGTCATCAACCCTGAAGATCCCCTTCACAATCTTATATCTTTCAAAAAGATCACCTGTCATTCTTCCAAAATCTAATGGGAAAAGGCCCAATCTCTTCAAACTCGTTTCACAAGAAAAGCCCTTTATCCCAGGAATAAATCAAATGAAAATGCTTTGTAATGTTTCTAATGTAATTGTATTCTTTTTCAAATAAGGAGACCAAATTGTACACAGTACTCCAGAAGTGGTCGACACTCTGTATACCTTCAGTAAAGTTTCTCTACTTCGACAATCTATGTACCTAGCAAGAAACACCAATATTCTATTTGTATCCCAATCACTTGCTGTAACTGCACACTAGTTTATTGCAATTCATGTACCGGAACCACCAGATCCTTCTGTACCTTCTGCTGCAACCCTCCTCCATTTAAATAACATACTGCCAAAGTTCACCAGCTCCCACATTATACTGCATCTGCCATTTTGTTGCATTCCCTCTTGAGTAGTCCATATCCATTTTAAGACTCTTGAATACCTCTTACCAAAACAAACACTGAAAAGGCAAATTATACTCAGCAGGTCTGGAAGCATCTGTGGAGAGAGAAACTGAGTTAATATTTTGAGTCCCATTTGAGTCTCACTCAGAACAAACTTGAAACATTAACATTGTTTCTCTTGCTCTACAGATGCTGCCAAACCTGCTGAGCTTCTCCAGTGTTCTTTGTTTTTGATTTCCAGCATCTCCAATATTTCGCTTTTACTTGCTTACCAATCTTGGTTTCCTTGGCAAATTTAGCTACTGTGCGTTCAGTCACCACATTGAAGTCATTGATATAAGTTTTAAAAGCTGAGGTGCGAGCAGTGATGTCTGTAGCACTTACACAATTACAGCTTGCCATCCCAAAAAAAAAGGATGTGAGTGTCATTAATGGCTGCTTCCTGGGTAACTAATTATTAACTAACCAATCCTTTATCCATGTTCCTCCTTATATCATAGCCTTTCATGATAGTTTGTCAAATGACTTTTGAAAACCCATGTGCATCAACCACATCTAGTTTTAAAAGATTCTCCTTTATCCATCTATCTTGCTACTCATCACTCCATTCATTCTATATCCAGTAAATTATCTACTTACAAAAATAACTTTTTAAAAATTCTAATATTAAATTCTTAAAAGTTTTTGAGGTGATGTCAACTGAAAAATTTAAGCTGATATGAAGATTTTTATCTGGTATGGCTATTATGGAACCAATAGAGTTAAGATTCAGGTCAGCTATGATATAATTTTATGGCAGATCAGATTTGAAGCAAGGGAGGTCTTGTGATGCAGTGGGTAGTGCCTTGACTCTCAGATAGAAGCTCCAGATTCAAGTCCCACTTGAGGGCCTGTGTGTTTAGAACTTACTGGTATGTTGTCTTTTTGTAAATCCTTCCTAAATGCCTAAGGTAGTTTTGAGAGATTGAGAAAGACTCCTGGTCACTGATAACACAGTGTGGAGCTGGAGGAATACAGCAGGCCAGGCAGCATCAGAGAAGCAGGAACCCGAAACGTCAATTTTCCTGCTCTTCTGATGCTGCCTGGCCTGCTGTGTTCCTCCAGCTTCACGCTGTGTTGTCTCTGACTCCAGCATCTGCAGTTCTTTCTAACTCCTGGTCCGTGACACTTGAGGCATCTGACTTTCACCAGGGAAAACAAGTGAGAGATCACAGACCTAAGCATGTGCTATGTCTGCTCCATGAACCTCTAGGTACAGGAAGGTTTCCAAGTCAGGTTTGGGTAGCTGAAAGGGATCCTTACGTTCCCATTACTGCCAACATCTAACATGTCGCTGCTTTGGAGAGAAGTTTCATGTTAAGTCACTGGTCAATCAGTAAACTCATTACCTGGTGGTCCAAGAGGTTTCTCCTTTGCTTCTTCAGAGAGGGTCGTCTGTTCTTCCCCATACAGTGGGGCACTTTCGCCATCCTCAAACATTCCGGAAACAGCCACTTTATAGGTGGTTCCAGCTCTGGAAACAAAACACAATTTGACATAATAGTTCATATCAAAATGTTTGCCTTGCAATCAAATTGATCACTTCATTGTGAGGCAACACCTATAGCCAGTTAGTAATAATTCCAAAAAGGTATGAGAGAGAGAGAGAGAAAAAAAATCATTTATGAGTAGTCACTCCCGCAACTCAATCCCCAGACCTAGCATTTACTACAAAAACTGAAACTGCTGGAGAAACTCAGCAGGTCTGACAGCATCTGTGGAGAGACAAACGGAATAATTGTTTCAAGTTCAGTGACCCTACTTCAGAACTCAGCATTCGTTATCATAATGTACAGTTATTGCTGGACTAAAACACTCAGAACATAGAAAATAGAATAGGAGAGCTCTAATACTGAGCCCACCATGCTTGTGCTGAGCATGATGCCATTCTAAATTAATCCCATCTGCCTGCACATGGTCTGTATCTCTCTATTCCCTGCCTGATCATGTCTCTGTCTAAATGCCTCTTAAACAATGCCATTGTATCTGCTTCTACCAGCTCTGCAGGCAGCGCGTTCCAGGTACCTAACATACTCTACACAAAAAACCTGCCTTGCACATCTCTTTTAAGCTTTCCCTCTCTCCCTTTAAACATCTGCCCTAGACTTTTCCAGTTCATCTGGAAAAAAGACTCTGACTATCCATCTTATCCATGCGCCTCATAATTTTACATACTTTCATCAGGTCACCCATCAGCCTCCAACGCTTTAGCGAAAACAATCTGAGCTTGTCCAACCTTTCCTTACAGCCAATACACTCCAATCCACTCTCACATCTTGATAAACTTTTTTTGCACCCTCTCCAAAGCCTCCATATCCTTTCCATAGTGTCTCAACCGAAATTGCCACAATTTCTCTCACAGCAGCTAGGAATGATGTTGGGCAGAGTCCTTTAGGCACGGTTTAGGAGAAACTGAGATGAACAATGCCTCCTGCATCCTGCCTGCACCTCCACCCCTCCTCCACCACCAACCTATCTGCCTCCATCCCCTTTATCTCTGATCTCCCCTTCCAGCTTCTCAGAGTTTTGAGAAATTTCACCTGAGCATTATTGAATAAACCTTACATCGCACCACACAGGGAGACACAGGGAACTGACCGGTCAGTATAAATTTTAAAAGGATCAACTTAAATGGAGGAGAGAGATGTAGAAGGGCTTAGGGAGGGGATTTAAGAGCTCGGGATTCAGAAAGCTACACAGCTACAAAATTAGGGATGCACAAGGTTTCATAACTGAAGGAGCATAGATATCCTGGAGGTTGAGGTGCGTGGGTTTGATGTAGAGTGATGTTTGGGCTCATGGGGGCTGAGGCCATTCGACCACACTATGAAATTGTTAAAAACCGAAAGAACTGTGGATGCTGTAAATCAGGAAGGAAAAACAGAAGTTGCTGGAAAAGCTCAGCAGGTCTGGCAGCATCTGTGATGAAAAATCAGAGTTAACCTTTCGGGTCCGGTGACCTTTCCTCAGAACTGAAATTGTTAAATCTGAGGCGCTGGCAGAAGCAGGGGCCAGTGAGAATAAAGGTCTTGAGTGAGAGGGGGTTTGGTACTTCTGCGGATACTGAGAACAGACGATTACAGGTTTGAGTCTGACTGCGACTACTTTTGAAGTAACATTCAAGGCCGTAGATCTGGTGCAGGACAGTGGGACTATTGCAGGTAATAGTATATTTTTAGCAGTACGGACTTGATGGGCCAAAGAGCCCCTTCTGTACTGTATGATTCATAGTTCCAAATGAGCTCAGATTTCTGGAGGACGAAAAGTACAGCCAAGGGAATGTTGGAATAGCTGAAACTGGAAGTGAGATGGTCATGGACAAGAGTTTCAGCAGTAGATGATCTCAGGCAGGGGTGGAGGGGCGGACTTTGCGGAAGGAGAGACAGGTGATTGTGGCACCGGACAGGATGCACAGTCATCAGCTCAGCTTAGGGTCAGCTCAGAACAGATTGACAAAACATGTAATAAAACGAATCATTCTGCTGGAACCAGATGGTTAGCAAAGCTTCATCTGCCAGACAGGCTTTCGAGCGAGCTGTTATGTATAGAGAACACCATGAGAATATGAAAGAATGTTCTACAGGCATTCTGTATCTGGCTCTTTTTAATAGCACTGAGGGCCTTTGACTGACAAACTATTCCAAATGGTTGCAATCAAAACAGCATTAAATAAATGTTTAAATATGATAACTCCCTCATGAGCATCAAAATCTGTTTCAGGCTTTACCTTCCCCACTCAATCAAGTAATTGGTAACATAGTTTAGCAAATATATGGAACACTGATATTTAATTGCACCAATGGGAGGTGACTTAACTATAAAGTAATCTGAGTTAAAAAAAAATTAAAGGAGGAAGCTAAAAGAAAATATGAAAACAGTGACATCATGGTCTAATGGAAAACATATAAAGCAACCAATAAGCATTTTCAACAGAGTTAAAGGAGGGCGCAGTTATCGATGGCTATCAAGTGGGGATAGGAGGTCAACCTGTAATCGTTTCTTGTGGCACGGGGACCTTTGTGTTCCGGTGAAGTGATAACCAAGGGCTGGCAGAAAGGCAATTTGGTCAACCAGAGTGTAATGAAAAGAAGATGTTTGCAGCAAAGAAAGTAATGCAAACCAGCCACCACATTTCCCAAACTGGGCTGCAATCATTCTTTCATCACTGTCACTCCTTCCAAATCAGTAATGATGATTCTATTCGGTTTCAGTTCACTGCTGCTGTTTTATTATGAATAAGAAGAAGGGGGCAAAAAAACATATTTTCAGGGTCTCTGATCTCATCAGGGCTCTTTGCACTTCTGTGAGGTCAAGCAGTGTGCTTGATTACCCCACAATCAGAGTACTTTACAAGAGTGAACACTGAAATCTCAAATTTGGGAATGTCGCCTCTCCCTACTTTATATCATTCTCCCCTTCTATCCTATTCCAGGCTGGGTGAACAATTACCCTTGGCTCTTTACCCAGAATTCTCCATACAAATAACATTTAATACGGCAAATTACAAAAGGTCTGGCCTTTCTCCTTCCAATCATACACATTTGGAAGAGCTTAAACGGCCAAATTTTAAACACAAAAGATACGTAAAAATTTAGAGTTCTGCATGGTTAAACAGGAGTTGCCTGAGACCTCTGACAATGCATAAATGAATTCTTAAACTTATTGAGGCAAATCAGCACATCATTTCTCAGTAGCCTGATTTTACTTCCCTTTGAATAACCAATTTTTAAAACTTGGCCCATCAAAATCGGACCACAAATCCAACGATCAATGTTCTGCAAAGGAACAGATATCAGAAAATCAGTAGGCAGCAATCATCTCATGGGTAGATTGATAGGGTTTACATGTGGAATAACGGATAAATGGGAGTGAGTTATGGGCTAGAATGTATTCAAGGGGTTGAGGAAGTTTAATTGGGAGATAATGGCCTAGTGGTACTATCACTGGATTGTTAATCCAGAGAACCAGGTAATGTTCTGGGGACCTGGGCTTGAATCCTGCCACGGCAGATGGTGGAATTTGAATTCTGGAATTACGAGTCTAATGATGACCATGAGTCCATTGTCGATTGTTGGAAAAACCCATCTGGTTCACTAATATCCTTTAGGGAAGGAAACTACAATCCTTACTGGGTCTGGCCTACATGTAATTCCAGGCCCACAGTAATGTGGGTGACTCTTAACTGCCCTCTGGGGCAAGTAGGGATGGGCAATAAATGCTGGCCCTGCCAGCAACACCCTCCGTCCCGTGAATGAACAAAAAAACTAAATACAGCAGAGGATAGACAAAACTGAGTACGCCAAGATACAGCACCTCCACTGGTAGATGTGTGTAATTTCAGCATGATATAATTACATGGATAATCTGCATTTTAACTGTTTAGCTCCACAAACCTGGAAACTATAAAAATAAGGTTAGAATGCCAGAGTTTTCCCCACTCTTCCCCATAGCCTTAGTGTAAGAGCTTCAGAAATCTTAGGAGGATGGGGTAAAAAGTATCCCATTTTTCCAGGAATTGTGTTAGTCTCCTGACAGAGCTATGGAAGATGAGCAGGAGAATCCCAGGGGAAATCCAATTCCACACACTTCCTCTGGCAGCTCGTTCCATATACTACCTTGTGTGAAAAAGTCACCCTTCAGGTCCCTTTTAAATCTTTCCCCTTTCACCTTAAATCTATGCACTCTAGTTTTGGACACCCCTACCCTAGGGAAAGATCTTGGTCATTACTTTATCTATGCCCCTCATGATTTTGTAAACCTTTATAAGGTCACACCTCAGCCTCTGACATTCCAGGGGAAAAAGTCCCAGACTATCCAGCCTCTCCTTATAGCTCAAACCTTCCAGTTAGGGATGGACAGTAAATACTTACCTAGCTAGCAATGTCCACAATGCATGAATGTGTTTAAAAAAATGTAGTGCATTATTGAAGCAATGTGTAAATATCCTGAGCACGCGGTCCCTGGTTCATCATAGTCGATTTACAGAGAGGAAGCCAGTGCTCCTCACTGATATCCATCCTGATTACTTTCATCTATTTCTGGCAGGAAGCTATGGTCTGTCATTGGTAATTGCTCTACAAAGTTAGTAAAATCAAAGTAGGGGATCTCGAGACCTTAATCCAACCTCTCAACTAACCATATTTCCAGATCTTCTCTGGTCAGTGATAATTAATCTATGAAGGACCACAGGCATCTTTCTCCATTAAAGAGAGAGACAACTCATTGTACATCTGGAAAGGTATCACTGGCTGATTGAATACCTCTTCATCCCACATAGGTGCAACAGTCAAGACGGCACAGCAACGCCTCTTCTACCTCAGGCGGCTCAGGAAATTTGGCATGTCCATAAGGCCCCTCACCAAATTCTACAGCTGCACCATTGAAAGAATACTATCCGGGTGCATAACGGCCTGGTTTGACAACTGCTCTGCCCAGGACCATAAGAAACTACAGAAGGTGGTGTGCACAACCTAGACCAACATGGAAACCAACCTTCCATCCATGGACTCTATTTACATGGCTCATTGCCACAGAAAGGCGGCCAACATCATCGAAGACCCATCCCATCCCTGTAATGGCCTCCTACAACCTCTTCTGTCAGGCAGAAGATACAGAAGCCTGAACAGGTTCAGGAATAGCTTCTTTCCAGCCATTATCAGACTGATGAATGGACTCTCTAGCCTCAAATAACACTGACCTTGCTAATATTGATCTTGCCTAGCGCACACCCTGTGCAAGGTAACCTGTATGCCTCTGTCTACGATTTTTTTACAGCCTTAGATCTGTACATCCTTGCTTACTATCATCTACCTGTACTGCTCGTAAACAAAGCTTTTCACTGCTTTCCAATACATGTGACAATAAATCAATCAATCAATTAAACCCTCCCAAAAGTTTGTCCCTAGACAAACAAAGAATGGGGGGAGGTGAGGAGCAGTCTTCCATGATCTCCCACACATGGTATAAGGAATAAACTGGTGACATTAGCATCATTGTATACCACCTCTAGCAATAAGACATAGGAGCAGAATTAGACCATTCAGCCCATCGAGTCTGCACCACCATTCAACCATGGCTGATGTGTTTCTCAACCCCATTCTCCTGCCTTCTCCCCTTAGACTTTGATCCCTTTACTAATGAAGAACTCATCCATCCATGTCTTCAAGACACTCAATGACTTGGTCTCCACAGGCTTCTGTGGCAATGTATTCCACAGGAGACAAGACATTATACATGTGGAAGGGTATCACTAGCTGAAGTAATTCCTCCTCATCTCAGTTCTAAAAGATCAATCGTTTACAAACAAGAAAACATTCAATTTTGTGTTTACCTCAGCTCCTCCAGTACCACGGTTGTATCATATGGCCCCAATACCATTTCTCCCTGCTGTTCTTCTCTTCCCCTGGGATGGTAGATGACCTTATATCCAGTGACTTCCCCCAGGGCTGGCTCCCAGGTCACTCTGAAGCTTGTCCGGGCACGTTCAGAGGTTTGTAAGTTTTGTGGAGGTTTGTATGGTGAGGCTGTTAAAGAGGGGAAAACAATCCAATATTAGTCACTGAACATCATCACAAATGTTACTAAATGCAATGTGTTAAAGCAATTTACTAAATTTCAGTACATTAGAATGCAGGCAGGAACAGAACAACACTCCCCAGAGCGACCCATATAGTTATGATGTCTTGTCAACACGATACCAATACTCCCAACCCATCTGGCAGCCTGGAGGATTTCCCAGGAGAGACAGAGAATCAAACATTAGGCTATGCCAATCTATGTTGACAGATCTGAAATAAGTATTTAAGGGCCTTACAGATGGCCACTAGAATTCAAAGGAGCAGAATTTGTTTTCACTGCACTTCAGCACAGAAACTGCTATTGGTGACATTGGATGAAGATGTTTTATTTAAGCAGTCATTGTCCATCGTCATGGGAAAGAAAAGACAGCAATTAATAGGTGCATAACAAGAGCTTACAAACAGCACTGTGGCGATGACCAGACAATCTGCATTTCTGTAATGTTGACTGAGAGATAAATATTGTCCAGGATATCAATCAGGACATTATTTGGAATAGTGCCATGGGATCTTCTACATCCACCTGAGAGGACAGATTAGGCTTCAGCTTAATGTCTCCTCAAACCGTGAAGCATATCGCTCACAGTAATGTCGGTTGGATTGTGTGTTCAAATGCTTGGACTGACAATAGAACACAAGTCTTTAATTGTATCGCAGCTCAGTTGACTTGCTGTTGGTTTGTTATGCAGAGTGATGCCAACAGCATGGGTTCAATGCCACACTAGCTGAGATTACAATGAAAAGCCACTTCACAACCACTCCCCTTTGTTGACGTGCGTGACCCTCAAGTTCAACTCACCATCAATTGTCTCTCTCTCTAATGATAAAGTAGTCCACTAGGATAAGGGGGCGCCAATTTAAGACTGCGATGAGGGTGAATTTCTTTTCTCAGAGGGTTGTGAGTCTTTGAAACTCTTTGCCACAGAGAGCTATGATGGCAAAGTCCTTATGCATATTTAAGGCTGAGCCAGACAGATTCTTGATCAGTCAGGGAATCACAGGGAAAGGGCAGGAAAGTGGATGCAAGGAATGTCAGATCAGCCATTACCCTATTGAGTAGTAGAGCAGATTTGAGGGGCTGAATGACCTACTCCTGTACCTATTTCTTACAGTCTTATAAATATGAGGACTTTACCTTTGGACATATAACCGGCAGAAACAGAACATAGTAACTGTTAAATACAAGGCTTGCTGCTTGGGCATAACTATTCAGAAACCTTTTAAACCCCAGTTCAGGTAGTTCAAAGACCACCGCCTCACCTGTTGTTCCTTGTCCCGATCTTAATTTTCCTTCTTCTTTTCTGTACATCGGAATGACAGAGACATTGTATGTTGTCTGAGGATTGAGTCGTCTTAGGACGGTGGTGGTCAGGTGAGGAGGGATCTTGGTGCCAATGGTCCTTCCTCCCTTGGCTGGTCGGTAAGAGAGTCTGTAGTTCAGCACATTGCCCGGTGCTGGCTGCCACCTCACACGGAAACTGTTGACTGTCTCGTCTGATACAGTCACGGTCTTGGCCTCTGGTGTAGCTGTTCAACAGCAGAAAGAGAAAGATGTTGGAGTTGATTTTTGATTTCGAAAAGTCGGTTTGGTCATTTTGGAATGGAGCCATAGACATGTACAGCACAGAACAGGGCCCTTCGGCCCATCGAGTCTGCACCGATATAACTATGCTAATCTCATACAGCCCATGGCCTTGTATGCCTCAGCATCACAAGTGCACATCTAAATACTTCTGAAATGTAACAAGGGTTTCTGCCTTTACCAGCCTTACAGGCAGTAAGTTTCAGATTCCCATCACCCTCTGGGCGAAAATATTTTCCCTCACATCTCCACTAAACCTGCTGCCCCTTCCTGAAATCTATGCCCCCTGCTCATTGATCCCTCCACAAAGGGGGAAAGTTTCATCCTGTCTACTTTATCTATTCCCCTCATTATTTTAAACATCTCAACCATGTCCTCCTCAGTCTCCTCTGCTCCAAGGAAAACAACCTCAGTCTGTGCAATCTCTCTTCATAATTAACACTGTCTAGTCCGGCAACATCCTGGTAAATGATTGGTCAGAGCACTGAGTGCAGGAGTTAAGGCATCATGTGACTGTACAAGACATTGGTAAGGCCATTTTTGGAGTCCTGCATTCAATTCTGGTCTCCCTGCTATAAGAAGGATGTTATTAAACTGGAAAGGGTGCAAAAAAGATTTACCAGGATATTACCGATACTGGACGGTTTGAATTATAAGGAGGGGCTAGATAGGCTGGGACATTTTTCCCCTGGAGTGTAGGAAGCTGAGGGCTGACCATTTGGAGGTTTATAAAATCGTGAGGGGCACAGGTAGGGTGAATAGCCAAGGTCTTTTCTCCAGGGCAGAGGAGTACAAACTAGGGGGCATGAATTTAAGTTGACAGGGGAAAGACATGAAGAGCAACTTTTTCACACAGAGGGTGGTGTATATACGGAACGAGCTGCCACGGGAAGTGGTAGAGGCAAGTACAATTACAACATTTAAAAAAACATTTGGACAGGTACCTGGATGGGAAAGGTTTAGACAGATATGGGCCAGACGCAGGCAAATGGAACTACTTCAGTTTAGGAATCCTGGTGGGCGTAGATGAATTGGGCCAAAGGGTCTGCTTCCATGCTGTATGACTCTATAAATCTCCTCTGTACTGGAAATGCAGGGAATGTAGGGAAAACAGGCAAACAAGCTACAAACAGTAAGCTCCCAGAGAGTCATGACCAGGTCATCTACTTATGAGTTATTAGATAAGGGATAAATATTGACTAGGATACTGGGAAAATTCTGCTGCTCTTCCTCAACATGGTGCTGCAGGAACGTTTTAAACTGCACTTGAGAGAGCGCAGTGAATCTCTGCTGACAATAGTAACATTCAGCAGAGATGTAAAGCAAATGGCCAACTTGCTATCACAGGTTTTATACAACGGCACAAAGTAAGACTCCATTTAATATACATAGATTGCTCTTATCTGCTGAATAAGTTGATACGGTTAAGTATTGATCATTGAGAAAGTGGACATGTCAGGGATGTTCAAGAATAGATAATCAGTCAGTGCTAAGTTGGTTGATCTTAGCCAACTGAGACCCAAATCAGCTCCAGAAAAACAAGCTAAAGGAGATGACTATCAATGTTAGATAATCCTGATGGCTATTCAGAAATCTCCTCGTAGGCAGGCACACATATGTGCATTATGACATGTATAAGCAATACCAGACCTGGCTGTGATATCACCGATGTCTGCAAAGCCACCAGAATAGGGCCTGAATGTTGCCTGCAAATGCACATTATTGAAACTTAGGCAGTGCCTGTCAAACAGGACACAAGTCAGCACTTCAGCAGTAGAGAAGAAATCAATGAGTTAAAAAGAGAAAGGATTATTTCTCTCATTATATTCCAAAATCAAGATTTTGGGGGCTTATTGGACAATAGGATAGGACATCCTAACTTTAAAAATATGTTCTGAAGAAGGGTCACTGTTCTCGAAACGTGAACTGTGTTTCTCTCTTCTCACAGATGCTGTGATGTGGAGGTGCTGGTGTTGGATTGGAGTGGACAAAGTCAAATGTTGCATGACACCAGGTTACAGTCCAACAAGTTTATATGAAATCACAGGCTTTCTGAGAACTGCTCCTTCATCATGTGAAGGGACTCGTGATTTCAAATAAACCTGTTGGAATAAACCTGTTGGAATATAACCCACCTCAAGCCGCACCTCCATCTCCTACCGACCGACCTCATCCCGCCCCCTTGACCTGTCCGTCCTCCCTGGACTGACCTATCCCCTTCCTAACTCCCTACCTACACTAACCTTTACTGGCTCCATCCCCGCCTCTTCGACCTGTTTGTTTCCTCTCCACCTATCCTCTCCTCTATCCCTCTTCTATCCGCCTCCCACTCTCTCCCTATTTATTTCAGAACCCCCTTCCCCTCCCCCTTTTCTGATGAAGGGTCTAGGCCCGAAACGTCAGCCTCTCTGCTCCTATGATGCTGCTTGGCCTGCTGTGTTCATCCAGCCCTGCACCTTGTTGTCTCGGATTCTCCAGCATCTGCAGTTCCTACTATCTCGGAATATAACCTGGTGTTGTGTGACTTTTGACTTTGTCCACAGATGCTATCAGACCTGTTGGGCTTCTCTGATGGTTTCTGATTTTGTTTCAGACCTCCAGCATCTGCAGCTCTCTGCTTTATTTGAAAAATATGTTGACAGGTCTGCAAAGGAGCCATTCAAAAGATGAACCGGTTGACATTCATTACATTATAGAATAAAAGTCTTGTGGTCTTGGCATGATTTACTGTACCATCAGTTGTTTCTGTTCCCTCAAGTGGATCTCCTTCCCCACTGCCATACGAAGCATAGACCATGATCTGGTACTTGGTCTCTGGCCGTAGATTCTCCAGTGTTGTTTTGGTGCTGTATCCAGGGACCCACTTCTCTCCACTATCATCATCAAAGAGAGATTTCCAGGTGACTCGATAGTTGTACACGTTGCCTGGAGCTGAAGTCCACGAAGTGTTGATTGTGGTTGGTGTAATGTTTTCAGTCACAAGATTACGAGCTGAGCCACGTGCTAAGAAACAAACAGATCAGTGCAAGGTGAGAATCAGATCGATCATCTTTGCATTCGAGTCATTACGTTTCATAATCAGCTTTAACAATGCTTTCACTGATGAATATTTTATCAGATAAATTCAAATACACATGGTTTGTAAGCGTTTATATTTTCTTCCGATTTGTTTTTATGCTATTTGATTCTGCTTAACTTTACTTTAAGTGTGCTCACCTTAAGACACACTGCTCAAGTTGAGATCTCTATCACCAACACCACTTCATTAATGATCTTCTGACTGAAGGTACCACTCCATGGAACTCAAGCTTACTGCATTATGTTGGCTTTCCCAATGCTTCCACCATCCCTCTTCATTTCATTACTCGAACAAATGTAAGCGCTCCCAAATCCACACCATCTTACCAATTTAAATGTTTGACCAGAAATTTAACTAGGTCAGCCACATTAACCAGAAACTGAACTGGACTAGTCACATAAATAAAGGGAAAATCGCTATAGTCCCATAGGACCATAGTGCTGCCTCTCTCATTAGAGAGAGACAGCTGGTGATGAGTTTAACCTGAGAGTCTCCACACATCAGGTGAAGGGCAACACTGAGAAGGAGGGACCTTCATGATAATCTCAGCCAGTATAGGAATTGAGTACACGCTATTGTCCTCACTCTGCATTGCAATCGAGCTGATTGCCAACTGAGCTCAAAAATGCCCGTTGTCATATAGATACTGTAACTACAAAAGCAGGTTAGAGCTTGGGAATTCTGCGGCAAGTCATTTATTTTATATTTCCCCAAAGTCTGTTCACTACCTACATGTCACAAGACAGGAAATGTGATGGAATATTTCCCTGGGTGAATACAGCTCCAACAACAATCAAGAGGCTCTACATCATTCAGGGTACAACAACCCACTTGACTGGCAGCACATCCACCACCTTCAATATTCACTCCCTCCACTATGGCACACTGTGTCTACAATGTGTGCCAACCTTAAGATTCACTGAAGGAATCTCCTATGAGAACTTCCTGTCCTCTATCAATTCTCATTGAAACACACAGGATTCTTAAGGGGCTTGACAGGCTAAAGGCCGAGAAGACGTTTCTCCTCATAGAACATAGAACATTACAGCGCAGTACAGGCCCTTCGGCCCTCGATGTTGCGTCGACCTGTGAAACCAATCTGAAGCCCATCTAACCTAAACTATTCCATTATCATCCATATGTTTATCCAATGACCATTTAAATGCCCTTAAAGTTGGCGAGTCTACTACTTTTGCAGTTGTCAGATTTTCCAATTCCCTTCCCTCTGTTTGTTCTGTGCTACACTCCACTGAAGCAACAACAGAAGACACATGGGCAGCTTTGGGCAGGGAGCAGATCTGACACGCTGACCTTTGGCCTTATAACAACAAACTCATCCACTGCTCCAGAAACAATATTTATCAGATTTACTCTGTAGAATTGGGCGTCTCCTTCAGCTGTGCTTGTGAGGTTGTTCAGTTGCCTGAGTCAAAATCCTGGAACACCCCTATCTAACACTGCTCTGGGAGCAACATCACCACATTTTTGATTTTATTTATTCACAGGATGTGGGCATCACTGGCTATGCCAATATTAATTACCCAGATTCTCTCACCTGTCACCAACCCACCTACCTTCCCCAGCCCCACCCCTCCTCTCTCTATTTATTTCAGAGCCCCCTTCCACCTCCCCCATTTCTGATGAAGAGTCCGGACCCAAAATGTCAGCTTTCCTGCTCCTCTGATGCTGCCTGGCCTGCTGTGTTCCTCCACTCCACACTGTGTTATCTCTGACTCCAGCATCGGCAGTTCTTACTATCTTTGAATTACCCAGATTCAACCAGATTACTCTGGGCCTGAAGTCAAGTGTAGGTCAGACCAGGTAAGGATGACAGATCTCCTTCTCTAAAGGACATGAGTGAAGTAGATGGATTTTCCTGATAACCAGCATTGTTTCATGATCATCATAATTTCATGAGGCTTTTGCGTTTATTAAATTCAAATTCCACCAGGTGCCATGGCAGGATTTGAACCCCAGATCCCAAGAACGCCACCTGGGTCACTAGATTAACAGGCTAGCAAAAATACTACTAGGCCATCATTCCTGATGGGTTGCAGCTGTCCAATACGGCAGTTCAATACCACCATGACAAGTCCAATTGTCGGTGATCAACAAATAGAGACATTTCCTGAAAGACCCATGAATGTAGATGAAGATATATATAATGTATTCAACAATTCTCAAACTAATTGAAGTGTTCAGTACAATGTAGGATTTGATTGAGTAGATGGGGACAAAGAAACTGCTTCTATTTGCTGGAGGGAAGTAACATAAGGCCACAGATTGATGTCGTTTATAGAAAAGTCAGGGAAGATGTGAATATTATACTCAGCAAGTTGTAATTATCTGGAATATACTCATTGCCTGAAAGGACAAAGGCAAAATGATCTTGCTCACGCAAAGGACCTTTGTTCATTTAGTTGTATTTTGACAATGTGATTGCTTGGACTCAAAGGATTTATGTGTTTTTTTTAATTGCGTGAGATGTAAGGCATTTTTCTCCTTGAAGGTAGGAGTTGGATCATGATTGCATCTGTGTGCATAAAGCAGCAAAGAAAAATATGGAACAAAAAAGGGCTTTGTTGTCCAATAGTTCTGTTGCTTCCATATACAGTTGTTTTATCGTGGACTCTACCCAGCCTGTTTAATCTCTGAGGAGAGTTTCTACAGTCTTTCTCCCTGCTAACGCCAACCTGCAGTAAAAGATGCCTTTGCCATTTTAAATGCTTCATTACTCATTCCTGACTGGCTGCCTTCTTTGGCCACGTGATTTCAACATTCCTAACAGCTCAGGAGCCAAATGCCTTCCAATTTCACCCATCCATTTGTAATTATCCTTCAATGTGCAATCCCACTAAATCATTCACACTGCTGCTTCTTAAACCTGTTTGACAAACGATAAGTTCTTGCTTGGTGCAACTTTGGACTTTGCGCAATTTTGTGAAGGAAACGGGCTGCATAATCAGCCTCCTTTTACTTAGCATTGGCTATGGAACAATGCAAACCAAGCATGGAAGATTTCCTTTTGCCCATTATTAGAATCAGACTAAAAGTCAAGATCTACCTGCTCTGTGTGCAGAGACCAGTGTGCACTGGTGTGATTGTGTGCATGGGCATGTCATCTGGCTCAGCTGAGTACGACAATAGCCGCTAAGGTTATACATCCACTCCAGACAATTTTCCAGGCTGTGCGGTACTGTAGGTTGCTTCTTCTTCCATAGCACGCATGCACTCCTGGCAAAGGTGGCACTTGAATGGCTTGCTTGGTTAAGGGTCACCCACACTGCCGTGGGTTCACACTCACATGAAAGCCAGACTGTGCAAAGATGGTTGTTTTCCTTCCCTGGAGGACATTCATAAAGCAGGTGGGTTTTGTTCCAAGAATTGACGATCGTTGTTACTGAGGCTAGCTCTCAATTCCAGACTTCGATGAACTGAATTTCATTTCCAACAGCTGTTATGGTGAATTTTGAACCATTGACCCCACAGCTTTGGCTTGTTCCTTTGAATTACTAACACAGCGGTATGATTGCTGCATCACTGTCCCTTCCCAGTCAAGATGGTCAAAGAACTTTCTTCATGCAGAACTGGCAACAGAGGGCAGTGGGAAATAACCCATTAAACCACTAAATATTACAGTATGCAAGAAGTACGTTTTGAGTGATTCTTCGCTGTATCAATCCAAAATTAATCTCAGAGCCACGTCGCCTCCCCACGGCCTTGTTACATTCCTCTGTTTCAAAGACTTATCCAATTTTCCCTCAAAATAATCTACAACTGAACCAAACCAATCCCTGTGCATTCGACACCAGAATAAGAAAAGCAGAAAAGCACTCTGCAGGAACGATGCTTGCCCTGAACAATAAGACTCATAGTTCTTCCCACAGATATACTCAGTGGGATGTCTTGAAACAGTCCAATTTAGTCCTTTCAGTTTCTGCACCCTGTAGTGATCTTAAAACACCCAGAAAGGGTCCCCAGTTTAACCAAAGCAACATAATCTTATTTTTGTTAGTTTTCTGTGACGCATTCCACAATTCTCCAGGTCTCAACTCAGCAGTTCAAATGCGTTCATTTCTCCACACCTCGTGTGTATCTTTATAGCTTGCAAGTGCCAAACTGTGAATATACATATATGAGGTATCTGTGCAGATGTTTTAGCAAAGTCCAGACTCAGAAGCCAATTTAATATAACTTCCAGATGGCAACCAATATACATTTAAACATAGAGCGTCCGACTGAAGTCCCACAATACAACAGGCTCACTGCAAGTCCCTGACAAAAATCACAGAATCATAGAATCCCTTCAGTGCAAAAATGGCCATTTGGCCCATAACATCTGCACCAACCTTTCTGAATAGCATGTCACCCAGACCTAGCCCCCATCCCATCCCTAATAAGTCCACATATTCCATGGCTAATTCACCTAATCTGCAAATCCCTGGACACTATAGGGCAACTTAGCATGGCCAATCCACCTAACCTGCACATCTTTAGACTCACTGTGTAACCTCAACTATGAAATGTTGTTAAGATGCCCTTAAATCCAGTTGAAGTTGGTGCATTGCTTCTTTTTATTATGCATAATCCATCTTAAGTTTAAAACCCATTTTTGTCAGTACAAATCCTAAACCTGAGTTAATAAAATGAAGGCAATTAAAAAAGTAAATGTGAGAGGCAGGTTTTTTTTTATTTATTAATACTCTGACACTTATTCTATGAATGGATTTTGAGGCCAATTTTGAATTATTTGACAAAAAAAAGTCAATCCTTTGTCATATAAGCATTTTTTTTAATTTTAAGACTGACGTAAACATGTTTTGTCTTAGTTACCAAACTAGAAGCTACAGTTTCATTATATTTTACATGTGTCTAAACTGAAGGCACTATTGCAGCCAAAAATCTGAAAATACTTAACCAAATAAATTCAGTTCGAACAGACTATTGTTACAGCAAACATTTAATGATACAGTGATTAAGTCTCAATTGGAGTGTTGTGTCCAACCATGGGCACACTTGGAAGGGCGTTAAAGTCTTGGAGCAGGCACAGAGGATATTTACTGGATTGGTACAAGAGGTGGAGGACTTGAATTGTATTGACATATTACTGAAGCCAAAATTGACTTTTATTCCCTGGAAATTTGGAGATTTGGAGGTGATATAACTGTAATTGCTCAACTTAAGAGTCATATGGATTTATTGTGTTGAACTTAATGTTCATGTTAAAGATAAGTGTCCACAGAAATGGGTAAGGCATTTGCAAGGTCTTTGTTCTTTATCTTTGATAAGACTCAAGAGTGGAAATCATTAGTCGCACATCTATCCAGTAGAGAGATGGGAATGGTGTGAGAGGAGAAAATGAGATCGGGGCAGTGGAATAAACAAAGACTGACGCAGAGAAGACAAGATGATAAACACGACACAACATAAAATTGAGACAGGATCCCAAACCTCAGCAGATAGGTAAATCTTCCGAGATGTGTTAACTCATTGCTTTACTCTGTGTATCCTGACCCAGCCAGAAGAACTGCCTTTGAGCAAATCCATCTGCTAGGAAGATTAGTCTGCACTTTCATAGAATTTGAGTATTACTGTGAAATATTATGTCTGCTGATCTCATTAAGACTCCCTAAAACACTTTCCAGAGTTTTGATGAGCCCTGCTGCAAAGCTCACTGGGTTCCACTTAAGCTACATGCTTTCAACTGACATATCCTGGCCATGAGAGCACACAGTAACTGCAAATTACATACCATTCTGACAAGGCCAAAAGATATTTTTTTTTTAACTTCAGAAGATTTATATACCCAATGGAAAAGTGGCAAATGCACAAAGATAACAGTTCTGTTTGCCCAGTTTGCATAAAGATTTAAATCTTGCGGTTATCTTATTTTTGATCAGTGTTTCTCTCACTCCAGCTTCCATTGGATTGCAAAGCTAGGACTGCCCTGCTGTAGTGGGGGGAAATGACCATTCACAGGGTCAGTGCATCCGGAGGGCCACACATAATCTTGCTTCCCTTATCTTCAGCCAGTGTCAGAATTTTTGTTGCCAAAAAGTGACTGCATTATTTGAAAGAAACAGAAATAGTCGGTTGTTACAGTGAAGTGATGCTGACAGTGACTCATACTTGTTTCTGAGTCAGGCAGTGCATTCCAGATTAGAACAACTCTTTGTGTAACAAAAAGACCTCCTCTCCTCTCTACTGTTTTTGATATTCAACCTGTGCAATCTATTTGCAACCCTCCTTCAAGTGGAAACCATTTCTTCTGGCTCAAGTTGTAGAACATTTCTAAATATGAACACCTCTGCTAATTCTGCCCCAAGGAGCTGGGATCTTCAGTGATCGGGGGTAGATCACCCCTTAATTAACAAAGGTCAAGGGAATACAAACCAGATTTATTCAGCCTGCCCTCATGGGCTAACCCTTTAAACCTGGATCCTGTGTTGCCAATTTGAGGTGAGAGTGAGAGAAAGTGACAAAGATTCACGGAGTAGGTTCAAAAGTGAAAGAGAGAGTGGGAAAGAGACGGAGAGAGAAAAAAAACAGAGAGATTTATCCGATTCATGAATGATGCAATTCTGATGCTTTTATATGATCATTCTTGGGATGTGCGCATCACTGGCTGGGCCAGCATTTTATTGCCCACCGCTAATTGCCCTTAAGATGGTGGTGATGACTGCAATCCATGTGATCTAGGTACACTCAGTACAGTCAGAGAGGGAGTTTCAGGACTTTGACCCAGCAACAGTGAAGGAACAGTGTCAGGTTGGTGTGTGGCTTGGAAGAGAACTTGAACATAGTGAGGCTCCCTTACATCTGCTGCCCTTGACCTTTGGGGATAGAGTTCAAGGCTTGGAAAGTGCTGACGAAGGAAGCTTGGTGAGTTACTGATAACTTTAATTATGACCCATAAGAATATGGCAAATCTCCTGCTCTCCTTCCATATCATAAGATGAATAAATGTGTTTCTCCAATTTAAAATCAGTGAATAAAACCTGAATCCCAGTGCTGCACACAATTACCTGAGCTCCTCAGTCCTATTTAGTCGATTAATATATAATTATTTTTTAATTTACTCTGTTTTTCTCTCACTCCTTGTATTTTTTAGCAGATCAAACACCAACTCGGATAAAAAATAATCATTAGACTTGAACCAAGCTTCTACCAAGGCTATAAATACAGAAAGAAAACTCAGGGTAAGAAAGAAGATCGTTCAGCCCATCAAATCCATTCCAACCAGAGTTCAAGTCTGATTATTCCCCCCTGGTCAACAACTTTCGATTTGCTGTCTTAGGGAATGCAATCTTCTTTCCTGAAACTGCTACGAAAAGCCACTGCAGTATTGTAACGTGAAAACCTGCACGATGCTCCCAGCTGATATCAAGCCAGCTAAATTTGTTGCGACCAACCAACCTCAAATCAACTATCTGAGAGTTTTCCAATGCCCTCCCCATCCTTAGGCAAATGTGTTTTTCTAACCTCTCACCCCACTTAAAGTTTTATATGAGTGCTGTCACCCCGTACTTCCCACTTGGTTTCCAACTTCTGCTATTCCTTTCACGGACAAAATTTCCAACTATACAAGTGGACCCAGAAATAACTTTTCCACTGGGCTTTGCTTTGCTCTAATACCTGGTTGTTACTTGTCTCTACCAGCTCCTAATTCCCTTATCACCATTACCACTCACCCCTGCCAGTAGAACTGTGAAGTTAAGAATTGTCTCTAATCCAGAACCTTTAGGTGTCAAGGCTCCTTCCATCATAATGGGATACACCATGTTGGGAGTCTCTACATTCTTATTTTAATCCCAAAACAATTTTTTATTTATTCTTGGGAATTGAAACTAGCATTTATTTTTCATCCTGAGTTTCTCGGCTTTTTAACCACTCTGAAAAATACTGAAGAATTAACAGCATGGTAAGAGACCATGCCCAAACTAGGTAATGGCATTAGTTGGGTTCTTCAACAGTTTATACTGATGCCAGAGTGCTATATTACTTAAGTAAGCCAAATTCACATTCTCAAAGCACCAATGTGAGGATGTGAAGTCACAATCCCTGGATTATTAGTCCAGGCCTCAAGGATCTAGTTCAGTAACATGACTGCTGCATGATTGTATCATGTTGTGATTACAACAGCGAAAATAAAAATCAGTCTCGTGCACAACTCAAAGCCAAAAACACTCAGCCACTCAGCTAATGACCGTACAAGATAGTCTGCAAAGAAACCGCATCAATCCTCACATTCAACTTATCCAAGATTTGTCAAGTGCTTATAAGTAGGCCATTAAAATGGGTAGTGATATCATGACTATTAGTCAAGAAGGAAAAATGTAAAAAACCATTCAATTTTCCATGCTGGCCCTTGTTATTCAGTGATCTTTCCACAATTTTGTAAAGACTTGCCGAGATCCCAGGAGGCTGCACGCTGGAGCTGGCTAAAGCTCCCTTAGCTCGGCGTTCGCCAGCTGCAATGAGAAGGATGGTTTTCGATCCTGATCGCCTCATTTGGCAATGCATTGCCAAAACAAAAAGCAGACCCTTGCAGGATCCATTCTTTTTACTTCAATTTTAATCTTCAAACAATGCAGGGAGTGCTGTTAATGTTCCAAGGTCAAGACTTTGATGCACAGTCTGTCCCTGCCCCCATTCCATCTCCTTCTTTCACTCTGTGAAATGATTTCTCCCAATCTAATTCCCTTATAACTGAATTCTTCTTTCAATATTCATGCTTATCTGCCTTGTTCTCCCTTTCTCTGCTGATGGAACTGAGTTAACTGAGATTGCCTTCTAGGTTTACCCTCAAGGACCTCACTCAAGTTTCCATTCATCATGCGCAAGTCAGATATTCAGTTTCAGCAAGCTGTTTACTTTCTATTCTCTATTCATTCCGGAGTTGCGTCTCTGCTGGCTGTTAATGTCCATCCACAGTTGCTGGTTTGATGCATACGAGAAGAATTTCCTTCAGATGGTCGTAAAGATCCAACCACGTTTCTTTTGATCTAGAGTCATATATTTTCCCTGGAGCGTTGGAGGCTGAGGGGTGACCTTAAAGAAGTTTATAAAGTCATGAGGGGCACAGATAGGGTGAATAGTCAGAGTATTTTCCCTAGTGTAGGGGAGTCCAAAACTAGATGGCATTGGTTTAAGGTGAGAGAGGAAAGATATAAAAGAGACCTAAGGGGCAACATTTTCACACAGAGGGTGGTGCGTGTATGGAATGAGCTGCCAGAGGAAGTGGTGGAAGCTGGTACAATTACAACATTTAAAAGGCATCTAGATGGGTGTATGAATAGGAAGGGTTTAGAGGGATATGGGCCAAATGCTGGCAAATGGGACTAGATTAATTAAGGATAACTGATGAGCATGGATCAGTTGGACTGAAGGGTCTGTTTCCATGCTGTACAGCTCTATGACTCTATAAACCAGTCCATGTAATGATGGAAGCCTTCCTTCTTTGAAGGACAGGGAATCAGATGGATTTTTATGACTGCTGGACAGTGTCATGTCCACTTTAACTGGCACCAGATCTTTGCCTCCAGATATTTCAAAGCTGAAGTCAAGTTACCAAACTGCTAATGATATGGCTTGAAATCATAAAGAGCAGCAAGATCAAGGGAATCAAGGGTTACAGGTAAAGAGCAGGAACATGGATGTGAGGAATGTCGGATCAGCCACAATCCTATTGAATGGCGGAGTAGACTCAAGGGGCCGAATGGGCTACCCCTGTTCCTATTTCTTCTGGTCTAATGGTCTAACATTAACTGGATAACAATCAGAGGCAAGAACCCTAACCCACTGCAATATTCTAACCACCAACATGACTGAAGCAGTTAGGTTCATCTGGCCAGCCTCACCGAATCAGTCAACATTTTAAGATTCCTTCATTTTATCACAGACTGTATTCTGTGACTATGTCGCTAATTATCCATGCACAATGAACAGCATTTTTTTTTCTTTTTACATGCTTGCACACACATATACATCAACGCACAGCACAATAACACACAGAAACATATCCCCGCTTCACATTTTAATGGGGATCTGCCCAAAGGTTCTGCAGAGGGACTATTCAAAAGGTTGAGTGTGAATGTCATGCAACTTTTAAACATCAAAGGAAATATGCATCGGTTGCCGCTTTGTAAAGTATTCTGTTACCTCGCAATTTGAGAAAGCACTCAGCTGAGTTTTACTTAAAAACAGCAACATGCTTTTGCCTGTTCCTTGGTGTCAGGTTGCTTCAGGAATTGAATCGTCTAAAAGAGGGAATCATGGGATCAAGCTCCATTTAAGAGTGCCTAACCTATTCCTTAGTCAAAGAGTTTCATAGCATCCCTACAGTGTGGAAGCAGGCTATTCGGCTCATCAAGTTTACTCTTACCCTCTGAACAGCAATCCATACAAACCTAACCCTCCAACCCCTTGAATCTATAGAACCCTGCAGGCTTTATGTTTAACAAGAACTGTGGATGGTGAACACGAAGAGTAATGAAATTGTATTGAGGTGCCTCTGAATGGAAATATGGTGGAGGGAGAAAAGTTAATTTCTAGCGCAAACTGTTTTGCAACAGCCTGTATATGCTTGACATGGAATATTTATTGTAAATATTAACACTATTACATCATAAGACTATTGAATTGAAGCCCTTATGGGCCTGGTGCTGGGAAGTGGGACTAGCACCGATTTCATGTAGTTTTGGTGGTACAGACTCAATGGGCTGTACAATTTTATGATTCGATGATAAGAGTGGAATATGTTGTATGGAGACGAGTTGAATTCTAGTGCAACTTCTGAAATTTCAACTTGAAACATTTTGGAATAAATTTTTACCAATTTTATGCAATAAGGTATAATTTGGGAAATATAAATCTCCTCGCTATTTCTGAGGGCTTGCTACACACTCATCACCACCTTCTCAGAAGCAACTAAGAATGGCAAAAAATACTCTGGTCACTACATTCATGACAGCAATGAGTATGGATGGATTTCATTGACTGTTGAGTGCCTTAGGATGTCCTAAGGATTTGAAAGAAAGTAGGGGAAAGGAAAGATTTGCATTTATGTCTCTTTTTTCAGCACTAATATCTGTCTCGAAGTCCTTTAGAGTCAAGAGGTATTTTTTGAAGTGTAGTCACTGGTGTAATGCAGGAAACATGCACAACAAGCTCCCAGGGCTCTATGGATGAGTCTCTCTTGCTGTTCATCAAAACAGTGCCATGGGATCTTTCAAATCCAATCACAGAGTTCAGATACAAAAAAACTGCAGATGCTGGAATCCAAGGTAGACAAGCAGTAGGCTGGAAGAATACAGCAGGACTGGAAGAAGGGTAACACCTGAAGCATTGACTGTTCCTTTCCTCCAGATGCTGCCTGGCCTGCTGTGTTCTTCCAGCCTCCTGTCTGTCTGCCACAGAGTTTATTCGTGGCTTCAGCATTTCAAGCAGTCCAGCACACCCTCAGTACTGCAATGACATGTTAGCCTAAAATCTTGTGCTCAGGTCTTAAATCCAGAACCTTGTGACCTCGAAACATCTGTGCTGTAGCTGGTACAACGGCAAGTCTTTCCACAATGTCTTTTTGATCTCACTTTTCCTTAGCATGTGTCAAAACTCGGGAAGAAACTTGCGGTCACTTTCATGATGTATTGGCACATAATCTGAGATAAAACGGAGCTGATTAACATTTTCATCTGCCCAGTTTTGGGATGGATAATTAACATCTTCACTGAAGAAACTCGTAAAAATGTACACTGTTTTTATTTTATTTTTTTAACCAGAAGTCGATTTCACCAGCGCCCTGAAATTGCCTGTTCCTACACGTTCTGTTGTCTTCAGGATTGGACCCTAAACCCATCGCAGAATTCCCTTCCATTCCCCACATTGCAAGAATCAGTAGCTGTAAGAATTGTTAATGTTTTTGGTCCATCAAGAGAAACTTCTTCCTTCCCTGTTCCCGGCACTGAGTTGGACTCCAGTCTACAACCCCTGCCCCACTATTCTGTGTCTTACAACACTCTTGTGAGCTTTCCATTGTGCCCAACATTCCTGCTCCCCCTCCCCACATCTCCAAAAACTCAAAACTATGAACTATTCCTTTGGTAATAAGTTATAATTTTTGGCAGATAAAATTGTTAAAAGTTTCACATGATGAAAATGACCAGATTTAAGTAATCATAACACTATGTAATTTTCCACTCATCCCCTTCCATTGACAACAACACATATGTTAAACATAATCGCAGGTACCTGGGGATGTTTATGATGCGGTAATTGAAACATAGAATTTAAGCTCATTTCACAAACAATCATAATGATATTTGGACAGCGTGCAACATCCAGAGATGTGGTAACCATCTTGAAACAATTCAAGTAGCTCTTTACTTGTTTTTATTTGTTACTGCAATGTTTATAAAAGGATGGTCCAATTTAGTTCCAGTTTCATTCTTGTGCTGACACCAGTTTCATCGTAGTCTCTGACAGAGAGCACGCTCCTGGTTTCCTAATCACCTACCCTACAAAGTCAGACCTGGGAGACTTCACACTAAGAGCAGCAATCTGTCAAAATGGTCTAACGTCCCATGCGATCCCATATTTCCACCTCATCTACCTTTGGAGGAGTTAAGGATGGAGCAAGGTTTTTCAGAATCTTACCTCAAGGGGTTAATTGGATTGGGTACAGTTGATGATAGAACTGACCTATGCAGTCCTGAAGAGTCATTTGTCCTTCATTTGTGTTCTTCTTGAGAGCAATTAATAACTGTGGTGGAGTAATTTAAGTCTATTTCATGATTGTAGTAGGCAGTGTGCAACCTCACCTCAGACAAGGGGAAGGTTGAGAAGGCAGGATCTTCATGGTAACCTCAGCTGCTGTGAGAACTAAACCACACTGTTGATGTCACTCTACCCAATCCTAACCATGAATGATGCCCATCAGTTAATTTCTAGGGAAAGAAATATAATTATTAATTATTCCACAAGATTCCACAAGAGGCTGCTCTCAGGATTAGGGCCAGCAGCAAATGACTGGCGTTATTATTCTATTGTTGCATGAGTTTCTATCAACAATACAGCTGTTGGGCTGTGATGTTTTGGATTTAACTGGCTCAATGACGGTTGCATTTATGTTATTTGCGTTCTGCCTGAAGGCAGGTCTGGGGCTGACTGCTGGTGTTTCATCCTGCGCTGTTACTTTAGTCAGGGGTGGCTAGCTACTCTCTCCCACTCTCAGGGGCAGAGCATGGTGGCAGGTCCCAAGTCTAACTAAGCACGTTCTTGCCATCTGGCCAACTGAGACAAGCAGAACCCCATTGTAGTGTGAATCCACTCTAAAACATGCTTTTTTAAAATTTATTCTGACAAGGTTATTAAATTTTCCCATTTATTAATTCAATAATTTCTTGTAAAATGTACCTTCTTTAGTGGTGCCTTGTCCAATCAGTGCTTGACCAACAAGCGTTCGGTACTCAGGTATAACCTGCACTGAATACTTGGTGTCTGGGAGCAGGTTCTGGAGGGTTGCCAATGTCTCCAGACCTCCAACAATTACTTCCTTGCTATCGCCTCCCAAAACCGGTCTGTACTCCACTCTGTATTGCTGAACATTCCCGGGAGCAGCTGTCCATCTGACCTTGAAACTGTCTGTGGTTTCATCAAATACCTCCAAGTTACTTGGTGACCCGACCTCTATGGGGAAACACAGAAAAAACATCATTGTTAATGGCAAGGAAAATATTATTTCCTGGTTAAGGAGCTAGATTACATAAACCTAAGGCAAAAAGTCAGAATCATTCATGCACCATTTCACAACATGTGGCCTGTTGCTACTGTTCGTTAACCAGGGCGCATTAGGCAGCCCAGAGTACTATGGGATACATTAATGAAAAAGCAATGATAGTCCAGATTTCAGTCAGCTATCAATTAGTTTTAATTTCAGATGTTTATATCTCACTAAAATCTTTAAACATGTGTCCTGCGTTTTCAAGAAAAAAAAACTGGCTCCATTCTTAATTGAGATAACAAGGTGTAGAGCTGGATGAACACAGCAGGCCAAGCAGCATCATAGGAGCAGGAAAGCTGACGTTTCAGGCCTAGACCCTTCTTCAGAGCCTTCCTGCTCCTATGATGCTACTTGGCCTGCTGTGTTCATCCAGCTCTACACCTTGTTATCTCAGATTCTCCAGCATCTGCAGTTCCTACTATCTCCATTCTTAATTGATTTGCTTTTTTAAGAACATTTAAAACCAAAGGAACTAGCAGCAGGAGTAAGTAATTCAACCCGTTCGGCCTGCTCTGCCATTTAATACAATCATGGCTGTTCTTTTCTCAGCCTCCACTCCACTTTCTGCCCGCTCCCCATACCCATCCAACCTATTACTAATTAAAAATACGTCTATCTCCTCCTTAAATTTATTCAATGTTCCACCATCTACCGCACTCTGCAATATGTAGATTAACAGTCTACAGCCTTTGAGAGAACTAGTTTCTCCTCGTCTTGGTTTTAAATCTGCTACCGCTCATCCTAAAACTGTGACCTCTCATCCTAGATTGCCTTACATGAGGAAACATCCTTGCTACATTTACTTTGTCAGTCCCCTTTAGCATCTTATCTACCCCAATTAGATCTTCTCTCATTCTTCTAAACTCCAGACAGTATTGGCCTAAACTACTCAATCTCTCTTCATAAGATAGATCTCTCATCTCTGGAATCAATCTAGTGAACCTCCTCTGAACGGTCTCTATTGCAACTACATCCCTCCACAAGTAAAGGGACCAAAATTGTATTCAATACTCCAGGTGCAGCATCACTCGTGCCTTGTACAGTTGCAGCAAAACTTCCTTACTTTTCTACACACTTCCTTTAGAAATAAATGACAAAATTCAGACTAAATTTAAGAAGAACCAAGTATTGCTTCTCCAACCAAGCTAAGTCTTAAGTTTTTACAATAAAGCAATAACGTCTGTTCACTGACTAAGGATTAAGTTCTCCATAAATAGGTTTAGAAATGGAATCCTCTACATAGCCTGGTCCCCTGCATAATTGTGGGAAGGAGTAAATTAGTGCAGATACTGGAATCTGATTTAATTTTGGGAAGTTTATTGCAAGTGTCATATCCTGAATCAGCAACCATAGCCAGGGAATGAAAGATTTTCTACCTTTAAGTTGAGTTACCAATGCATTGGACAGCTGGCCTTAATAAAATGCAGTAGGCCCTTAAAAAAGAATTAACTCTAGAATTATAAAGCAAAGAAGAAGGCCAATTGGCAAGTACTGGGTCTTCGAAAACATTCTCCAATTAGTCCTATCCCCATGTCTCTTTCACCATAGACCTGCAATTTCTTCCTGTTTAAGTCCTTTATCCGATGGTCTTTCGAATAATTGATTATCTGTTTGAACCCAAGACTTTTGTGCATAAACATACCCAGCCCCAAACAAGCAATCATGTGAGAGCTAGGGTGCTCAAATATTGTACTAGGATAGTACGCGATACCATTACATAAGCCACAAGTGAATGCAATGGATTTGGCAAAATGCGTGAACAACATAATGTCTGATTCCCCATGTGATCTGAGAGCATCGCAGGGTCAGAGTTACAAATTACAGTCAGCGCATTAAGCTGCTGTGCTCTAGTACAGGGGTAAATTAGAAGCTTCTCTTACTGACTGTTACATGATTTATGTACGATGTTCAAGAGTTTGGTTTGCAAAAATATGTTTATAGACGCCCATGACACCAACAACTTGAGCCAAGATAATGTTACTTGCATCTAAGCCAGCTGCAATGAGTCCTTTGACAAACTTATTTTTTAAAAAAGGAAAAACAAAATTAACTATGTTCTTTTTGTACGTTAATAAAGTGAATGGATTGTAGGCATTGATTATTAACAGGATAGATGCTTATTTATGTGGAAGTTTCACACATTCATATAACATTAAAGCCACTTTACTTCTACAGAAAAAAAAGATTTTCAATAACGCCAATGACAAGGCTTTTCATTTAGTATTAGATGTAATTCAAGCTCTCTCCCTTTCAAAAGGTACCCAAGGTGTAAGTGGTGCTCAAAATTTGGACATGATAGCTAAGTGAGCAGGTTTGTAGTAGCACAGATTTTATGGGATTGGATAAATAAGTCTGAAAAATGGTAAAGATTTTAGTATATCAGTTGGCACGTACTTATTTACTTCCATCAAAACAGATGTGGATTCTAACATTAACCTCACAGCCTTTCCAAGCGATGGCGGAAATTACACAGGAAGGTAGAGAGTGTATTGTATATTCACAGGAAGGAAGAAAGATAGGGTTATGAATTATGCAATGGAGGTCACCCAAGATTACTGTTAATGATTTTCTTTTTTTTTAAAGAGAGTGTGGGATGTCAGCATCACCTACAAAGGCATAATTTGTTACCCATTCTTAACTGCCCTTGAGGAGGTGGTGGTGAGTCACAGCCCATCTGGTGCATGCCTGTCTGTGTAGAGTTTGCACATTCTCTCTGTGCCTGTGTGGGTTTCCTCTGGGTGCTCCGGTTTTCTCCCACAGTCCAAAAATGTGCAGATTATGTGGATTGGCCATGCTAAATTGCCTGTAGTGTCCAAGGATGTGCAGGCTATTTGGATTAGCCATGGGAATTTCAGGGTTACAGAGATAGGGTAGGGGGATGAATCTGGGTGGGATGCTCTTCAGAGAGTTGGTGTGAACTTGGTCGGCCGAATGGCCTGTTTCCATACTGGAGGGATTCTATGATTCTATGGTGCCCATACTCCCACAGGGCCAATAGGAAGGACAGCTTTTTCCAGGAGAATGTTTAATAATTCATGGAATCCTGACCTGTTGCAGAAGTGAATTAATCACAAAAACTGGATTCTGGTCAACATTATCCACCGACAGCAAAGGTGCAGAAAATGACATTTCTCATTATCCTCATTTTTCTTCCCACACTCTAGTCTTGTGATGAAGTGGACAAGTTATGTGATCTACCCCCAACTTACTGTTTGGGTTTAGGCTCTCCTGGAGAGTGTCTCACCAACTTCAACTCATTCTAAACTCTACTGCCCTAATGCTGTTCTGCACCAAGTCCTGTTCACCATCACCCCAATACTCAATATCTCCTCTTGTTCTAATGCCTCTACTTGAACTTGTCAATCTTATATTTAAATCCTATTATCCACCCTGACCTCTGTAACCTTCTGTAGCCTTACAACCCTTCAAGAGCTTTCACCAATTCTGGCACCTTGTGCATTTCCAGAGAGCAGATGTTAACCAGTTCAGGGAAAATGACTGTTAGGTCTATTTTGGGCTCTGCTGGTTATGTTATTAAAACCAGTAATAAGGAAGTGAATGCTCCAATCAGGGAGACAACATTATATGACCAAGGGATTTGGAACGATGATTGTCATCAAAATAAATTGCAGAAATTAACTGATTTCCACAGAATGACTGGATAATAAATAACTACACTTCAAGAGTAATACATGCATTAAATAAAAACTGAACTAACATCTCTAAAAAACAATTAAATGGAGTCAAGGAATCCAGGCATAGCAGAAGGCAAGAAAGTGAAATGCTGATTTGGAGAGCCAGTGCAAGCACGATGGGCAGAATGTTCTCCTTCTGTGCTGCAAAACGTCTGTGGTTCTTTGCAGGAGGTTAGCTCTGGTGTAGATGAAATTGGATAAATGTACCCAAGAGGTTGTAAAAATATTATCATTCATTCAATATGATCACCCAAATCTAAGACCTTCCCAGGTAGCTTGTGTCAAGAAATAATACACACTCAGTTGATGACCCTTCACTATGAAAGAGTTTACATGGTGCCAGAAGCATTTGACACATTTGAAACAGTTTAGTCTGTCTGTTTACACCTGTTTTAAAATAATAACTTTCACAAATTTACACCTAAAAGTAACAGCTATGTTCCGGGAGCACTATAAATTAATGTAGCCATGATATCCTGTGTGTATTTGAGGTTAATTTGGCAGGTTGTATAAATATCACTAGTTATGAATGAACACTGTTCATAAAGCAATAGTGCTGAGAAAATATGAATGTTTTGTGTTTCATTTGAACTGGGCAAAGAACGTAGAATCTCTTGGTACATGCAAGGCAGAGAAACGCTATAGAATTCTGTACACCTCAGTTGTACCACACTAAACATTCTATTGATAAACTTGATATTTGAAGTGTGGGACTCACCAAATGTATTGCCCTATCTCTCTATAGTGGCACGGAACTGACCAGAGTCACTTCATCTACTCATTTCAGAGGGTAATTAGATTTACACAGAAGCCAGAATGCATCAGAGCAGGAAGTTCCCTTCCCTGAAGGAGGCTATTGAGAGCCAGGTGAGTTTATAGAAAAATCCAGCAACTTTTGTGGCTGATTTTTCTCCAGTGAAGAACTAAAAATTGCACATTTTTTTAATGCACAACTATGGATTTTTAGAATCATAGAATTCTTACAGTGTGGAAGCAGGCATTCGGCCCATTAAGTCCACACTGACCTTCCGAACAGTATCTTACTCAGACCCACCCCCTACCCTATCCCTGTAACCCTGCATAGAAACATAGAAGACAGGAGCAGGAGGAGGCCATTTGGCCCTTCAAGCCTGCTCTGCCATTCTTCAAAATCTTGGCTGATTGTCCAAATCAGTAGCCTAATCCTGGTTTCTCCCCATAACCTTTGATCCCATTCGTCCAAGTGCTATATCTAGTCGTACTTCCCAGCCTAGACACTATAGACAACTTAGCATGGCAAATCTACCTATCCCACACATCTTTGGACGATGGGAGGAAACCAGGGCACCCAGAGGAAACCCACGTAAACACGGGGAAAACATGCAAACTCCACACAAACAGTCGTCTGAGGTTGGAATCGAAGCCCAGTCCCTGGTGCTGTAGGGCAGCAATGCTAACCACTGAGCCACCATGCCACCCAATCTTTACTGGGATTGGTTTCAATAACTATTCACAATGGAACCTAATTTCATCCCAGTCTCGATTTCCTATCACTACACTGTCACACTGAGTACTTACAGAAAACCTAAGTCAAGTATTGAGGCTAGGTTATAGACTCATTGGGTTTACAGAAATCTCTACAGATCACCCATGATCAGAACTGAATGGCAGATCATACAAAACTGAGATCTAAAAGGCATCCATCAATCGCTGAGGGTTTATGTTAACCTTGGGAACAAAGGTGAGGCAGTGGGAAGTACATTGGAAGGATTTGTGTGAATCCAAGTTCAGCAGAGGACACAATCCAGTGGTAGAATCTGTATGGCCCCACCTTTTGTGAAAACCCCTCTTGAAGCAATTTCATTTTGCTTAGTCTGATTTTATTTGGTAAATGCACATTATGTGGGTTTTCCATCTAAGATCTGCACCTTTTTTTATCAAACAGATGTGGCCTTTTCTTCGAGTCACTGCGATGTTGATTCAAAGTGGTGGTTTATAATGCTTCCTCCAATTAAACTTCACAGTTGACTGGCTCTGTTGTTTCTTTCAGTTTAATCTAAGAGACACTTGATGCTTTGCTTTGCTGGCAGCAATGATAACAATTCTTTCTTTCCCTTCACTACCCCAAGGTCAGACCATTTACAAAGCAGGAGACAGAGAATGTGGCATCAGTGAGATTAAATGAGTCAACTTTGTTTGGTGTTGGCTGCCAGGGGATAATTACAGTAAGCCCCTGGAGACTTCACATCTCAGAGTTCATCTGAGTTTTCTTTATCCACCTTAAAGTCTAGATTAAACTGACATGAAAGTCAGTAGTTATATAAGGCAACAATGTAAACAGTAACAATGAGCATTTTGGTAATAGTGTTGAGTTAATGGATGGTTTGGTTTGAAGTACAGAATTGGAGAGATCATGGGTTTGATTACCTGATCTCCGGAGTTATTTTTGAGCGTTTGAACTGGGCAAAGAATCTCAGATAAGCAATACGAAGAAGCAATTTGCCTGTCTGCCTTAAATTGTTAGTGACTCCACCCAGCTGGAAAATGCTGTTTGCATATGTACCTTGGCATGGTTGCCTGTTAGGGTGTTAAATTGAGTGTTCATGATGTCCATGTTTGTATTGGCTTGCTTGTGTGTAGGCTAGTTTGTGCATATGCTGGTGTGTATGTATGTTGGACTGCACATGTATGTTGGTGTGTGTAGACTTGTGTGTTTGTGTGTGTGCATGTTTATTCATTGTTGGCTTGTGCACACATTGGCATCTGTGTATATTCATGTGTGATTACATTTGGATTTTGTATACTTTGTAAGTTTGTGTATAGAAAACTACATGGGATAAAGGCAAGATTATAAAATCACAGATGAGTATTCATCATGCAAGCTTTCTCCTGAAAATCTTCACAGGAGCATCAGCAGAGAGTTTCAATAGCCTAGAACTATTCTTTTTAGCAATTTCTCTTTTCAAGAGATAAGGGGAGAAAATTGGGAATTCGAGAAGAGTTGTGAAATGTTAATTAGGACAGAATACAGTAAATACTGTCAAGTTGCTTAAAATGAAACTCTCCACAGATAGAAAGATATTTAATATTCTTTGTAGCAAACAAAGCTAGCGCAGGGAACTAAAAGTACAAAGAAGGATCCTTGGAAACTTTATTTTGAAGGGAAAAAGAAGATGAAATGCTACAATTGCAAAGGGCAGGGTTCAATGTGCAAAAGAACTGCCACTTTTGCTGGGAGGCAACAGAGAGGGGAGAATGGACATAGGCAGCACGAAACATGCACAGCGTTTTCGGATGATGCTGATGTGCGATGGGGCGAGAAGTCATGGAATAATCTGGGGAACCATTGAGGTCAAATTCATTTCACTTTTGTGGCAGAAGCTGTGTGGACAGGCTGTAGTTTCATGTATGCACATCTTCAAAGAATGCAACATGCCCTTAAAGCATCAGCATCATTAAAATTGGGGCAGTTACCATTGAAAGATTGGGAAGAGGGTACCTGAGTGACCAGTGAGGAACAGCATACCAGTCCCACCTGAAGGCACCTCAGCTATGGCCACACACTTGCTAAAACTTTACATTCACACTATTTGGTTTGAACTGAAAATCACAAGAGGGGTAATCATATTACTAGCAGTGTACCACAGACTCCCAAACAATCGTAAGGAAATAGAATAGCAAATATGCGAAAAATGCTCTGAGAAAGGCTAAAAACAATCAAGAAGTAATTATTGGGGATTTTAACTAGCCCATTATTAATGTGGATGCAATTCAGGTGGAAGCAAAGCATGGAGGGAGCAGTGTATCAAGAGAAGCTCAAAGACTACCTTAACAGAAGCAATGTACTGCAGATGCTAGAAATCTGAAATAAAAATCATGTGCTGGAGAAACAGAGATCTGGCAGCATCTTCAAAGAGAGAAACAGAGCTAATGTCTCAAGTCCCTGATATGAAGAAGTTATGTTGAACTCAAAACATGAACTCCATTTTCTTTCTCCACAGATGCTGCTGAGTTTCGGTAGATTATCTCATCAGAGACAGCCATTGCTTGGCATTTATGTGGTGTGAATATAGATTCATGCATGCATATACAAAGGCATCCTTTCTATCAAGGGTTAATTGGACAATAAAGTGGTTGAACAGTGTAGTTTGCCCATACACTAGCCCAGGTAGCAATTATGACATCACCTCCTCATTCTAGCCAGCCTTGGTAGCTGTTTTGAGGACAGTTAGGAGAAAATATTGCATTAATGTTTTGATTACAATAGGAACTACACTATAAAAAGTACTCCACTGACTAAAACCCTTTGAGATTTCCAGTAGATATGAAAGTTGCTATATCTATGCATATCCTTCTTTCAGAAGGACATTAGAGAAGTAGTTGCGCCTTTATAATAATCAGTTTCTTTTACTGTTGCCTGCATTTTATCTTCAGACTGAATTCTCAAACTTCTGATGGTAGCATGTACACTCTTATTCTGTAGCTAATTACCACTCCAATCCCGTAGACAACAGCCACACGATACCTTCAAGAGTGGTCTCCTGTCCTTCTAGAGGAAGGCTGCTGCCTTCAGCAAATTCTGCAATCACATTGACCAGGTAGGTCGTTTCAGGCAGGAGGTCAGTCAGGACTTTTGTCGTCTCGTCTGCAGGCACTTGGATGGAGGCAAAGTCACCTCCCGCTGCCACTTTATACTTCAACAAGTAGGACAGGACATCTGGGCCAGCTCCAATCCAGCTGATTCGGAAGCTACGAGATGTTACCTCTGAGATCCGCAAATCCGTGGCTGCCGTGAAGGCTATAGTCAGAGAAACAGACACCAATTATTTACTGGTTTTAATGGAATGATGAGTCCTTAATTTTAACTTTTCAATGTATATTTGTGCAGCGTGAAGGCTTTCAATGATGAGTTATCTTTGATTCCACAGATCTGCACCTTCATATTCACTTGAACAACATTACCATATTCAAAGGTGTGATAGACAATTTTATAATCAGCAAGGGAATCAAGGCTTGTGGGGATAAGGAAGTTGAGGATAGTCAGATCAGACATGATCTCATTGAATGGCGAAGGTGACCTGACAAGCCAAATAGCATGCTTCTATTCCTGTATCTTCTGGTCATTAAACATTGCGGTAACACACCAGTTCTCTTGCTGGATCAGGACTGCTTAATCTGAACACCAACACTTATCAACAAGGCAAAAGGAAAATCAAAAGCTGATCATTCAAAGACAAGCCCCGCTGTTAATCGGAAGGTTCACTCTTTGCAAATTTCATTACCCTCTCTTCTATAAAAAGAAATCACATTGAATATTCAACAGTAAGGTGTTCCTGCCTTGAATTAGCATTATGTGATATTCCCAATTTGCCTATTAACAAAGTTGAGAGAGTTATTTGCTAATTTAGCTGAATCTTACAACACCAAATATGAGGGGTCCTCACCCACCAAAAAACTGACTGAATCAATTACTACCCAAGCTGCATGGCCACCAGAACAAATCAGAAGCTGAGAATTCTACAGCAATTAACTCATCTCCTGACTCCCCAGAGCCTGTCCATTATCCACATGATACAAGTCGAGAGTGTGATGGAATACTGTTCACTTGCCTGAATGAGTGCAGTTCCAACAGCACTCAAGACTCCATCCTTGCTCAATCAGCAACTCATCCATTACCTTAAATATTCACTCCCTTCAAGACTGATGCACAGTGGCTACACAAGATACACTGGCATGACTCCTGAGGCAGCACCTTCCAAACTCATGACTGCTACCATCTAGAAGGGCAAGGGCAGCAGACGTATGGGAACACCATCAATTGCCAGTTCCCCTCCGAGCTACTGAATTATCCTGACTTGGAACTACGTCGCCGTGTTCCTTCAGTATTGCTGAGATCAAATTCTGGAACTCCCTCCCTAAACAGCACTGTGATGCACCCACAGCACAGGGACTGTGATGGAAGTTGACAGGACTGGCAATGAGTGGATTAATAAGTTTATCAAATAGCAAATGGAGAAATTTTACATAAGTCCATCGAGATTCCTGTGATCATATTGGATGGTGCTATTTCAAAGCTGTGGGAACAGTTGAAATGTGTCTGGTTCAGGTTTTTGAAAAATTTAACACACTTTTCATTGAATCCTTGGGCAAAACAAGCAGTTGAGTAGTAATTAATCTTGGGTTGTGGTACCTGATACAAGCCCTGCCCAATGTTTAGTTCCATTAATACAACACCAAGAAGACAGTGGGTATAACAAGCAGTCAAAATGATACCACCTCTTTTATGCCAATGCCAGAGACAAATTTATATCTCAGTTCTTTTGTTTTCTGGGTACAGGGACAGTTTGCTCCATGAAATGTAATGTGAATGGTTGTAGCAATGAACTTGCTCACTCACTCACCCCTTGCCTTGATGGCTTTCACCTCCTCCACAATCCTCAGACACAGGGTCTGCGTCAGCTTCGTTGACACTCGCTGGAAGGAGTCAAAATCGTCCACCTGGTACACGTGAGTATTTTCAGGAGGTGAGGCGATAGCCACGAGCTCACTAAACACTGCATCTTTGACGCCCACTGCAAAGATCTCCACCTCTGCATCTCGCAGTTTCAAGGCAGGGGCCTTGAAGGCATCGGAGGACTTGCCGTCTGTGATCAGCACCATCACCCTTGGTACGTTGAGCCTAGCTCCTTTCTCCGGGACAAAGACCTTCTCCCTCACATAAGTCATGGCCCTTCCAGTGTTGGTGGAGCCTCCCCTGTAGGGGAAAGTCCGCACAGCCCGCAGCACATCCTCCAGCGTTTGATGTCTATTGAGGGTAAACTCTGTGTAGGGATCCCGGCTGTACTGAACGAGGCCAATTTGGATGCGGTTGGGACCAACCTGGAATGTCTTCACCAAGGTTTCCAGGAAGTCTTTGACCTTAGCAAAGTTACTCAGGCCAATGCTGTAGGAGCCATCCACCAATAGAACAACGTCAGCTTCTGTGTTTTCATCCAGGGTACATTCTGCAGGGGTCAAAAGATAAAATCCACTGTCAGTTTTTTCTGATACAAAGAAATTGTTAACAGCCCTCTTGGTCATCTTGTGATAAGTCAGATCTTCATAGATACCATGGAACATTGGGTTTGCTGCATAGAAACAGGCCATTTGGCTCAACTAATCATTGTTGCTGTTCATATCCTACATAGTCCTCCTCCCACTGATTTAACTCCTTCCAACCCATTCTCCCTCATATGTTTACATTCCTCCCATTAAAGGTATGTATGTTTTTTTCGCAACCACTCCCTGAAGTAACAATTTCAACATTCTCACCATTCTCTGAATAAAGACTTTTCCAATTGAGTTTATTAGTAATATTCTTAGATTTATTGACCATAACTTTGGTCCCAACTCCCAACAAATGGACATACTTTCTTTTCATCTACAATTTCAAGATCTTAAAGACCTCTGTCAGAGGATTGTATGCTGTACTACCCTGTTGAAAAGCCTGCAAGGGAAGGAAGTGATTGCACTGGAGGGGTTGCAGAGGAGTCTCAACAGGATGTTGAGGATGTTGACAGAGATCGAGTATTTCAGCGACAAAAGAGAGGCTGGAAAAGCTCAGTTATTTTCTTTGGAGCAGAGGTGGTTGAGAGGGATTGCTGTTGAGCTGTATACGATTATGAGGAGCATTATAAGGGTGAGTAGAAAGCAGCTGCTATTCTTAGTCGAGGGGTCAACAATAAGGGGACCTAATTTTAATGTGAAAGGCAGGAGATTTAGAGAAGATTTGATGAAAAGGGTTTCACCTTAGAGGGTGCAGAATGCACTACCTGGGAGGGTAGTTAAGGCAGGAAACCTCATAATCTTCAAAAAGTATTTAGAAGTGTCATAACATTCAAGTCCATGGGCTTAATGTGGGAAAGTGGACACTATATGTAGTAGTGTAATTTTGGTGGTACAGACTCAATGGGCCAAAGGTCTCCTTCCCTACTGTATGATTCTGTGTGCACTAACCTCTGATGCCATTAAAAATGGCAGCGTTTAATTCCTGACCTTCGTATGGTCAATTAGTTCTTGTAGTAAGCATCACAGCTACATGGCACAGGTCTTGTCTATTATTTTCCTGTGTGCTTGAAGAAGATATTAACTCACAGTCTTCCCATTTCATAATAAAACTACTACTGGGCTGTGCTTCAGCACCTGTTGAACATTATGCTATCATCAGTGAACATTCCCACTCCTGACTATATGATGGAGGGAAGGTCATTGATGAAGCAACCGAAGATGGGTAGCCTAGGACACTATAGTGAGGAACCTCTGCAGTGATCTCCTGGAGATGGCATGAGTGGCCTCCACCAACCACAATAACTTGTTTTGTTTTGGGTATGACTCCTTGCGCTGGGTAAGACCAGCAGAGAGTTTCCCCAATTTCCAATGACTCCACTTTTTATTAAAATTTCCTTTTTGTTCCTGTGTTTATTTTACTTTATGAATCACCATAGTTGATTATCTTCCTCAAGAGAGTAACTCTCTGAATTATATGATTCCCAAACCATTTCTGAAAAGCCTTGTCCATCTTTCTGTCCCTTTGATCAGTGTGGCCACAATGGGAAAATAACTTGCTCTTTTTTCTATCGATCTGCTGAGTGCATTTTGAATTTTGGAGGACAAAAATGGCAACTTACCAATTGTCTCCTTGACTGGCTGTGTCTTTTCCATTAGTGATACAGGCTCACTGGATGCCAGCCCTCGCATGGCATACAGATTAATCTGGTACTCGGTTTCAGCAGTAAGGTCTTTAACCACTGCAGTCCTGGTCCTGGCATCAACATTGACACTTTGCTCCTGAATGCCAGCCACCATGGGAATGAGGTGGACTCTGTAACCAGTGATCTGACCAGGTGATGAATCCCAGGTCAGTTTCATGAAATTCGAAGCAATCTCCAAGGTTTGTAGATTGGAAGGTGGTTCGACTACTGTTGATTGCGGAAAAATATTAAGACATTAAAAGACTTCCTGAGAAATGTTCTAAGCATACAATGTAAATGTTAAAACTTCAGTCTTTGATTGACTTCACTCAGCAGGATAGATGCTACAGCTCAGAAACTGACCATTTGTTCAATGCCAGCATTTATATTCCATGTGGCTACTCCCTTAACTACTCCCTGCGTTTCATATTCTCACCACTCTGATTAAAAGAAAAGATTTTTTTAGATTACTTGTTGGATTCATTGACGATGATCTGCTAATCATGACGCCTTCTTCTGGACTCCCCCAAAACAGGAAATATCTTCTCCACAGCTACCCTATCAAGCTCTTTCACAATGTTAAAGACGTCTATTGGATCACGCCTCAGTGAGACAGTCATCATGACAGCAGCATTGACAAAGGACTAAACTATTCTGATGAAGAATCACTGGATTTGCAACATTGACTCTGCTTTCTTACCACAGATGCTGCCAGACCTATTCACTTCCACCAGCAAATACTGTTTTGGTTTGTTTCAGATCTCCAGCATCCGCAGCTCTTTGTTTCATCATACTAACCCAGTTCCATGACCAGGGAGTCTCTTATTACTGGAATATTAATGCAGAGACCCAGGTAATGTTCTGACAAAATAAAAACCAAGAGAACTGTGGATGCTGTATAAATCTGAAACAAGAACAGAAATTGCCAGAAAAGCTTAGCACGACTGACAGCATCTATAGAGAGAAATCAGAGTTAACATTTCAGGTTGAGTGACTCTTCTTCAGAATTCTTGATTGTTGATTGATTGTTGATTATTGGAGGAAAATCCTATCTGGTTCACTGATGTCCTTCAGGGAAGGAAACTGCCGTCTTTACCTAGTCTGATCTATATGTGACTCCACGTCCACAGCAATGTGGTTGATTCTTAACTGCCCTCTGGGCAATTAGGGATGGGCAATAAATGCTGGCCAAACCAGCAACATCCATTCATTTTAGCAAATTATAAAAAAACTTCACTCCAATATTTGCAGAAAGCTCCTCCAGCATATTTGGAAACATTGAAGTGTGTAATTCCAACAACTCTTCTGCGGATTAAATACTCTCCTGGCCTCTCCCAACTTCGCCAAAAGTCCTCCTCTCGCCCCCAAGCTAACCATCCTCGAATGATTCTACAGAGACCTGAGCACATGCACAATTACTGCTCAGTTCTAGTGGAAAGGAAGAGGCTTCCCCCTCAACCATTAAGAAATCCTACCTTCCTCCCCACTCACGATATCGCTGAGTTGTTCCTCAATCCCAGAACACAACAGGTTTATTATTTCATTCTGGACATCTTGGATCTTGTCAAAGTCTGCCACCTTGAACACGTGCTTGTTTAAGGGAGAGGAGCCAATTAATTTCAATTCATCCAAATCAGCTCCTTTTATACCTGGGGAAGGGAAAAGCACAATGATATTGGACCAGATAAAAGCTTGCGTTGATTATTTCAATGCATGGCGTTGGAAGAAAACTGACAAGTGATGCTTTATAAAAGTTTAATCATTCATGTTTGCAAAACTTTGTTGGGTGCCTTCGTGTTTCCATCATGGCTCACATCCATAAGAAAAAAGCCAAAGATCTCAGTATGCACGGAAATTATTCACTCTCATTTCACAGGCAGGTTTAATTCAGCACCCCATACTTCAGAAAAATAACTAGAACAAGAAACAGAGAAAATCAAGAAAAGCTAATTAGGTGCCACCAGGCTTGGCATTTAGAAGCCTTTAGATTGTACACAAAAGAAAGAGGGAAAACAAAGACCTGCATTTACATAGCACCTTTCAAACCATGGGAGGTCCCAAAGCAATTTATGTCCATGGAGTACTTGTGAAGTGTAGTCACCAGTGTAGTGGAGCAAATATGGCAGCCAATTTACACACAGCGAGGCAGAAAGTTGAAAGGCATTGAGGAGCTCCTCAACAGTTCATTTCTGGAAAAGAAGAATTCCATGCAGAAGACAGTACCAAGAGAAAAAGGAAGGAACAGTACATTAGATGATACATCTGGAATCTGGAGTGGATGAGAAAAGAAAGTGATGATGAACAACGATACATCTGACTCACAATCAAATGAAAGGGAAGACTGGTTGTGAGAGAGAGGGGATTTGGGCTGTAGGTAGGAAGACAGTTCCAAATTGAGAAAACAAACCTTGTTTTGTGTTCTGCCCAGGAGTGTGAGAAGGAGGTGCCAAACAGGCTCCCCAGATATAGGAGAACTATTCAAGTCTTGGACAGATGTGGACATTGCAGACATTAGACTTTTGCCAAAGAAAGCAGCAGCTTGTGGGAATATAAGGTTCAATGCAGGATCGAACCTATAGTCTAGTTTATTTATCTTGGGCAGCACAGCCAGAAACTTTACGGAATTTTTCCACAGAACACTCAGCATGTTGAGTCTACGTTAGAGAGGTTTGTAGAGAGGAAGAAAGAGGTTGATAGGGCTGGATGGTCCCTTTCCTTTCCATGCTGTACAGTCTGAGTGCATTGCTAAGTAAGCGTGGTTTGGTGCTAAAGAAAGAATTTCAAGTATAAAAGCAAACTCACCTAGTGTAAATACTTCAACCCCAATATTACGTAGAGCTTCAGCACTTTCTGTCACAGGGTCCTGGGACTTGCCATCAGTGATGATGACCGCTATTTTGGGATAGGATTTTCTTGCTCCAGCAGCTTCATTAAAGATGTTCTGTACCAAGTAATTAATGGCTTCACCTATGAACCAAACATTAGATAATTCCAAATCAATCACATAATTCAACACAGTTTTATTCGCCACAGACAGTCCATTCTCCTGAGGTTATTGCTTTCCTGTTATTCTCATTTCCCCATATGACCTGAATCTTTGATTAATTTCCAGCCTTTAACTCACATTCATAATTTGGTCCATAACCTACCTAAACCCTTTGATTAGATTTCAGCCTCCAATTCACATACAGATATTCATTATATTCGATAAATGAGCATCTACAACTAACACTTAATCTTACATTGACTTTAAATCCCAGTTTATAGAACAGCTGGAGTACTTGAAAGCAAGATAAAAATGACACACTGCACCTGTCATAGTATTTCCTCCCTTGTAAGGAAGATTAGTAATCGCACTCAGTAGATCCTGCTTCCGGTTGTATCTGTTTAGGTCAAACTCCGTCCTTGTATCCGAACTGTACTGCACAATTCCAACTCTGGTCTTATCTTCTCCAATATTAAACGCAGAAACAAGGGAGTAGATGAATTCCCTGATTTTTTTGAAATTTGCCCTCCCCACACTCCATGATCCGTCAACGAGAAAAACCAAATCGGCCACTGCAGAGGCTGAGCATTCTGGAGGAACAAAATGTTGTTGATAGCGGAGTTTAACAAGGATTAGCCATAGTTCTGGCACTCAACGTAAATACAAAGACACAACATTCCAACCAGTGGTGAGGGAATGGTGTATGTGAACGTGCAGAGGGAGTGGAGCAGCTTGACCTGATTGGTGGTCAGGACTGAGAGACAGCAGCGATGATAAGAAACTGAAGAAAGTGGAGCTGCTCTTGTTGGAACTGAGACAGTGAAGAGAAGATTTGGCAGACGTTCTTCAAATCTTAAAGATTCTTAATGAAACGGAAAGAAAATCACTGACAGGAGGGTTAGTAATGAGAGGACACAGACTGAAAGTAGGGGCGACACAGTGGCTCAGTGGTTAGCACTGCTACCTCACAGCACCAGGAACTCAGGTTTGATTCCACCCTCGGGTGACTGTCTGTGTGGAGTTTGCACATTCTCCCCATGTCTGTGTGGGTTTCCTCCAGGTGCTCCAGTTTCCTCCCACAGTCCAAAGATGTGCAGGCTAAGTGGATTGGCCATGCTAAATTGCCCATAGTGTTCAGGGATGTGTAGATCAGGTGAGTTATTGGGGAACGGGTCTGGGTGGGATGTTCTGAGGGTCGGTGTGGGCTTGTTGGGCCGAAGGGCCTGTTTCCATACTGTAGGGGTTCTATGATTCTACAATGAATTGGAAAGCAAACGGTGAAAGAATGAGAAATATAGTTTCGATGTGGAGGTGTCAGTATTGGACTGTGGTGGAAAAAGTCAGAAGTCACACGACACCTGGTTATAGTCCAACAGGTTTATTTAAAATCACAAGCTTTTGGAGCGCTGCTCCTTCATCAGCTGAAGTGGAGAGAAGCACACAGGCACAGAATTTATCGGCAGAGAGATAATGGCAAGATAATTTCAGGTAATTAAGAGTGTCAACAGATAAGTACAAATAGTGTGAGCAGAGCATCAACAGGCTGAATAATGAGTCTTTGCAGGTAATCAACAGTGCCAACAGATTGATAAAAATGCACCTAGGCAAGTATAGGAATGATCTATATGCCGATTAATTGAGACAGAGAGATAATCACAAATAATCAAAAGTAAACTGGTGCTAGAGATAAACCATATGGCTGCAATAATATGAGTAGGTATCATAGTTGTATGATGGGGGACCAACAAAAGTAACAAATAATCAAATATTATACAAATTAATTAAGGTAAAGAGATTATCTCAAGTAATCAAGGTAATGGTGTCAAAACAGGATGTTTAGGAGATTTTACAGAACAGTATGGTGAGATTACATGTAGCGTAGCATGAACCTAATCTGAAGTGTACAGCCTGAAGGTACAATGTAAACAGGATCAATAATATCTTTCAGACCAGAATTGGATAAATACTTGAAAATGAACAATGTGCAAGGATTATGAGAGAGAGGAGGGGAGTGGAACTAATTGAGTAGCTATTTCACAGAGTCACCACAGGCTGAATGACTTCCTTCTGTCTAAATGATCCAAAGATTCCAAAAATATGGAATGAGGTTGATCAAACAAATTGTAAATGAAAGTTAGACGTAAAATCAACAATCAACAGAGATTTCGCTTGTTGACTATGTGCAGACGCATGACCACTTATCTACTTCAGCATCATCCAGCATAATGACTCTGTTTTAGCCATGTTCTCTAGTTTTATTAGAAAACACCCAATACATTTACACATCACAGTTTGATGGATTGACCGTAAGGGGAGAAAGGGAAAGACTTGGCAGGTGTTTTTACAGAGAACACAACGTGTTCAGTTGAGTCTGTGCTTCAACAGATTTTATGCAGTCTGTGGAAGCTTCAGATTGCTGGAACTTTATGAGCCTTCCTTGCCAATGCTGTAATGAGTGAGACGGTAAATATGTGCCTGCACTGGTTCTATTCCCTGGTGCCAAGCTCTAGTCTCTTCCCCATATCCCTGCACACTGTTTCTATCCAAATAATCATCCGATCCATTGATAGCCAACGGCATTACCATCGCTGAATCCACCACAGTCAACATCATGGGTGTTACCACTGAGCAGAAACTGAACTGGATCAGCCACATCAATATTGTAGTTACCAAAGTGGGTCAGAGGTTGGGAATCCCGTAGCAAGTAACTCACTTTATGCCTTCCCAAAGCCTGTCCACTACCTACACCGCACAAATCAGGAGGGTGATGGAATACTCTCCCCTTGCCTAGATAAATGCAGCTCCAATAACACTCAAGAGGTTTGACACTATCCAGGACAAAGTAACCCTCTTGAATGGTACACTATTCATTAGCTTAAATCTTCCACTATCACCACACAGTGGCAAGGATCTGAACCATCCATAAGATGCATTACAACTCAATGAATCTTGATAATCAGCACTTTCCAAAACTGTAATATCCACCATCTAGAAAGACAAGGGCAGCAGATACATGGGAACACCATTCCCTGCAAGGCCCCATCTAAGCTACACACCATCCTGATGTGGAACTATATTGCTGTTCCTTCACTGTCACTGGGTCAACATCCTGGACCTCCTACCTGAATGGAACTGAAAGTCTATGTATATCACATGGACTGTGGCAGTTCAAGAGGACAGCTTGCTACCACCTTAAGGGCAATTAGGGGTGGGCAATGAATGATAGCTCTGCCAGTGACATCCACATCCCATGAGAGACTAAAAAACTTAACAGACCAAGTTAAACATTCAGTAATCAGGAAACTTTATGCTCACAACATAAAAAAAACATATTTTCTCCTTTTCATCTTAGTGATTTGCCAAAGATTAAGAATTCACACACACACACTATGAATTAGAAATGCAATTAGCCACATCTGGGTTTACAATTAACAACATGTGGTTTGTTTTTGAGGTAAACTGATTTATTCCAGCTCCCACTTTTATGCCAGACAGTGTCCAGCACTGTTCTGTAAACAATTGTTCTAAATGCACTGTTCTGTCAAAGGGGTTTCACTGATTGGAGAATTAATCTCACAGCACAGTTTAAAAGTCCCACAAATATCAACATTATCAGAACACAAAGACAGGTCGACATGTGTCTTGACTCATTGATGACAAAACTCCATAGGCATCAATGCTACAGCAACTGGCTCTCAGCTTTCAAGCATGCAGCCACCCCCTGCTCTCACAGACAACACTACAAGAGAAGACATGAGGACCATAGGGAGCAACTTTTTCCGAGCAGCAACAATCAAAACAGCCACCATAACAACAATGGAGATCCTAACATGACTTCATCCTCATGTACAATTTGGAGCCACATCTGAAGAATGTCACCTACAGATTCAACCATTCCAAAGTTCTACTGGTGAACTTGTCACCTCCCAAAGTCTGTAAACTTGTGGTCATCCACAAGCCTTGTGCCCAAATCCTCTCACACCAAGTTCAATTCACCCATCATCACCTCACTGACCTACACTAGCTCTTGTCCAGTGGCTCCTCGAGTTTAAAATTGTCATCTTTGTCTTCAAACTTATCTGAGGCCTTCCTGATATTTGCAACCTCCACCAATTTTGCAGCCCTCTAAGGTCTACGCCTTACATGAATCCTGGCCTCCAGCGCATCATTAATTTTTAATCACTTAGCGATTTGAGTCTTCAGTTGCTTGGGTCTTAAGCTCTGAAACTTCCTTCACAAATCTCTCCTCTTCAAATCTCAAACTAAAAGCTACTTCTTCAATGAGGCTTCTGCTAACCAATGCTAATATGTCTGAGAATCATAGAATAATACAGGACAAAAGAGGTCCTTCAGCCCATCCATTCTGTGCTGGCAAAAATATTCTACACCCAAAACTAATCCCACTTTCCCACACTATGCCCATAACCTCAAACGTTTTTAACGAGTGAGGTTACCCGCCTCAACTACCTTCCCAGGCAGTGCATTCCAAACTCCAACACCCTCTGGGTGAAAAGCTTCTCCTCAAATCCCATCTAAACCTCTTGTCTTCCTCTTTAAAATTATACCCCCTTGTTACTGACCCTTCAATGACTGCCTGCTATTCACCCTGTCCATGTGCCTCATAATCTTACACATCTCTATCAGGTGGCCACTCAACCTTCTCTGTTCCAAAGAAAATGACCTGAGCTTATCCAGCCTCTCTTTATCGCTGAAATGCTCCATCCCAGGCAACATCCTGGTGAATTTCCTCTGCACCCCCTCCTGTGCAATCACATCCTTCCTATTGTGTGGTGACCAGAGCTACACACAGAACTCTAGCTGTGGCCTAACCAAAGTCCTGTACAGCTCTAACCTAACCTCCCTGCCTTTACAATCTATGCCTCGACAGATAAAGGCAAGTGTCCCGAATGCCTTCTTAATTCCCTATTAACTTGTCCTGCTCTCTTCAGGCTTCTGTGGACAAGATCCCACTGTTCCTCTGAACTTCCTAGTAACCTTTCTGTCATGGCTCACTGTCAAATGATCATAATAGCAATGTTAAGAACCTTGGGACTAGAATAAATGTGAATTTTTAAAAATTAATTCTCAAGATGTGGGCATCAGCGGTGGGAACTACATTTATTGCCCATTTCAAAATGCCCTTGAGAAATGATGGTGAGCTGTGTTCTTGAACCAGTGTAGTCCATGGTGTGCAGGTACCTTTGCAATGCCATTAGGGACAGAGTTTCAGAATTTAGACCCAGCAACACTGAAAGAATGGTGATACATTTCCAAGTCAGGATGGTGCATGACATGGAAAGAAACTGGCAGCTGGTGGTGTTCCAGTGTGTCTGCTGCCCTTGTCCTTCTGAGATCATACTATTACATGTTGTTGCCGACTTTGCTTGTGTTTCTGTACATTGAGTGTATGTAAGGAGACTGAAAATAAACCCATCAAACTTACTTTGAGAAAGTTCTTCTACTTTTTTCAGTCGTTTAGTTGGTGTGCGATCTGACTGAACTAGGAGAGAAGCAAATAAATATGTAAACCAGCAAAAATGTTTATTCATTCCCTGACAATTAACCGTAACTATACAACTCTGGACTGAACTGAAATATGTGGGCTGGTTCATGAAGCAAACAAACATGGGTACAGCTGATTGTAAATATTTTAACCAACTGTTCACAGATTCTATGACGCATCTCTGGAGCTTGTGGAAAGTGAACCCAGACCTTCTAGCCCAGAGGCAGGGACACTTGCCACTGTGCTACAAGAGCCCTAAAAGGACACAAGAGATAGCGCAGGGCTCAAAGCCATGACTCTGTGATGAAGAATCTAATGATTTACTGACTGAGTCAGCAAGGAGCCTCACAGTATTTGTCTGCTTGTCTGCATTCATCCATGAGGGGCCCGAAAATGTTCACACACAGTCCAAAAGGGGACAGTAGTTTCCTTTCCTTGAAGAATTTGAATGAACCAGACAGGTTTTCTATAACAATCCAGCAAATTTTGGAATCCATACTTTTTTTTTAATCTGGTGCTAGACCAGGAAAGGACAGGTTTCTTTAATTCACTTTCACAATTGGTCATTGATAGAATTAGAGCTTGTATTCTTCAGGTTCCTACCAAGGTACCTAACACTGCCCTTTAATCAGGACATTAACTAGTGTAAAAGATGTAATAAATAGAAACAAGATGCACACATAATAAAGGTTAGTATATACACATGTACGGAGATTTTTTCTTAAACACCCTTAACCCATATATAAGCCTTAAGATGCAGTTTGTACCTACTTGTGAGTTGTCCATAGACTGGTACACTTTCTGATGAACGGTCAAAGGCAACTAACGTCACCACATATTCCACATCAGTAATTAAGTCTGTTAACGTTGTTTTGCTTGCACCCTGCGGTAATAACCTTTCCTTTACAGATCCAACTGTAAGAGAGCAAATGATCCATTGAAAAGACAAGAAGAGCATATATTAAAAAACACAACGGTATTGCAATGGATATGTGAGCCTTAAAAAAGTCACTTTGAGGAATAAAAGTGAAACACTTTTTGTGTCTTTTATAAATCCACAATAAACTCTGATAGGTAATTTTAACCTGACCTGCCTGGAAGGAAACTAACAAATCCAAGGTAAAATTGGATGAAGTGTAAAGATAGCAATTATCACTAGCTAGCAGAATCAGTTATAATAAATTTACCACTGGACTTTTCAACATAGCGAAAAAGATTCTCAGCTGCACCTTAACAACTGTTACATGTAATTAATTTGAGAACCAATAGATATAAAGAGACTTGACAGGCTCAAAAATGCAGAAATGCAAATAGACTTCAGCTCATAAGGATGCATTTTGCTTATGTTTCAGGCCTCAATGATTTTTTTCCCTTTCCTTTCTCCATCCTGTCATGAAAGAGGTAGAATGGATTTTGCAAATGCAGGCACTCTTTGAGAAGTCTCACACTGTGGAAGCAGGTTCATAAATTAACATGCATTTTCTTCATTTCTGTCCATCTCACAAAAGAAAATGCACGGGAACAAAAGCCCATTTTTTCCAGGGTACATTCCACAGATAAATATTGGTTAGATAGTACCACAACAGGAATCAACTGGGTTGAAAATCACAAAGCACTTTATAAATAGGAACACTGGGGTCAACATGTCTGCATTCCTGAACTGACCTCCAACCTTAGGTTTTCGGTCCAGCTTATTGTTGGCTTTGGGAATGGCTCAGCCAGATGTGTGGCAACAGCTTTTACGAATGAGCTAAGTTCTTGAATGACCACAAGACCATAAGAAATAGGAACAGGAGAAGGCCATTTGAACCCCTCAAGCCTGCTCTGCCGTTTCATAGGATCATGGCTAATCTGACATTTCTCACGTCCACTTCCCTGCCCTTTCCCCATAACCATTGATTCCCCAACTCAAGATTCTATCTATCTCAACTTTAAATATCCACAAATGTCAGCAAGCTATTCAATTATGGAGTTATAGTCAAGGCAGTGGTGTTGCGATACTGTCACTGGACTAGTAATGCAGAAACCCAGGCCAATGTTCAAGAGATTTGAATCTTACTATGACAGATAGTGTAATTTTAATCCTGTGAAAATCCAGGAAAAAAAATGGTGATCGGGTAACTACTATCAGTTGTTGTAAAAGCTCATCTGGTTCACTAATATCCTTTAGGGCATTGAAGTTACCTATTGCTCAAAGGGATGCCACACCCAGCAGATGCCCAATCTCAAATTACTCCTACGGAGCTATCCAGACCCCGTCCTCAATCACCAGTGATGTGCACACATCTTTAAGCATGATCTCCTGGATCACAATCAGGCACAAGCACCTTCTCAGACTTTAACTTTTCTCAATAACATGGAGTCAAAGATGTCACCTCCACCTTTCACCCACCCCTCATCACTTCTCAACTACGCCCCCCACACCCTGGCTCCCATCAACAAATCCCATCCCCTCCACAATCCCATCCTGCAGGAGGTGAGTTACTCACTGTAAAATGTCTAGCCTCTGACCTACACATGAAGCCTCAATATGCAACTTCTGGTCTATGATAATCCTCCAGGATGTTGATAAGGGAGTATTCAGTCAGGGAAATCCCATTGAATTTCAATGAGTGATGGTTAGACTCTCTCTTGTTAGACACGTTCATCGTCTGACATTTGTGTGGAGCAAATGTTGCTTATCAGCTTGTTGGTAAATTTGATGCCAAGAGCAGTCATTCTCACATCACTTCTGGAATTCAGCTCTTTTGACCATTTTCAGACTAAGGCTGTAATGAATATTGTGATGTCTCAAGGCTTAACATAGAGGAGTTGCAACACTTCCAAGGATCACCGTTGTATTCAGACAACTTTCCACACACTGAGGGATGGCTGATATTCTCTTTAAGTCCTCAAACTGCGTCAACAAAAATGTGTATTTATATAGTGCGTTTTAAGCAGCAAAACATCTTAAGGCAAGGAGAATGTTGGTGCCAAGCTACACCAGAATAGAAAGAGGCTGGCTTGATCTAATTTCTGTAACCGATGGTAGATTACTTCCTTCTGCAATCTATGACCCTCCCTCCTGCTCTTCCTCACAGGCTGATCAATTAACTGATCAATACATTTTCTCTGAGTGAGGCCGAAAAGAGGAATACATTGCAGATTTGTCTCAAGGACTGCAAACATTTTGTTAGGCCAAATGGCAGTGCGGGAAAGCATGACCAAGTGGGAACAGTATAATCACAAGTGTTGACAATTAACCTTCGTGGATTTAAAAATGTGGAGATGTGTGATGCGCTGCTATGAGCTAGCATTATTTCAAAGCACTGGCCAATATCAAAATTAGCATCAATGGCGTCACTGCAAGACTTGCCAAGCAAACAGAAAAAATGATCAAGCCCTTTGTGATTAAGTGTGTTATGACATACTGCTGCTTTGAGAAATATATCTCTAAATCAGGTTCTTTCAGTCGGGTAATTTCCAAAAATATGAGACAATAGTGATTGTCTGGAGACCAGTGACGATGATATGATTAAATCCAGGAATTGCTGGCAATCTCATCGAAGGGACAAAAGTAACAAAGCAGATGGCTTTAGAAAAGTGAGCTTTTTAAAAAATATCAGATGGTTATTTTCCAAAACTCAATGAAAGTAATCAGCATTGCTATCTTCTAGAGAATACTGGGGTCTGAGTGGCTGAGGTAGTGAAATCTAATACGGTAATTCTCGACAGGGTGGACACAGGAAGGATGTTCCTGATGGCGGGGGAGTCTAGAACCGGGGTCAGGATAAGGAGTAAACCATTTAGGACTGAGATGAGGAGAAATTTCTTTACCCAGAGAGTGTGGAGCCTGTGGAATTCACTGGAAAACAATTGAGGCCAAAATATTGAATGCTTTAAAGAAAAAATTAGATTATAGCACCTGGGGCTAAAGAGATCAAAAGATACTGGGGAAAAGCAGGAACAGGCTATTGAGTTGGATGATCAGCCATGACCATAATGAAGGTCAAATTAGGATCAAAGGGCCAAATAGGCTCCTCCTGCTCCTATTTTCAATGTTCTATGAAAGACAAATATATTCCTTGAGCCAGGTATACGCTGTTGTATTTTAAGGCACGAAGAAGTATGATGGAGATTTGTAAAGGCACTGCCCATCATTATGAGAGGCTTATTAATGCCGTAACACCGTATTCCTCACTCTATCACCCTAATGCACTTTGTATGGTATGATCTGCCTGTACTGCATGGAAAACAAAACTTATCACTCTACCCAGGTACATGTGAGAATAACACATCAAATCAAATCAAAATCAAAAAATGTTAACTATTGTAGTTCCTCTGGACCTGGAGTTATTTAAAAGCAATATCCTTCTTTTCTGTGAACATTAATTTCATACGGGCACTTTAGACACAGATAATAAGCAAAAATGCATTCTAAGCGTAGAATGTGGATATTTACTTAATAGTAATTTGATCTCATAGCCAAAATGCACACAAATAGGGAAAATCCCACTTGATAAACTTCCTTTGCCTTTTTTTTGACGAAGGGCTCCTGTTTGTAATTGAACATTTTGACATGAATCTTCTAAGATTCTTTATTGAACTATAAAGCTTCAGGACTCTAATGCAGAACAGGGTCTTGGTTTCTTATTGGTCTGAAAACAATAAATGTAAGTTTTTGTTGTGGTTTATGAGATTTACCAGATTAGGACAGGTTCTGAGTAGTGGCCATTGATTTGGGTTCAAATGTTCTATACAATTTATCTGGTCACGAAAAAGTAATTTGATATGTGGACAATCCTGAAACAGGGAGATAAGTGAAGGAAGTTGATGTATCTAATGGTTTGTGGAAAGAGATTTTGATTACGGTGCAACTGAGATGACAAAGAAGGAGTAAAACCTTTTTTTGTGAAATGTAAAGAATGCATGTTAGTTACTAAATATGCACAAAATAAGGAGAAAGAGGCTGTCAATGAAAAAGTTAGCAAGACAACTTAGAATGATAGTTCATACAATCAGGAGGCCATTCGTCCCATTCACCAAACTGGGAGCGCCAAGCATCTTGGGTTTGGGTAAAGGAGCAAACACTGAAGGATATTCTTACAGAAAAATCCAGTACAAACTCACAGAGATTAGGCTAAGGTTTCATTAAATTGGTGAAGTCATGATGGGTCTGGGGTTCAATTCAGCCACGTGTAAAAACCACACTGATACAGACACACTGGAGAAAATGCACAGTCAAAGAGGATGGACTATAAGGGAAGATTAGCCAACCACATGCTTTTCAAAGAAGATATTAAAGGGAGAATCCTGTCAAGGTATGTAAAATAATTTATAGGCTGGATAAGATAAAACCAAATAATACTTCAAAGTAATCCACGAGATTTGGAACAAACAAAATCCATAATCTAATCAGGAACTATTTGGTTCCCATAAATTTAACTGTAACTCCAGTGAGTAAAAATTATCCAAAAGGACTCAGGGCACAATTTGCATTGCAAACATCAAACCTAGATCAAATTTAGATCTCTTAACAATTTCACTCTGGCTTTCCCAACCGTGTCCCCATTTTGTTTAAAGAACATGAAGAGGCAAGCAGTCATCGGAAAGTTCAAAGTGCAATCCGACGTTAAGATCAGAGGTTGGTATGGAGGGCTGAGAGGTGACAGTTCAATGGGCTTCTCTCATCTCTTTGACTATTCATCTGTAGATGACTTTATGCTGAAGACTGTCCAGCTTTTTTTTTCCTCAAATGGAATGGAAAAAGCAACATCTGGAACAGATTATTACCTTCCCTCATCCTCACCACCTCCCCCCCCCCCCCCCCCCCACCAAACCAGCTCAGCCCTCTAAGGAATATGCATTAGGAAGGAAGATGATGGAATTCTGCCTACATTCCATTACTTTGCTCTCACTTCTCACAATGGAGACCACATGTAAAACTGAAATGAAAAGAATCAGGTCCCTAAGTACATGACAGAGATCACATCAGCGGCAATGAGCAGGATATGAACTTAAAAGCATTTCCCTAAGGATGCCAGTTTCAAAAGTTAGTCTAGACACCAGCAGGCAGTAGTTCACGTGATGCCTGTTACAGAATCAGAAATGGAATTATGCATTTGGTGCTTTTTTCCCTCTCCATCTGGACTGCAAGTGGAAAATGCTGTCACTGATGACTGACAACTCACTTAAAGTTCCTAATCTTGCAGATCAAAATGCAAAATCCTCCCATTTCAAAGATATTGGGGATTTATCAAGTTCTTCCCCAGTGGGAGCATTTTAGCAGTGATTTCAACACCAGAAAATTAAGATTTCAGACACCAATTTCAGAGGCTTGATTGCATTATAAACATCGCTTCGGCAATGAAGTTTAAAAAGGAAACAAGTTTATTGTGAATCAAGTGCTCAGACCCAGTATGAACTTGAGAGAAATAGGCTTGCGATTTCATGTGCAAAATGCAAATTCCACCTTTACTCTTAATGAGCAAGTTTTACACTTACTGACAACCCCTTGGGGATGAACAAAGTTATCTCTACCTGGGGTTCATTTTACTAAGGCCTTTTGATCACATGGGCATGTGGATCAGAAACATAATTCACCCACAGTGGCAAGCAATAGATTGTGAAGTGTTCTTACTTCAAATACTTCAAACTTCCGATGACTACTTGCCTCTTAATGTTCTTAAAACAAAATGGAAACAAGGTTGGGAAAGCCAGCGTGAAATTGTTAAGACAGCTAAATTTGATCTAGGTTTGATGCTTGCAATGCAAGTTGGACCCTTAGTTCTTTTGAAATGTGGTAGGTCAGAGGTGAATTGATTGAGGTTTTCAGGATATTGCTATTGGGAGGGAGTTTAGGAAAAGGATGGCCATTCAGGAGAGAGTTTAGAAAATAATTCTTTATACAAATGGTGTTAGAAGTGTATAATGCTCTTACACAAAAATTAGATTTTAATTAATATTGCAATGAGATTGGCAAATCTTTGCTGGTCAAAAAAAACAAAAGGCATATACAGCTAAGTTTGGTGGATCAATTTAAAATATAGTTAAGCCATTATCTCATCCAATCATAGAATAGGATAGAGGGCTGAATGGCATCCTCCAGTTTCTAAGATCTAATACCTTCATTCCCCATGTGAAATTCCAAGGAGATAAATTCATCTCCTTTCTGGATCCTCTTGAGAACCAACTTGACTCACTCTGAACCTGATCTATTGTCAGGATAAAACATCTATAAATCATGATAACATTTTTTTAAAAGAAATCATCATATACAAGTGTTAATTGTAAGATTATGTTGTCAATGAATGATCTCAGTAGATTTAACTACACCTTGGAAAATAGAGACTTTAATTTTCAGCCTTTAATCACATCAAACAATGCTTTGCGCTAATCCCAGGTACACTGTAATATTGTATTTAGTCATCAATTAGGAACAGCATTACGTCATTCAGTCCCTCGAGCCTGCGCCATCACTCAATTAATTCATGGCTGATTTGTGGCCAAACTTCATATACGTGTCTTTGGCCCATTTCCCGAGCTCAGATTTAAAATTACTGATCTAGAATTCATTGCCGTTTATGGAAGAGAGTTCCAAATCTCTACCACCCTTCATTCGTAGAACTGTTTCCCAACATCTCTCCTGAACTTTCTGGCCCTAGATTTTCAGGCTCTGCAGGCTAAGTCTAGAATCCCCAACAAATGAAAATAGTTTACCTCTATCCTACCCTGTCTCTTCCTGTTAATATCTTGAAGACTTTAATCAGATCACCCCTTAACCTTTTGAATTCTAGAGAAAACAAGGCTACTTTGTATAATCTTTCCTCAATGTTAAAACTGAAGTCCAGGTATCATTCTCAGGTATCATTCTTATAAACCTATGCTGTACTCCCTCCAAGGCCAATATTTCCTCTGTAAGGTGTGTGCCTTAGTCTGCTCACAAAACCCCAAGTGGGGTCCAACCACAATCCCCGCATTGATTCTTCCTTGAATGTACAAATTGATCCTGGCTTATTCCTAATGTTCCAAGTACCTCCACCATGCCCCATGATGAAATAGCCAAGCTTCACTATTGAGGCCAGAGATATGTAGGCTTTTTGCTTTCAGGAGCTATATGAATGCCAACCGTACATAGTACCTTAGTCAACATTGTCCACATTCCCATTTGTTTTCACGTACGTACATTAAGTTGCATATTCTGAAAGATTTCACTGCACTCATTTAGAATGTATCTACAAAGGAGGGAGCAACAAGCCAATCACAAAAGAAATGCAACCCATTCCAAACCAACTTAATTGAAACAACATAAACCGAGCAAATAAGAAATTTAGTTAAAAATGGAAATGGTTGCCTGGGTTTCATGGGGCAACTTGCCAGAGGAATGATGCACAGTCCACATTCAAGAACTAGACTCGTTTACATATTTTTTTAAGCTAAGTCTGAGACCTACCAGTAACCACGGAAGCATTCCCATTAAGGGGTCAGCACTATCAGAAGAGGGGAAAAATAGTTAAGAAAGAAAACAAAATATTTCATCAAGCAGATTTCACTGCCTGTGCAAAAAAAAAACCTTTTTCTCTTCGAATGCAACTTAATTTCTTACATTGTTCGTGAACCAGCAAAGGCACTATTATATTAATATAAACATCAGCTAAATTAGCATTTTTAAATTGCAGTTTGCAACAAAGAAAACATTCCCATCATTTCTGTAAAAGTACATTTTTTCAAGAAGTTCTATTGCCATAAATGTAGCCCCAGGATACTGAACTCAAAGAATCAGTAGAATGCATGAAGAGGATGGTATAGATGAAGGAGTGGGTAGTTGTAGGGGTGGGTGTGGATGTAGATGAGGCTCAATACAGAAAAGCACGAGGTGATACATTTTGGTAGAAAGACCATGGGGAGACAGTATAAATTACAAGATAACCGAGGAACCTGGGTACATATGTGTGTATGTCATTAAAGATAAGTTGGAAAAGCTGTTAATAAAGTGTACCCTATCCTAAGTTTTATTATTGGAATCATAGAGCACAAGAGTAAGGAGGTGCTGTCGAACTTATGCAAGATACCAGCTCAGCATCAAATGCAGCACTGGGCACTTTCTGGGCACTGCACTTTAGGAAGGATGTGAAGGTAGCTGAAGGAATGCAGAAAAGGTTTACAAGAATGATTCCAGGAGTGAGGGATTTCTGTATACAGATAGATTGGAGAAGTTGGGCCTACTGTCCTTGGACAAGAGAGGGCTGGCAGGAGATCCAATTGAAATATTCAATATCATGAAAACTCTGTGTAGAGCAAATAGCGAGATAATGTTCCCACCCAAGAAAGGCCACAGATTTAAAGTAATTGATTTAAAAAATGTCAAAGTGACATAAGGACAATCTCTATCATACAGCAACTGATCTGAGTATGGAATATGCTGCCTGGGTGTACCGGAGAGAGGTTCAGTCAAGGCTGTCTAAAGGAAATTAGAAGATTATTTGAAAAGGATGAACATACAGAGTTGTGGTAGAAGACAGGAGGTATAGCACCAGGTGAGGTGCTCATATGAAGAGCTGTGCAGACAAAATGGGCTGAATGGCCCCCTCCTGAGCCAGAACAATTTCGTGGTGGGGCAAGTGACAGCGATTTATGGCGTGGATCTCCCGAAAACAGTAATTGAAATTTAGCTGTGTTGTAATGGAAGTTCACTGTTCAGTCAGTGGCAGTTGCTACAACATTTACTCACCAGTGGTGGGTGCTATCGTAAGCCTGTACCCCTGTACTCTGCTGGGTGAGCGTCTCCACATCATTTGAACACTATTTTCAGTTAAAATTTTAAACTTCAAATTTGAAGGAGGCTCCACTGCAGAGAGAAAAATGTCACAAAGGGGAAGACGTTAGTCTCAGGTAGGATTCCCGCGATGTGATAAATGCAAAACAATTTTTTTTATGAAAAGATGGTTCAAACTGCAATGCTTAAAAGCAGAGTTGGCCGAATGGCAGCTATAAGCATTTCGAAACCTACATCTTTGCATAAATTTGCTTCCAACAATAAGCATTAGGAGTTTGATGTCTATTGTTGGTGAGTAGAGAGGACCATATAACACGAGTATCAAAAGCTGACGTAAACACAAATTAATACTGACATAAAATATAAACAGCACATGGAGAGCACAAGACATTGGGTTTTGCACTCAGGGAAGTTTACAAGTTGCAGCAGAAAACAGAAAAGGATAAAACAACAATTACTAACACACCCAAGTACAAGTAGAGCAGCTACACAGATACAAAATAATCCAAAAATAGGTGAAGATCTGACACTCAATCCGGGGACAAGTTTTGGTTGTTACATGCTTGCTGCACTCAATACAAAGCTTGTCAAATTACTTGCCAGAATAGAACACTTGACACTTCACAACTTGCCCGAGAGTTAGGAATTTCAGAATGTCCAATTAGTGCAACGTCATCTCCAATAATCTTGAAAGATTAATTGCAAACAGTTGTTCTCTTACGTTTATATATATAATTTAAAAAGGAATTCAGCAACCAAATAATGTGATTTCAAATTTTCCAGTTACTTCACAAAAGCAGTTTTTGAAAGCTGATTCAAAAAATAAAGAGATTTTATAACTTTTACTTTAGTACTAATAGTAGTTGTTCTCATCCACTCGAATTAATAAATGTGTATAACATTGAACATCATTTTAATCAATTTGTCATTATATTTAATTAATTATTACAATCATTGTAGATCTGATGCTAAATTAAACCTGAATGATGGAAAGTTGTGGTTATATGTTTAAGATCAGTGTTGATGTGAATACAAAATGCTGACTTTGACTTCTTTTAAAAACATAAAACTTCTTTTTAGTTAAGAAACCAAAGTGAATTGCCCTCTGAGTTTAAACACCAGTTGAACATTAAAAACGCTAAAAGATGCACACACATAAATACCATTACTGTATGATCTTCTGATAATTTGCTAAAGCTTCTGTATTGAAATAAATTACAAGAAGGTGCTGTTAATTTGTACACCAGGCCAAACGCTGGCAATCTTCAAAGCACCTGCTGGTGTTTGAGAGAGATCTTGCTGAAATGCTCACAACATTTGAACAGACAAGCTTTTTTCACAGTTACATAATCCACAGCCAGAGACACTGCAAGACATTCACGGGGACCTTCACAAAGAAACGCGGGTGTTGCGAACAACAGTACTTCTGTTATATGATCAGAGTCTGCCTGTATTTCACCGTGTATCTATTTTGGTTTGTTTCTCTCCTGTACCCATGCCTGCCACATACCAGCATTTTAACCTGACTTGCCTGATTGTTATTCATGGGCAGTGACTTCTGTATTCTGCAGGTAAAGGAACATGTCCAGGCAATAAACAGGATAGTGGCCACAACACATCCCCAGTGCATTCCTCATGGTAACACCTCAACCAATCAGATTCGACTTGCAAGCCAATCGGCACCCTTTACTCATGGAGTGTAATTTTTTTTAAGTTCATTTCTGGGATGTGGGCGTCGCTGGCTGGGCCAGTATTTATTGCTCATCCCTAGTTGCCACTGAGAGGGTGGTGGTGAGCTGTCTTCTTAAACCACTGCAGTCCACCTGGTATGGGTTGGCCCACAATGCCATTAGGGAGGGAATTCCAGGATTTTGATCCAGCGACACTGAAGGCACAGTGACATACTTCCAAGTCAGGATGGTGAGTGGCTTGGAGGGGACCTTGAAGGTGTTGATGTTTCCATGTATCTGCTGCCCTTGTCTTTCTAGATGGAAGTGGTTGGGGGTTTGGAACGTGCTGTCTGAGATTCTTTGGAGAATTTCTGCAGTGCAGAAATCACTGCTGCCTTGAAAACTTTGTGTTCTTACATTTTTCCTGATGAGTGCAAGTTGAAAAACTCGGACAGTTTTTCTATCTTTTTCGACCAATACTCAAGTTCTGTACTACCAAATGACAATATGATCATTAAGGTATTCTATAGAGCAGATACAGAGAAACTATTTTCTCTGCTGGGGAAAAGGAAAGAACAAGGCTTAATATGAGAGCTATGCTATTCAGATGTGATTTCTTCAGACAAGCAGTATCGAAAGTCTGGAATCTCCTGCCCCAGAATCTGTTGATATGGGGAAGGGAATGGAATGGACGCAATTTAAAATGCAAAGCTTGAGATTCATTTTTGGCACAGATATTAAGAAGGGAGGGTAAGGCCAGGTAAGTGGAATTAAGGTAAAGATCCATTTAATAATAGGATTGAAAGATGGACTGAATAGCATCCTGTGTCTATCTTTCACTACCTCACAATGTTGTTCTCCTGGGATTTTGATGAAGAGTAATTTGTGGCTTTGGAAGTAAAACCAGGGTTGCACCTCAATCCTGTCAGGTGTTTATGGAGCTTGGGTTACCCACAGTTTCTGTCTTCTTCATAAGTCCCCTTACCCCTGTAGATTCAGACTATAGTTCCCCCAACCTCCCCACCCCAGACACTTGCAAAATACAGGGATCCCTTTACACACAGAAGCACTGTAACAAAAGTTACAAAAAAAAGAAATTAAAAAAAAACATTAGGAGACAAATGGATTTTAAAACTCTGATTAGAGACTGATATTGTCACATTAATTAGTGTCTCACACTCATGCAAATTGAAACTGATGGCAGTAACACAAGTTTCCACCCTCACACAATGAAAGCTTGAACACAAAAGACTGTTCCACATATTTTATAATGATATTCTCCATGTTGAAGTGTACATGCACTGGGAGGTGTTTCTGATTCGGGTTCAGATGTGCTTATCAATCAGTCATAGGAGGAGATAGAGATGCATTACATTCTCAACTCTAGAGTCACTTTTTATATTGCTAAACTCATGCTAAACTTTGGCTGCAAGTAAAGAAATCAAACATAATTAATAATTCTTATATTTTAAAATGCCATGCTGCCAAAAATGGAGACAAATTAAACATGCTGTATTTTCCAACAAAACATTATTAATACACATGCATAAATCACAGCTAATATATGAAGACAGATAGAGAACTCAAAAGTAGTTAGTGTTCGGGAAGATAGAATATCATTGTAAAATATTCTTCTTGTTTCCAAGATCTACAGCTCAGGACAAATTTAATGCAAAGGTAGAGAAGACTGAGCTGAGTTTTTAAATGAACATTTTTGTTGTTGCTTTATTAAAATATTGTTAGGTGGAAATAAAAGCAGTATTACCAACCTGGGTGTGTATTTTTGGTTTAAATTGGGGCAAGTGATTCGCAGAGGGATGTCAGTCAGTGCGTCCAGACATTCAGCACCTCCTGTCAGTGAGCCCAGGACGGAGCTGAGGGCTAAATGTTCCGCTTCTCGGTGGAAAATCCGACGCGTACATTAAATTAAGATGGTTTAAGATCGCACGGAGCACCCACGTACATATAAGCAACCTGCGCTCTTTCTCTCTCTCTGGGAGCGGGGGAGAAGTCTGTGCGTCTATGTTTTTTTTGTTTCTGCAGGGAAATTATTCGTGTGCGTGTGTGTGGAAAAAAAAGCAATTTTTTTTTACATTCACTCAAATGCAATCACTTCTCATCCACCATTCCAATTATTCCGGAGTTTCTCTCCTTCTCAATGAGTCCAGAGATTCCTGATTCGAATCATCCTGCGTCCTGAACGATCACTTAACGCGTTCGCAGGATTTTCCGCATGAACTTAGACTCCAACCCATTTCTTCCAAGCAAGGTTGGCGCCTCCGGTGGAAATGATACTGAAATAATCAGTTTCTAACAGTATCATTAAAATATGGAGTGTGTTTTCTTGTTATAAATGCAATTACATAAAATGTATTTTCTTTTAATTTAGAAGTAATATATTTAAGACATGACTTGGTAGATTTCAAGTTTCTCTGACTATTAGAAGGGGAAAAATCTACCTTTTAGCTCAAAAGCACCACCCCTAACAAAAAAATTAACAGTTCTGACTCGACCTCCGGTCCAAATTGAGACTGTCTCCCGTGTGCGCGTCCCCGCGAAAGCGCGTGACACAAGCGAAGCGCGTGTACGAGATACTGCGCGCCCCCTCTAATCACTGGTCCAAATGCTGCCGCCTCCCTTGTCCGTACAAGGTGCGAAAAGCTGCCTCCCCTCTTGTGTGTAGCCCTTGGTCTGTTCCTTTGCCCGTCAACGCTGTATTCCCAGAAGCATCTTCATCCGTATCTTCAAGATGGCAGTGTGGGCTGCCAAAGTAGCATTTATTGTTTTGCAAATGGTTGTTTTGGACTTTGCCTCCTCACTTCTCTTAGAATTTGCATTAGAGAGGGCTCTGCAGCCTAAACCCCAACTCCTCCTTTGAAAATCCAAATCATTGGATGGTGCAGTGCAAAAGAGGCCCTTTGGCCCATCAAGTCTGTACTGCAAAAGCTAAATCGAAGCTAGTCCTACTTCCCTGCTCTAGGCCCATAACCTTGAATGTTATGACACTTCAAGTGCTCATCCAAGTGCCTTTTAAAGGTTGTGAGGTTTCCTGCCACAATTGCCCTTCCAGGCAGACCCTCACCAACCTCAGGTTGACAATTTTCTTTCCCCAAATCCCCTGTAAACCTTCAAACTTTCAGCAACATTGAATGTTGCACTTTGTTATGCTGGTCATGCCATTCACACACACAACAGCACACCCCGCTGGTAAATCTGAATCAATATGGTTTAATTTGAAGTGATTCCCTGCTGGGAGAAAAAGAGCCATGATTCTATAAGATTTGTAATCCCACGATTGTTCTTGCTGATTAGGAAAAAAAAGCATTTCTAAACAATTCCCAAATGTTAGCAAACCACAATTAAACATATCACAATCTTCCACATCCTGCCACTATCTCAGTGACCAAAGGATTGTGTTGCCATGACTTCAGCCCTGAAGCAACCACTGGTTGGCATGTTTATTTGTGTTCAGTCAGGGATGGTATGCATTTGGTAAATAAGGAAAAACTGTTTCTACGCGTGAGGAGGGTCCACAGATTTAACATGGTTGGCGAAAGATGTTCTTATCATCTGCATTGAACTTCAATAAATAATAAACAGAATTGCTTAGATGGGGGGAATGCAGAACTGTGTGAGGGAATGAGTCTAACTGGATAGTTAGACTTCCTGTGCTGTATCATCCTATGAAATTTATGGCCAGTGTTGGGACCAATTTAATAAATGGAAATATACTATGAAGACATCAATATACTGTATAATTATAATGTAAAAATTTAGTGTTTTTTTGTTAGTGACAACACAACAGTACAGCAAAGTCATTGAGATTTTTTTTGATTTCTGTATCAATGGTGAATCATAAACATTTTGGAAAAAGTATCTTACTTTGATGTACGACCCATAAAGGGGAAGCCCGGTCTGTCTAACATTAATTAGAACAAGCCACGTTTACATCATTTTGATCAGGATTGTCCAAAGACACAACTACAAGTTTAAGTCAAACAACTTGACTGTTTTAATTCTCCATTTAACCAGTGGCTTTGAAGGAAGTGAGTCTCGCCTTTTAAGGTCATTAGTTGCAGTCAGGGAGGATGAATGAACTTTATCGCCAATTGGAACATCTCCAATCTGCTGTATATCCAGTGGTCTTGTCTACATACAATGACAGACAATCTGGATTTCTTATCTGACAAAACTGAAATGACTGATGTGAACTTTTCAGTGCTTGAGTTTGGAGACTGTTAAGTGTGGTTGCATAAAGATATTTCCAATTAGAATAGAAGTCTAAATAGACTGATAGGTTCCTTCCTGCACATCATTGTCTAATCTGATTTACAATGCACCAAGTTATCAGTTTCATAAAGAGCTATCCAAATTCATGCCATTTTCTCCTAAATATTAAGTTAAGTCTTAAGGACTTATATTTCAATAACATCTAATACACTGTAGTACTGCATTTCATGCTGATTTAAAATAAAGTGTGATTAAAACGAATAGAAAGGAAAAAGGTAATCTGAAGGATTGAGAATATGAAATTTTTAGTGGAACATGTGGTGATAAAATTCCTCTGCTGTGTGTTGGTGACGTTGTAAATACTGTGGAAAGATTTATTCTTATCTGTGTTTCGACTAATTTCACAAGGATCTCTAAATCTAAAGAAAATTAATTCATTGTATCAGTGATTTTGCTTTTACAGTAAGTGTTATAGACTGACTTTGGCCATGATATTCATATGCTGAGAAAAGAAAAATAAATTAAAGCATAATTATTAAATCATTATTTGAATAAAATCATTAGCATATCACAGTTGAATGTATACTTTGGATAGACAAGCTGAATCCATGGGGCAACTGAACTGTACTCGAACAATTCTCAGTTGTTATGTGACAGGTAAATAGCACTGAACATTTATTAATGCAACAATATAAATATATTCCTGTGGGCTTTTACACAACCTGTTAAGGATAAATAAAATGTTATTAGAAAGCCACTGCCAAAATCAAATAAGTATGACAATAAATACAGATGGATCTGTTAAGAAAAGGGATTTCATGGAGAACCTATTGAGAAAGAGGTTAAGTTTTATTTACAGTCAGTCTCCAGGAGGATTATATTTCCAGGGAAATGAATCCCAAACAATCACTAGGAAAATAGAAAGAGCTGATCATCATCCCAGATTAGCTCGTGGGTAGTGCTGCTGCATGATTTCTGTGCAGGAGTGGCTGGAGAGAAATGAGACATTACCTTGAGCTTCCACCAAGGGGGCAGATAGAGCTGCAAGGAAAGCAGCAACTGCTAGGCATAGCCTACTCTTCATTTTCGCTCGTTGGATTCACAAGTGCATGAATGAATCTGGAAAGAGAACAGAAAAACTCAACAGTGGTGTCATGAAGAGAACTGGTCAGATTTAAGAATGGTTAGAGACAAAAAAAAACTGCAAATGCTGGAATCCAAGGTAGATAAACAGGAGGCTAGAAGAACACAGCAGGCCAGGCAGCATCTGGAGGAAAGGAGAATTCAATGATTCAGGTATTACCCTTCCTCAAGACTGGATGTGGGGGTAGGGGGAGCTGCAGATAAAGTGGAAGAAGGCAGGGGGTGGGGTGGGGGTTTAGCAGAATGGTAGGTGATAGGCGGACACTGGTAGCAGGTGTGACGTTGTTGGTCGATGGGAGGGATGAATCTGGGTGGTGGCTGGAAGGGAGGATCAGAAGGTGGAATGGAAGGGAGGCAGTGGGGCTTCAAAGGGAGGCGGGGGATGGGTTGAAATTGGAGAACTCAATTTGAAGAACAACACCTTATCTTTCGCATGGCCACCCTACAGCCCGGAGGACTCAGCATTCAGTTTTCCAATTTTAAATAACCCATCCCCTGGCTCCCTTTCCAGCCCCACCTCCTCCCTTCCATTCCACCTGCTGAACCTCCCTTCCAGCCACCAACTGAATTCGTCCCTCCTACTACCAGTGTCCACCTTTTACCACCATTCTGCCTCCACCCCTTCCCCACCCTTTATCTGCAGCTCCCCCTACCCCCACATCCAGTCCTGAAGAAGGGTAATATCTGAAACATTGACTGCTCCTTTCCTCCAGATGCTGCCAGATTTGAGAATGGCTCAGTTCACTGGCAGCTGTGACTCACCGAGTATCAAGAATGTACTGAGCAGTAATATGCAAACAATTACACAGGCAAACACACATACATAGCCACACACACAAACACAAATGCAGACACACATTCACAAATATATACAGCCAAACACGGGCAGACACACATACATTAGAGAAATACGCAAAGGTTCACACGCACATATAAATACATAAACAGGTAGACACACACTGAGTGTCTCAAATAATCACACATACAAAAATACACGCAACAACAATCAAAATGCCCAGATACACAAATGCAGAAATGTTCACACACGCACATGCACAAAAGCTTACACATAAACAGAAACTCTTCGGCACACACATGAAATGCTTACACACACAACACTCATTCATGCATATACACAATCGAACAGTCTAATGGCCTCAGTTCACATTTGCCTTGGATTCCAGACAGTAATGATCACAACTTGACATCAGGAGCACAATTTAATCTTGAGGAAAAGAAAGTTGGATAGAAGAAGAATAATTTCATATCACATAAGACCTCAAATAAACTTATTGCTCACAGTTTTGTTTTGAATTAAGTGCGGAAGATTCTTTTAGGACTGGAGCCTGTGTATATTTCACTGTTACAGTAAAGTGAAAGCTTCAGGCATTGAATTGCGGTGATCAAAGGGCTGCTTTAATTGTTAATAGTTGCTGTCCACATTGTGTTATGCATGAGTCAAGTTCTACTTGTATGCAAATAATTCATAGTCTGCACTGTCTCATGCAGAGAATGTTAGCTTGTGGAGTTCTGAATTGTTCTTGGAAATGAAAACCCTGAGTGTGGAACCATTATCTCAGGAGAGTAAAAAGGTAATAGCAACTCATCGCTTCTTTGACATTTCATAATATGTCATTTACCATGTGTACTGTTGCATGCGAGTGGCTGCAAATACATATCAAAGTTTAAGGAGTACAGATGCATGTATGTCAATGCATGAAAGAAGGTCTTGCATTTATACAAAACACAGTAAATGAAAAACTCAACAGGGCAGTATCTGTGCAGAGAGAAACAGAGGAAATGTTTCAAGTTCAATATGACGTATTCAAACCGGGCTCGAAACATTAACTCTTTTTTTCTCTCCACAGATGCCGTCAGACCTCCTGAATTTCACCAGCATTTTCTGTGTTTCAGATTTCCAGAATCTGCATTATTTTGCTTTTATTCATGAATGTATATAACAACTTTCAGACCACAAGCCTCTAACAACCAATGAAATATTTCCGAAGTGCGGACAACGTTGCAACTTAGCAAACACGGTTGTCAATTTGCATGTAGCAAGCTCCCACATACAGCAACATTACAATGACCAAGCAATCTGTTTTCAATAATGTTGTGTAGGGATCAGTATTAGCAAGGACTCTCTGAAAAGCTACCCTGTACTTTTTCAAAAACATCCAACTGAGAGGGCAACCAGGGCTTTATTTAATCTCTCAGCTGAAAGGTGGCGCCTCTGACAGTGCAGCAGTCCCATAGGCATCCTGAATTATGAATTCAGCGTTGGGGCTGGGAATCTATGGGGCAGCAGTGGGCCCATCCATCTGTCAGAAATTGGAGAGAAACCTTGCCTCAACTAACCATGGCAACACAGACTATAGGTTACGTTCGCTGTGCAATTAACTGCCTGTATTTGGGGTTTCAGGTCATTTAAGGGATGTAATCCAGACCCCAAGGGCTGCTGGACATTTGCAGCACTACAATTCTTTTCAGCGCCACTCAGAGCAGTGGCCATTGCAGGAACTGCAGCAGACCAGACAAGGTGTGGTGGCTTGAAGCCAAGTGTGTGGAGTTCACAGGAGCCACTCAGGTTGCACTGCATTGGAAATGGGAAGGTCGTGAGTATTTGATGGGGGAGGAATGGCCTTGTTGGTTATGTGAGCAGGGTTGTCTTTCAATGAGTGGAGAACCTGGCATGGACCATAAAAACGGGAGGGCCCCTCGCTTCTCCTGAACCCGCGAGGAGGTTTACCCATCAGTCTTCACATGTGGAAAGGTGCCCGCCCAAAGCGGGTGTTGGCTGTGTACAGGCTTCAATTGGGCCAATGCATACATGAGCCCATCTGCCACTTACAACTTCGCTGTTAAATGCCAGCAGGAAGATAACCATCATCCACCATCCCTGCTGATTTTATACACAGCTCCGTCCTAAAAGCACACTCCATAGGGCAGTGTAAAATTCAGGCTCCGGATTGGATCATAAACCTCCTACCTTCAGACTCAGAGATGAGAGCACTGCTGATTGAGCAGAGCAGAGCTGACACCTGAACATAACAATTTGCTGTAAGAGTTGCGATCAATTCTCAAACACCGTCTAACAGACCCCATCAGAATAAATGGTTCCCTCAGTTGGTAAGGCTATCTTCCAGCTTAAATGCCCCCATAAATGCTGCAAAGGAGTATAGATGTCCTCTGGAGATTGAAGTTTAGATGGCAATGAAACAACACCGGAGTAACTATAACCAATTAATAATGGAATGAATAAGAAAAATGTCAGGAAGGTTCCTGACATTACCCAGTCAAGAAAAATACTGTGACAACAAGGTGCAG
>NC_063340.1:88451250-88458889 GCF_021869965.1 Rhincodon typus
ATCAGCCTTCCTGCTCCTATGATGCTGCTTGGCCTGCTGTGTTCATCCAGCTCTACACCTTGTTATCTCAGATTCTCCAGCATCTGCAGTTCCTACTATCTCTGAATCTTATCTAAATGTGAGTTGTTGCTGTTGTTCTAACCGATCAGTACCCTAGTCATTGCTTCTTCCCACATGAATGATCTATTGTAACAGTTTATCTGATAGAACAGAACTTGAATTTTGCTGAAACGAAAGACCTGCTGCCAAAGCTTCTCATCTTGAATTCATCAAAACAAATGCAAGAATTCCAAATTTTAAACAATCAGGGGACAAACAAGGGGCATTGTCTCAGAATAGGCATTTAAGACTGTGATGAGGAAGAATTTCCTCACTCAAATGGCAGTGAATCTTTGGAATTCCCTATCTCAGAGGGCTGTGGAGGCTTCAAGTCATTGAGTGGCTTCAAGACTGCGATCAATATATTTCTAGGTATTAAAGATAGCAAAGGTGGGATATCTTGGGAAAGTGGAGTTGAGTTAAAAGATCAGCCTTGACCTGATTGAATGGCAAAGCAGGATTGACAGCCCAAATGGCCTACGCCTGCTTCTATTTCCTATGCTCCTGTGATCACAACAATATATAGCATGTGAGAACAAGGTGCTGATTAGTTAACAAGTCAGCTGAGATTGTGCTTATGTAACCTCAAACAAAATATACACTGTTGGATGAGTTTCTGTGATTAGGCAGAACTTGCTCAACAATCATGAGTGCGCTGATAGCGACACTAACTTTCAATTTAAGATAATCATTTGAGCTCACAGTGGGTCTAATCTGCACTTGCTAGAAGTGACATACTGAGTGATACAAAGGGACCCATTCTTTGCAAAAAAAAAAATATGATCAACAAAAAACAAAAATTGATGGAGAAACTCAACAGGCCTGGCAGCATCAGTGGAGAGAAAGCAGCATTAATGTTTTGGATCCAGTGATGCTTCTATCAGTTCTGCAGAAGGGCCACTGGAGCCAAAACAATAACTTTGCTTTCACACCACAGATGCTGCCAAACCTGCAATTTCTGTTTTTGTTTCAGATTTCCAGCATCGGCTGTTCTTTATTTTATTTCAGAATATGTTTGAACCTTTGTAGCTTTTGTGAATTACCCAGGAGCTTGGGGAGCCTATAGGTTCCCATTGCTTTCTCCAGTCAGCACTGTTTTCTTGTGTAAATTGGTGTGATCACTTGACATTTAGAATTCTTGCATTTGTCCTGATGAGTACAAGACAAATAGCTTCAGTAATAGAGATAACAAGGTGCAGAGCTGGATGAACATAGCAGGCCAAGCAGCATCAGAGGAGCAGGAAGGCTGACTTTTCGGGCCTAGACCCTTCTTCAGAAAAAAAAAGCTAGCTTCAGTAATATTTCTTTCTTGTCTGTCTTTTTAGCAAAATACAAGACCTGGTAAATGCATTGTATATATATAATGTATATATTACAGTGCTATACTCTACCACTTCTGTATCAGTGCAGCCAGGTTTTGGATGTACTTCAACATTAGAATGAAAGCAGAAGTCAGGAGTTAGATCTTGATTTGAATTACAAGGATATTGAGGCTGAGAGGTTCATTGAAATGGTTGGCTGAGTTCCCCTGGAGACTTCTGCCAATGTGAATTGTAGCGCAGCCATATTTTAATTGCATCAGTATTGACAATTGGAGCATGGAAGCCCTTTATAAACGTTATTGCTGCATAGTCAGACAGATGTGATGTTCCTGCCCCATCAGTGCTCCACATTACCAGCAGCACACATAGAGTTCTTATGGGATACTGTTAGGTAATCAGCTGTATGACTGTGATCTGGTGGCAATACATTGTGCAATGCTCCGGATCGAAAACCCAGGACTAAGCTTTACTGCAGAGAAAAGAGTACATAATCCTGGCTGGCAGTCTCAGTGTAGTACTCATAGTGATCAGCTCTATCAGAGGCATCATCACTCATGTGAGATACTAATCAGATGTATCTAAAATCCCTAGACAGTATTTGAAAAAGATGGAGAGTTCTCCAGGTGATAAGCCCAATATTCATTCCTCCAACTTCACCATTAAAACAGATTAACTTTATGGATTGAATTTGCTGGTTGAGGAAGCTTGGCTCCGTATATTTAAACTTCACAACACTGACTACGTTTCCAATGCACAATAATCCAGTCAGCATGAATAGTATAAGATATAGGGCTCCCAGATCTATGGGAATGTCCTGGGAGTCTCCAGGAAATCAAGGTTAATTTCCTGAATTCTACAACACATAATCAAGGAGTTCAATAGAATAGAATAAGCCAGGATACGCAATAAACAAAAAAAAACTTGCATTTCTACAGTTCTTCTAACACTGTAAACTATCCTAGCCCGAGTGAAGAGGTAAGAAGGCAGAGGTCAGGTGTTTGCTAGAATGTGAGAGGTACAATCCCACACATTTTAGCTTCGTTTGCCTTGTTGCCATCTTCTGACAGAAGCTGGAAAATGCAATCCTTTTGTTTCCTCATCTTTAAAATACAACTTGTGCTGCAGGCACGCGTATACACATACACACACACACGCAGACAGGTACAAACCCGTTCACACACAGACACACACTAATCCACATACTGACACATACACACTGACTCACACAGTTACACACACATATGCGCAAACAGACACTCAGCCATATGCTGAATCACACACACTCAAACACACATTCATGCACATACAGGCACACACTCACCCACAAAAAACATACATTCACACCCCATTCACACACCACACCCACTAGCTGACACAACCTCACCCACTTACTCTCACACACGCAGATGCAGACAGACACAATGAAACAACAACATACACACACAAAGACAAAATCTACACGTGTCATGTCAACAAATAGAAAACCTGTGAAACCAGAGCAAATAAATCACAAAAAGTTAGCATCCAAATTCAGTAGGTAGCGAGAAAAGCAAATGAAATGTTGGCCTTTATTTCAAAGGGAATACGGTATAAAAGTAGAGATTTTGCTAAAACTATAAAAGGCAGAAGTTGGGGCAGAACTGGAATGCTGTGATAGACAAACAGGAGGCTGGAAGATCACATCAGGCCAGGCAGCATCTGCAGGAAAGGAGCAGTCAATGTTTTAGGTATTACCCTTCTTCAGTCCTGGCCTGCTGTGTTCTTCCAGCCTCCTGTTTGTCTACCTTGCATTCCAGCATCTGCAGTCTTTTTATTTTGTCTCTAACCTGGAATACAGTGAACTGTTTGTTCACTTTATTTAAGGAGTAAATAACCAACATTGGAGGCAGCCTAGAGAAGGTTCATTAGGTTTATTTCAGGTTTGAAGGGGTTTTCTTAAGTTGAGAGGTTAAGCAGGCTGAGCTTGTATTCTTTGGAGTTTAGGAAATTGAGCTGAAATCTTATTGAAACATACAAGATTCTTAATATTCAATATAAGAGCACTTGACAGAGTAGATGCAGAATGGTTGTTTCCCCTTGTGGGAGAGTGTGGGATCAGTGGACATCATCTTCAAATCGTGGATCATCCATTTAAAACAGAGATGGAGAGGAATTTCTTCTCTCAGGGTTTAGAGAACCCTTTACAACAGAGGGCTGTCAAGGGTGGGTATTTAAGTGTATTCAAGATTGTGATTTTTAAACAGTAAGGGAATCAAGGGTTACGGGGTAAGGCAGGAAAGTGGAGTTGAGGATTATCAGATCAGCCGCGATCTCATTGAGTCGCGGAGCAGATTCAATGGGCTAAACTGCTTACTTCTGGTCTCACATCTTATCATCTTAAATGTTTGTAACTTTTCGTTTTAGTAAATAGAGAGGTCACTGAAGTGGTAGTATCTCTGGACTGAGCCCTTTCATAATCATTGGAACAATGTTTCCACAAGGACCATCTGCAAGTTTTCAAACACTGCCCGTTACTGACAGATGCTTGAGTTACTGGAATATTCTGACTCCAGCAAGGATAAACACAGTATTTATATGAATGACCTTAATCGTATTCGACATTACTGAGCTACTTCACAATTTCGTTCAGAGTTTAAATTGTCACAATGCTCCAGTCAGGAGCCAAATGATGTATTCTAACTGCCACAATACTAGGTTGCTGCCGAAAACTCATTTATTCAGAGAGAGCTTTTGATGATGATCCTGTCCTTCTTTATTTCTGCAAATTCACCTTTTCCTTCTATACTTGCCCTAACGACACTAACTTTTGCCACAAAGCTTTGTCACTTTTGTCATTTCAAATCCCATACCTTCTGCAATATCACAGGCCTACTTCAGTACTTCCCTCAGATGGCTGAATGATTGGTTTGTGAGACAGTGATGACAAACAACGCAGGTTCAATTCCCACACTGCTGCAGTTATCATGAAGGTCCCATCTTCTTCAACCTCTCCCGTCACCTGAGGCATAGTGACTGTCAGGTTAAACCACCACCAGTTGTCTCTCTCTCTCTCTAACAAGAGAGCAGCCTATAGTCCTCTGAGACAATGGGAACCTCACATTTACATTCTTGCCTCTTCACTTGCTAAATTCTGTGACATTTTTCACCCTTTCTGGTTCTGATGAAGTGGATATTCTGTACCTTTCTTCACTGGCTCTGCCTGTACTGATACATATTGCAGCATACTCAGCCTTTATTGAAGTGACTGCCAAGTTGCTTCAAACTAATTTCCTCTCTCCCCTTACCCCTGACTCCACTTCACCCACTTACCATTCCCTCCTGAAGAAATTGTCGGCTTCTTACTAGTTCATTTCTCCAACAATGCCCTAGCACAAAAGCTGATCATTCCTTTGAGAGCTTTGAAAGAGAGTGGAAGTGTGCTATTTAACCAGCCTAAACATCACAGCCTTGGCAAATTCTGTCCCCTCACTCCTACATACACACAGATACTTCTGACAGAGAGAATAAATTGTGATCAACTTCCAGAACCCTGATCAATGACCCCCTTCCCATTCTAACCCCAAATTGCTAAGGCACCGGCCTAAGAGGGAGGGTGTGTCACATCTCTGGGTATGGACCGAACATGTCAGAACAAAGGAATAGGGTAGTACATTTCTATCTCATCTCATTCTAGTATGTTCCACAGCCAATTCACCACAGATGAAGTCACTGTGGCAATGTAGGGAACATGTAAGACCATTTGTGAAAGGTAAGATCCCACCGGCATCAATGAGACAATGTGTTAATAATGCTGATTTGGAGGGTGGAATAACTATTAACCGGGATGCTACCCTCCTAGTGCCCAGGTGATCTTTCCTGTCAGTGAGAGAGCGAGCTGTTTAACTTAGTCTCATCAAAGAGACAGCGCCAGCGACAGAGTGGCACTCCCCCAGGTCTGCACTGCAAGGTGTTAGCCAAGCTGAACTTGGATCTGCCTTCCTGTACTACATGAATATGGGAGTGACTGGGATGTAAGTGCGTGTATGTGTGTGTGTGTCTGTGTATGTTTGTGTGTGTGTGTGTCTATGTGTGTGTGTCTGTGTATGTTTGTGTATGTGTGTGTGTCTGTGTTTGTGTGTCTGTGTATGTTTGTGTGTGTCTGCGTTTGTATGTCTGTGTATGTTTGTGTGTGTCTGCGTATATGTGTGTGTCTGTGTATATTTGTGCGTGTCTGTGTATGTGTGTGTCTGTGTATATTTGAGTGTGTCTGTGTGTGTGGCGGGGGTGGGGGGAGGGGAACTGGTGAACGAAATCTGTCATATCACAAAATTTCCAAAACTTTCAACTGGGAAATCAGCCTTCCCAGGCAGATATGAGAGACTAAGGACAACAGACAGTAACCTATAAAGAGATTTTCGATGGTTAATACAGACATTCCAGAGCAACAGTGGACTGAATGGTAAATCCAGAGTAAACAGTAACCATCTCATCCACCTCTGATGGCCCAAAATCCCATTCGGAAATGGGGCATTAGCTAAGGCTGTAAAGGTCCGAGATAATCCACACAGGAAGAAATGATTTTGTTTTTTTGCCCAGCAGTTGAGATTTCGGACGATCCGGTTGAAAGAGAACTGATTGGGGAGGGAAGAAAAATTGAAAACTGGGGGACTAATTGTGCGGCCCTCACTAGTACGATGGGCCAAACGATCTCCGTCAGGACAGTGTAAGTGGAAAACTCAAGGAGCGGTATATACCGCCCCCAGTGGCTGTGCCAGGCCTGATTTTGGGTGCTCATGTCCACGGAAGAGATAATGATGGAGTTTTCCCTGAGAAAGAAAGATGCGTGAAGTTTTGTTTTCAAACAATTTTTTTTTGTATCGTTGTACACTCAATATTACTCAAGCCCTTGCTCTGAATTCTGAAGGCTGAAAAAAGTGTCTAACATCGAGGCGGTCTTGCGGATTGGATCATGTGTGACATTGTGGGAAGCTCGTATCCACTGATTTCTCTACCCAGTGTGGAGCTGGAGCAACACTGCAGGTCGGGCAGCATCAGAGGAGCAGGAAAGTCGACAATGCTGCCTGGCCTGCTGTGTTCCTCCAGCTCCACACTGTATTACCATGACTCCAACATCTGCAGCTCTTATTATCTCCCACTGTTTTCTCCCTTTTTATTATTATTCATCGATTGGCTTTGACTCAAATTCCTTGAAGTTTCGGACACGGAGAATTATTGGGCGCTGGGGGTGGTTCAGTTTTGAGCCATCTCCTTCCCTTCCTCACAGTTTTGTGGGGATGTCCCAGCTCTGAGAACAGAACAAGTGAACCTGCGTGTGGAGGCAGGCTGGCAGACAGAGGGAAAGCTGACAGAAGGCTATTCCGCCCATCCAGGCTGCTATCTGCAGTTATCTGTCATTGGGAAGTGAGATTTTATATTGTCTCCCGGATTTTCTATGGAATTAAAAAGCTCGTTTGCAAACCTGCCTGTCTCTCAGCGCTGAGCAATTTGCAAACCAACCTACGACCCCCTTTCTGCTTTCCCTTAAAGCGTTCCTAAGGAGGGTACCGAGCCGTAGGGCAACCAGTATAGAGTTTAATTTCTACCGACAGCTGAAGTGTTGGAGGGACACAGAGACCTCTGAATAGACCCTCCCCAGTTCCAGTCTGATGTAGCCTCGATCTCTGCTCGTAAATCACTATCCACTCTTCCCCTATCCCCATATCTAACCAGTTCCTTCTCTCTCTCTCTCTCTCTCCCACATCTTAGACGCAGTCTGGAAATCATAAAGATGGTTTGAACCAGCTGGGGCAGACTCAAAGGCGATCCCACGGGGGCTTCACCAAGCCGAGGCGAAGTTAATATGTACCTGCCAACTCCCTACCCAGCCGCTCTGCACTAACTCTTCCACTGCCTCTCAATTGCCGAGATCGGGGAGGACAGGTGGAGGGAGGGGTTCTGGTCAGTTCCTTTGCAAAGAGGTTCCCCTTTGGTTATAGATTACGTCAACAACTTGTACTGAGATAGCAGCTCGTAAAACTCTGCTTGGTGCTGTTATACCCGAAAGCAAAACAAAACCGAACTCTGCTTTCGGAGACTCTGGATTGAATTACAGAGGCTTGAGTTTAGACTTGCTGGGGACGCCCGTGAAGAAATAGCACAAATTCTTTCTCTGACAACTTCTCAGCTTCCCCTACACACACAGACACACACACAGACACACACACACAGACACACACACA
>NC_063340.1:88458989-88459364 GCF_021869965.1 Rhincodon typus
ACACAGACACACACACACACAGACACACACAGACAGGCACACTCACAGACGCACAGACAGACATACACACACACAGACACACACGCACACACAGACAGGCACACTCACAGACGCACAGACACACACACAGGCACACTCACAGACGCACAGACACACACGCACACGCACCAACACACACACACACACAGACAGGCACACACACAGACGCACATTGACACACAGACACACAGACACACAGACGCACACATACACACACACAGACACACATACACGCACACACAGACACACATACACATACGCACACACTCACACACATTGACACACACAGACACACATGCACACACAGACACACACAGACACACACGTATACATACA
>NC_063340.1:88459464-88493113 GCF_021869965.1 Rhincodon typus
ACACACACACACAGACACAAACACACAACACACAAACACACACAGACACACACAGACACACATACACACAGACACAAACACACACACAGACACACACATACACACACACAGACACACATACACACACGCACACAAACACACACATTAACACACACAGACACACACACAGACGGACACCGAGTTCTGATAAAACAAAACTAACCTTGAAGTCGCCCTCGTCCTACCAGACCACAGGGCTGCTCTCTCATTGAAGAGGAACGACTGGTGATGGTTTAACCTGAGGGTCACCAGTCTCTGATGTTAACCTACCCTTCGAGTGAATTTTTTTCGCAGACTCGAGAACCCTGCAGTTTATCTCTCGCCCGACGTCTCTTTCAGATTCACAACTCCCTTTCTCTATGTTGTACATTTATTCCTAAAGCAATAATCTCTGAACTAGAGATAGTAGGAACTCTCTGAACTAGCTCGCTCCCCTCTTTATCCCCACCAAAACTGCTTAAAAACATTATGGTGACCCTTGCTCTGATAGCAAGTTTACAACGACATTCAGTCACGCAGTCCAAAGTGGGAAATAACCGGGAGTTTTAGAACACATACGCTGTTCTGGTAGCAGGTAAAACCGAAAACTGGGTCTATAATATCACTCTCATGTCGGTTCAAGACTCCAACTCAAACACAATTCACAGATATTTTGCTCCAATTTTTTTTTATTTCAAATAACGAACAGACAGAAAAACTAAATTTAATATTTCGTAGTGATTGTCTTTTATACCTTGGTGGCAGTCCGCGTTATATTTCACTGACTGATATTAGAAAAAATACTTTTTTTAAGAAAAGAGGGAGAAGTTTTTTTTTAAGTTGGGCTTTAAAAATCCAAGTCTCCTGCTTCGGTTGTGAGCTGGTGTGACACCGCCGCCTCGCGGCCAGACCGCGGATCTGCACCCAGGAACCAGCAGGGGTTCAGACGGAGTGCTCTCAGAATCTCCCTGACTACACGTGGAGGAGTAGCCCGGTCTATAAACTCTCCGTTTATGTCGGAGAATGAAAATGATAGCCAACGGATTTACACACAGCGCTGTCCCTGTATCAAAGACGTCAAGCAGCCGAGCAGTGACTATATTTAAAAGGGGTTTCCGACAACAAATTACATTGCAAACCAAAAAGTGTTCAAAGTTAAAAGTTTGTGAGTTTTTTTCCTGGATCATTGGACAGCAGATTAGAGTTAAACTCTATACCGTCATGACCAGTCATTATATTAAACTTGTTTCTAACTTCTCATGATTACAGGTAACTTTTACAAACTGTGAGACGAACAGGTCCGTCTACAGCTTGACATCGTTGTATCTGTGTCGATGTGATTTTTGACATTATCCACCCGAGTCCAACACCGGCACCTCCACATCATGTGTTTATCTGTCAGTGTCTGTCTCTTTCTGTTTCTTCCTTTGTGTGTTCATGTCGGTGCGATTGTGCGTCCGTGTTTGCCTGTTTATATTTGTGTATGTGTGACTGTGTGTTTATATCTGTGTGATTGCATGTCTGTCTGCCTGTGTGTGTGAGAGAGAGGCGGGGAGATGGAGACTGGACGTCAAAGGCTACAGAGCGGACTATGTACCGAATCTCCCTCATTGCTTGCCAGCCCCTCTCTTAAGAGTAGCCCCCTCTCTCATCCTCCTCAATCTGCCCCACCCCAGCGGCTCACTCGTGGAGTACTCTCAGTCGAGGATCAGTTCTGGGGCTTTTTTCCTCACTGAGAATAAATGTGAGCCCACAGCTGTTTCTTTGTTCCTGTTTCACAAGAGCAGAATAAACTTTCTAGGGATAACTCGAGAGTATCTCAATGAGTTCCTACGATTTACGCTCCAAACTGGAAGCAAATCGCGCGTTCCAAATAGGAAAAAAAAAGTATCAGGTAGTTTAAAATAAAACCGGACAGTAAGCACAAGGTAAACTATTGCAGTGAGTTGCTGGCACTCACTAATTGTATCTCAATTCAGGCTCACTGCATTGAGAGATTAGACAAAACATTAATTCTAATACAACCACGCTTCATTTAAAATTTCCATATATGTATGTACATCACGAAATGCATTCAAATTTATAAATAAAGTTCCTCCTCACGTTAGAGACACACAGGCAGGAGTGAAATCTTTTTAGAAAATAAAATCGCTTGCATTAAACCCTGTGGTGAAAGAACGAACAGCAAACCTGTGCAGACAGGGAATTCCTGTAGACGGAGGTTAGCGCTGAGAGGCAGGGATTGAGTTGGGGAACTTGGGGAAGTCCTTTTAGCCGACTGACTCTCTTCTGCAGTCTCTCTCTCCCTCTGTGCCTGACTGAAATGGGACGATCCTATGTTGGAAAGCCCAGCTTAATACTGACCTATTCTATAGCCTATGCAACAGCAAAAAAAAATGCCGCTTTCGTAAACCATTACGAAACGAGACTTTGAGAGGGAGGGGGTAAACGTGAAAAGGGAAGAAGAATGTCATAGTGGGATCATGCAATATCTGATTTGAATAAAGGCAGCCAACATTTCGCATACTTGTCTAACGTAATTACATTCCATTGCTAATGCCATCATCATCTTCATACAATATTCTTCAAGCCAAGTCTGAGGACTCCAGACACAGTTCAGAGTTTAACAGTGAATCGGACAGAAATAATTGTCCCAAACAGCCTGAATCTTTACTTTGAGATTTTCAACACCTACACCCATCATTTGCTGCAAAACCTTCTCTCAATTAATTTGCCCTTTAGAGTTGCGGGAAAGAAACCCAATCTGTTTTTGTTTAAATCCACTTATATGGAGTTGGATTAAAAACTTCGGACTGTTTAATTCCAGAACTTCGAGCAGAATTGGGACTTTGCAATGTTCTTTTTTTTTGCTCCTAATCTGTAATTGTTAGCGAAAGGTCTTCCAAATGACAGGATTTAAATATTTGCAAATTATAGTCATGTCTTCTTCAACGATTCATTAATTTTGTTCAGCGCTCAACACCACCCGAATTTAAACAACCGCCTTCCCATATCCCCTACCCTCTCTCCTACTAACGTAGATAGAATAATGATTCTCTAATGCGCCCCCCCAACCCGTCCACCCCCTACTCCATATTTCTCCTTCATGCGTTGAAATTAAGAAAGTTGTCTGCATCGCAGGGGGTAAATCAGTCCGGGGCTTCTCTATGACCGCCTTCAGACCCCGTTCAGTACTGACTCTTAAAACAGCAGAAGGGCTTATTGTTGCTTTATGTGATAAGGGGAAACTGCAGCAAAATTGTCAATTGCAGGAATGAAATCCAATCCAGCAGGCTCTCTCCTGTCCAAGGTCTGACCACAGTGACCTGTCTCGACATAACTGCATAGCAAAGCGGGAATACAAAACTTCAGATGCGGTAATGCTTATCGCTGGGATTCCAGTCAATAGACTTCCTTGGGATACTCGCTATGGATCCTAAAGTAAAACAGGGGACAACCTGGCAACGCGGAGGAATCCCTTCGACTGGCGAATTTATTGGTCTTACGCAAATCGGAAGAACTTTGTCTTTCCCCTGCCGATTTTGGGAATGGGTTTGGGACAGAGGGGGCGGGAAAGAACAACATGGTCTGAGCTGATGCATTGCAATTAGTGCGAGATCTTTCCAAAGTATTGACGGTGCGGGAGGCGGCCCCTTTATTGAACCAGACACACACACATTTAACAACTTGATCTGAAATGATAGTTTTACCATTTCATCACAAATGCAGCCCTTTTGTTGTATCCTGAGAATTGGGAACTTTTCGAACTAATCTCAGAGCGCACCGTTTAGATATTTTCTTCTTGAGCCATGCTCTAAGGCTAATGATTTCCAGTCTTAAAGTAACTGGAACCCAGGCTGGAAATGTTGCTAGGTTTGTATGTTTATCCTCTGGATGTGGAGCTAACGGCGAAATAAAAAAGAAACTGCCCCAGAAGGTCAGACGCAAGAGAATGGATGCTATCTGGTTTTATCTTGTCCATACCACACATGCACACAAAACAGAGGTATTAGATACTTTTTATCCTCTCTGTTAACAGAAAACACAAGCAGAAACAATACATCTGAAATAGTTCCATTTAACATACGAATATGAAAACCTGGAGCAGAATTAGGCCATTCAGCCTCTTAAGCCTGTTCTAACATTTAATACAATCATGGCTGATCCCATCTCGGCTCCAACTCCACCTTTCTGCCCGCTCTCCATAACCCTTCGACCTGTTGCTAATTAAAAATCTGTCCATCTCCTCCAATTTTCCCAATGTCCCAGCATCTATCACATTCTGAGGCAATAAATTCCACAGATTGTCACTCTTGAGAGAAATAATTTCTCCCCATCTCTGCTTTAAATCTGCTACCCCTTATCCTAAAACTATGACCTCTCATTCTAGATGGTCCCAAGAGAGGAAACATCCTCTCTACAAATATTTTGTCAATGGCCTTTAGCATTTTATGCACCTCAATTAGATCTGTTCTCATTCTGCTAAACACCAGAGAGTACAGGCCAAAACTGCACAACCTCTCTTCATACGCCAAACCCCTGATCCCTGGGAGTCAATCTATTGAACCTCCTCTGAACTGCATCCACTGAAATTATATCCCTCCTCAAACAAGGGGACCAAACTTGTGTGCAGTGTTCCAGGCACAGTCTCATTAATGTCTTGTACAGTTGCAGTAACACTTCCCTACTTTTACACTCTATTCCTTTAGCAAAATGCTAAAATTCCATTTGCCTTTTAAAGGGGGTTCAAGGAGAAAGAGAGACTTGGAGATATTGTTGAACCAACCTCTGACGGCCAACAAAACATTTGATTGTGCAAATGGAACCCATATTGCAGCTATAGAGTACCTAGGTCAGGCAATTCCTTTATAACACTCTTGTTTCACCTCATTTGGAACACTGTGTTCAATTCTGGGCATTCCCAATTTTAAAAAAAGGATGTGAAGATATTGGGGAAGTTGAAGGACATACTTAATTCAATGTCTCAGGCCTAAGGGATTTTGTAGCTGGACAGAGACAGCCAAGGTTGTTCTCCTCAGAATGGAGAAAGTGAAGAGGAGATTGAAGAGAGAAGTATAGAAAAAAGTAAATGAATGGAATCTGCTCCCCATGGAGGAAAGATTTCAGTTTATTCTCAGCACTGGGGAGCATTCCATCACACTCCTGATTTGTGCCTTGGAAACAGGCTTTGGGCAGTCAGGAGGAGAGTTACTTGCTGTAGGATTCCTAGCTTCTGATTTGCTCTTGTAGCCATCCTATTTATATGGCTAATCTAGTTCAGCATCCAGTCAATGTTTACAGAATGTTGATAGTGGAGGAATCAGAGAAGGTAATGTCACAGATAGAAGTGGGAGAAATTATAATGGGAGATAAGGAAATGACAGAGACGGCAAGCAAATATTTTGTGGTCATCTTCAAAGCAAAAGACATGAAGAAAAGACTAGAAATAGTCAAGAGGTAAGAGAGTGAGGAACTCATAGTAATTAACATTGGTGTAGAAAAGCAACACATCATTGATGGGACTGAAAACTCTATTTCACCCAAAGATCTGCATTCTATGATTTTAGACGAAGTGACTACAGGAATGGTATAGGTAGAGCTTCTAATCCTCCCAGTTTTCTTACTTTCTGGAACAATCCCAGGATGGGAAGGTATTAAATACACCCCTGCATTTCAAGAAAGGAGGGACAGAGAAGGCAGGGGACTACTGGTCATTTCACTTAATATGATTTGTTAGCAAAATGCTTCTTATTAATAAAGAAGTGATAACAGAGCTCACAAAAGGTTGTATTAGGGTTAAACATTGCTCTATGAAAGGAAAATCATATTCTTAACTAATCTGTTAGAGTATTTTTCAGGATATAAATAGCTTGATAATTTTTAAAATTTTCTTTTGAGACTTGAGCTTCACTGGAAAGGCCAGTAATTATTGGCCATTCGCGTTTGCCTTCGAGCATTTGGTGGTATGTTGCCACAACTGGCTCGCTCAGCCTTTACAGAAGCTGGCTAAGAGCCAACCATATTTCTGTAGATCCAGTGTCACATGGTTGACCAGACATAGGGAGAGATGACTTCCTTCTCTAAAGGGCATTAATGAACCAGATGGGTCTTTAATGACAAGCCGGTAGTTTCATAATTAAACTAGTATTTAACTCCAGTTTTATTAATTAATTTAAGATCACAGAGAACAAGTGGATGTAATGTACACAGATGATATTTAATAAGGTGTCATACAGTAAGTTGTAACATTCAACTCGGGCTCAAGGCATTGGAATAATATATCAGCAAGGATAGAAAATTGGTGAGTAGACAGAAAACAGAAACTAGGAATAAATGGGATATTTTCGGGTTGGCAACTTAGTCCTGAAGAAGGGTAATACCTTAAACGTTGGCTTCTTTTCTCCAGATGCTGCCTGGCTTGCTGTGTTCTCCCCGCCTCCAGTGTGTCTACCTTGGATACCAGCATCTGCAGTTTATTTTGTCTCTAATGATGTTTTTAAGTTTGCTTATGATAGATGTGAATGTGTGAGAGCCATGAGTAGGTGACACACAGGATGGAATAGAATCAGGAAGTTCCAATGAGTAGGCATAAAGGTGGCAGATTGTATATAAGGTGATGAAGTATAAAATATCTGTTTTGGGTGGAGGAATAGAAAAGTGGCATGTTTTCTTTTGAAAATTAAGCGACAAGTGCATATTGATGGGAAGAGGATTTTAGATGTCATTGTACGAAAGTTACAGAAATTTAGCATGAAGTGGTGTTGGTGGTATCTGAGAGTTCACCCTGCGAATTTAATTTGCTGTGGAAACATCTACATTTACATGTATGTTGTAATCTGGAGCTGCAGATGGTGATGATAGAATCTCCAAATATTTTTCCACCATGTGGCTCACCAGGAATCTTGCCCGCTCTTGCAGGTTGCCATTGGTGAGTGTTGAACTGCATTAGGATGACACCTTCCTTGGCCTTCAAGTCCTGGGGTGGCACCAGTGCTTCTGACTCTGAGGCAGGGACACTACCCAATGCAACAAAAGACCCCATCGACATGCAGGTACAACAAGTAATTCCGAAAGAATGCTCACTGCCCAGTGAAGCAGTTGCAGCTACTTTGCTAAATATTTTTGAGGCAAAGGTAGGTGGATTTTTGAACAGTAAAGGAATTAAGGAGATTGGGGAGTAGGGAGGTAAGTGGAGCTGATCCACAAAGAGATCAACCATGAGTGTATCTTATTGAGCAGAGCAGGCTCAAGGGGCCAGATGGCCTACTCGTACTCCTAATCCTTATGTTCTGAATAATTATGAGACACTCCTTGGCTTGACTGGAGTCTAGTACTCGAACCTTGGTCTCAGCTTGTTATTTAGTATGGGGCTGTGGAGAAATATCTTCACTCAGAGCTTGTGAATCTTCGGAATCCTGTAACCCAGAGGATGCTCATTTGTGATTTTTAAGGGGTATACGGTCTCAGTACGGCCTTACATAATCTTAACTTCTCTTCCTGACATTTGCATTCCATCCCCTTCACATTAAAGGCTAATATGCCTTTTGCTTTGGTAATTGCCTCTCGACGTTAAGCAGCCATAAGGGGACGGAGGCCTTGAGCAACCATGAGTGGCACAGAAGCAAAATAATCTCAAAATTACAGTACACAGACGGGTCAAAAGATTTTAGCTTGAAACCAGTTTTGAAGGAGCTTAAAAACATTGATACGGTCACTGCTGTGACCCAGCAGGAGGGTCTTGTGGTGCAGTGGTAGTATCCCTACCTCTGGGCAAGACTATCTGGGTTTAAATCCTACCTGCCGTGAAAGTGTATCACAACATGTCCAAACAGGAAAACTACAGCAACTATAGACATCCAATGCTGGTTATAGTGTGGGGCAGAGTATTTATGTGGAAATTAGAGATACACATAACAAGGGTAATACAACAATCACATGCATTTTTATCATCACAAAGAATAACCAAACCTAATTTTCAGTAACCTTATGGAGTACAACATCAGGGAACTAGTCAGGCTGATTTTCTTTAGATCAGTATGCTGAGGCACAGAGAAGTGACGAGGAATGAACATAGGAAAGTACAAGGATCTACTTTTAATGATGAGATGATGTCCTTTGGAAGTCCTAAAGTCATTGTCAGATTCAATATGGATTTTTGAAGGGAAAATTGCATTTGAAAAATATGCTTTAATTTTATGAGGTGACAACTAGCAAGGTGGATAAAGTTGGAGGAGAGCTGCAACAATGGGGAATACTATATTAACACACATTGAGGATTGATTAGGAACAGAGACAGTGATTGGGTATAAACAGGTTATTTCAGATCAATAGTGTAATTAGCTATGTACTGCAAGAATCTGTGCTCAAGCCTCAGCTATATACAACCTACATTAATGACTTGGATGTGGGTGCTAAGTGTAATGTACCTAAGTTCATTAACAACACAAAGGTAAGGTAGGATTTAAGCAGTGAAGAAGCCGCAAAGATAAGCAGATAGGTTGGGTGAATCAACGAAAAAGTGGAAAGTGAGATATAATGTGAAGAGACGTGAGGTTATCCATTTTAGAAGGCCCTGGTGAGACCACACCTGAAAATAATGTGTACAATATTGGTTACATTATTTCAGGAAAGTGCAGCAAAGGTTTACCAGGCTGATTCTGGGGATGGCAGGTCTGATGTATGAGGAGAGATTGACTAGGTTGGGATTGTTTTCACTGGAGTTCAAATGAATGAGGGGGGGATCTCATAGAGACTTATAAAATTTAACAGGACTGGACAGGGTAGAAGAAGGGAGGATGTTCCCGATGGTGGGTGTGTTCAGAACCAGGGGTCACAGTTTGAGGATTCAGGGTAGATGATTTAGGAAGGAGATGAGGAGACATTTCTTCACCCAAAGAGTGGTGAGCCTGTGGAATTCATTACCACAGGAAGTAGTTGATGCCAAAATATTGAATGTATTCAAGATGCAACTAGATATAGCACTCAAAGGTTATGGGGAGAAAGCAGGATTAGGCTATTAAGGTGGACGATCAGATGGAGCAGCCTTGAAGGGACGAATGGCCTCCTCCTGCTCCTATCTTCTATGTTTCTATGTAAACATGTTAGAAGCATATCAGAGCAGGTTTACCAGACTAATATAACAGAAAGTTGGACAGGCTCAGCAGTAACCACTAAGTTTAGAAGAGCCAAAAGTGTCTTGATTGGTGCATAAACGATCCGAGGGCTCTTGACAGAGTCAATGTGTAAAGGATCATAGAACCATAGAATCCCTATAGTGTGGAAACAGGCCCTTTGGCCCAACAGGTCCACACCAACCCTCAGAACATCCCACCCAGACCCATCCCCCTATAACCCACCTAATCGACACATCCCTGAACACTACAGGCAATTTAGCCTGGCCAATCCACCTCACCTGCACATCTTTGGACTTTGGACTGTGGGAGGAAAACGGAGCACCCGGAGGAAATGAGGTTTCCTCTTGTGGGTGAATCTACAACCAGGGGTCACCCATTTAAAGCAGAGGTGAGATAGATAGTTTTTTTCTCTCCAAAGATTGAGAGTTTGTGGAACTCTGCTCCTGAAGAAATGGTGAAAGCAAGGTCCTTGACTGTTTTTACGACAGAGGTGGATAAATTCTTGTTAAGCAAGTGGCTGAAATGTTATTGGGGTAGGCAGGAATGTGGATTTGAGATTATAATGGGATCAACTTTGATCTTATTTATTGGTGGAGCAGGCTTAAGGGGATTAATGGTTGACTTGTTTGTATTCACCTTAATATGTAAATTTGGAAATAGCATATTATCCAAGTCGTGAGAAATTGGAAAATAACGATTTTCAGAGAGTTCTGGGTGTATTTGTATATGAATAATCAAAAGCTACCTAAAAGACAGGATAGCCTTTATTACAAAGGGAATGCTGAAGCAGTTATCAGTGGTAAGAAAAGTGCTAAAATCTACTTAATGATGAGATAATGCCCCTTGGAAATCCTAAAGTCATTGTCAGATTCAATATGGATTTTTAAAAGGAAAATTGCATTTGTAAACTATACTTGAATTTTATGAGGTGATAACCAGCGGGGTGGATAAAGTGGGAGGAGAGCTGCAATATCGGGAGTACTACATCAACACAGATTGAGGAGACGTGAAAAGAATCCTGATGAGGTGAACAGTCTCTGAGGGAATGGAACACCTGCTGATTTGGCTGATTCCTGGAATCAAGACTTTATTGAATGAGGAGAGACCAATTGCACAAGCAGCGTCACAAACAGAAACAAGTTTTTAATATCTGTATATAGAATGAGTATGTCTACACAAGTGTGGTTTATATAAACATATATGTAGTGTTATTTTGTATATATAAACAGGGGGACTGGACACAAGGTAAAAGAGATGGGATTGCCAAAGTGCTTCTTCCTCGAACAGAATGTTCAGGTGAGTGTCACCATTGACTTAGGTGGTGGCACACTTACCAGTGAAGCAGAAAGGTCTCTGTTCAAGTCTTACTCTAAGGCTTAGGTTCAAAAACCCAGGTTGATACTCAAATGCAGGACTGAAGGGTTGCTGCACTGTCAGATGCCATCTTTCAGATGCAATGTTAAACCAAGTCCCATCTGCTTGCTTGAGTGAATATAAAAGATCCTGTGGCACTATTTTGAAGAAGAGTGTGAAGTTATCCCTGTGTCCTGACCAATATCTGTCACTGAATCAATCTCACACACAAAAAAGAACAGATTATCTGGTCATTCTTTCATTACTAATTATGGGAGTTTGCTGCACAGAATGGTTGTCAAGTTTTGTTATGGTAGTTACTGCCTTTCACAAAGTATTTCATTGGCTGTAAAGCACTTTGAAACTTTCATTGGTCTTGAAAGGTGTTATATAAATTAAAATCTTTCCTATTATCTTCAAGGAGGGTAGTGTTATAATGTCCAAGAATGAACAACATAATAGATCGGGTAAATGGGCCAGATGAGTTTTAAGCTATGTGTGGAGAAATTTAAAGGCTGAAATGTAAAATTTGCAAGCTGGAATAAGAGAGATTTTGACAAGGTGAGCCAGCTCGCTGAGGGGAGGTGTCAAGAAGAATTGACAAATAGATCTGCAGATTATTTTCAAGGAGGAGGTATAAGGTTACAGAATATAAAATGAAAACTGGAAAAGGGAGACTCCTTCAGAAAGCTGCAGATAAATGAATTTAGAAGCAAGACAGAACAGAAACAAAAGGAGTATGATTAAAAAGCAACAGGAATATTACAAATAAGGAAGGAGGTTAGGAGGGTGATGAATTAATCAGGAAAACTTTGGGAAAATAAGTTAAAGAATTTTAAAAACATACCGGCAAAGAAAGATTATTCAAGTGTGAATTGAGACCTCTGAGAGGGAATTGAGTTAGTCATTGCTGAAAATAACGATGGGTCTTTGTCAGGTACTTCACTTCATATGATGCAACAGGGGAAGTGATAGTTTAGTGGCATTATCACTGTTCAATGAATCCAGAGGTAATGTTGTCAGGAACTAGGGTTTGATTCTCACTGTAGAGACTGGTGGAACTGGAATCCAATGAAAATCTGGCATTAGAAGTCTAATGATGACAATAAAACTGTTGCCTGATTGTCAGGAGAAAACCCATTTGGTTCAGGAATGTCCTTTAGGGAAGGAAACTGCTGTCCTTACCTGGTACATGTGACTCCAGACCCACAGCAACATGGTTGATCTTAACTGTCCTCTGGGCAACTAGAGATGGCTAGTAAGTACCGGCCTAGCCAGTGAAACCCAAATCTGTGAAGGAATGAAATAATCCAATTCCTGGATTAATTAATTATGGAGAATGTGCTCAGATTGGTGGGAGCAAGAGTTTCATGGTCTGTTTATTTAAAGATGAAGTTGCTAAATACTTGGTGATGAGAAAAAAAAGGAAGATTGTATTTGACTAATCTTTGAGGTGGTGACAGATTGGAAATGGGAGATTTGTGGAGGATATCATGTATATGGACTTGCAGACATTTTTGCCAAGGTACCACACAAGGAGACAGCATTCATCAAAGTTTAATTGATAACTTTAAAAAAAAATGGATGTAAAGGAGGAAGCCAAGAGTAAAAGGCAGTCACTCAGTATGACAGGAAATAACCGATTATTTGATCTATTTTTGCTGCTGGTTGAGATAAACATTGGCCAAAGGGAAAATTCATCCTCTTTTCCTCAAAGGAAATCTACATTCTCATGAGAGAATCAATGGTTTAATGCCTCATCCAGCAAGGACACCTGAGAATGCTGCTGGTCACACAACGATGACCTGGGGGAATATCTGCTTTAATTATTGGCTGAAATGAACCAACCCACCCACCCACTTTCAGCTAAAGCAATACATCCTGCTGAGCTCTGTGTTTGAGGGGTCAAGCACAGAAATACCTTAGCTCGCTGTTTATTCCATGATACTGCCAGGGTCTCAGACAAAAAAATACAATAGAAAGTGAAATCAAACACCCTCTGATGTCATTTGAAATTTGATTTCAGTTCAATTAAATTTAGTTTAATGATAGAGAAATAAGAAACCCTGTAATTTGTAAAAATGACCATCCACTGTTGGATTAACAAAAAAAAACATATTTACATGTGTACACACTTGCACATATACACATTCATAAATAGGCATATATGTACATACTTAGACATTGTACACACAAGTTAAAAATGTGACTGAGAAAGAATTTCTTTATGCTGAGGAGCTTAAACTACTTTCCTACAGGGAGTGGATGAGACACAGACTATTATATCCTTTAAAGGAAGAATTGATCATGTTTGAAGCAGTGGGTAAGTACAGTGCTATGGGAAGAGTCCATATTTATTTTAACTAAATTCAAACTGCCCTGGTGGGAATTGAACCCACGTTTTCAGTGATGAATTTTGGATGGTTCTAAGCAAAGTGCTGGCACAGATGTAATGGGTTGACTCCATGAGTGCTGCACACTGGTGAGGTATGATAATTCCCCGGGAGGGCCCCATTAGTTCAATACAGAATGGAGATCAATCATTGGTCTCTCTGGGTCTGCCTGGGTTTAACATTGTACTCAGTACATTGATGTTAATAAGCTTCAACTCCCTTGTTGAGGATAAATGAGAGGCAGTGATGTTATATAACTCAGGCTGGTTGTTCTTAGAATCTGCTATTTATGTCTGTCCTCCCAGGTTCTCATAACATTTTATCATTCCAATTTTGTTCTGTTTAAAGCCACAGGGATCTTGTGGAAAACATCCTGTTGAAATCCACTAAGTGTTTTTTTTCTAAAGTGAACTGAATTAAAAACCTCATAACCTCAGACCAGCCGAAATATTTTGGTCTCCTGGAGTTCGTTTGCCCCTCTTGTTCACCGCACAGGCTTAAAAATAATGAATGCAATGGAATTGATATAGTGCCTTTCACAATATCCAGACAAACAAAGTGAAGCACCTTTTAAATGCAGCCACTGTTGTCATGCAGAAATAGCAGCAAGATAATTTGCACACAGCAAGATCCTATAAATGGCAATGTGATAACGACCAGGTAATCAGATTTCAGATTTTGGTTGAGACATAATTGGGCCTGTTTATATCCTACATTGCTGGCAGCATTACAAAAACAAAGTCCAGTGGGTGGGAAAGGCTTTGAGACATCCTGAGATCATGAAAGGTGCGGTAGAAATGTAGTTTTCTTTCTATGTTTCTTCCTTTCTTTGTTTTAAATGTTGAGGACACAACTGATGGAGGGTGCAACCTCTACTTGTTATTTTCAAGACATAGTTGTTGTGAAATGAGATGCAGAATCAAAGATCACTGTGCAGGACTGGAGTGAAGAGAAATAAATAAAGTAATCAAGGAGTGAAGGTACTAAACTGGAGTTTAAAATAAATTACAGAATGTGGTTAAAACAACGGTGTAGTTGGGGGTGTTGGAATGGAGTGATAATAATCTAACCTCCAACGAAAGTGGCATTGGAGATAGTACAGTCATTTGTAGGAGGACACCTGGTGTAGGAAGAAAGTTTAGGATAGGATCAATTTATATGGAGTAAATCATTCTTACAGCTGGCTTACCAGATTTGTGATATATAGGAAGTCTTAAGGAAATTCCTCGAGGGATCACTGAAGTTTGTCAGGTAAAGAAGAGAAGTCCTGGATAATGATCTTACGGATAAGCAAATCTTAATTCAAGCACACTTGTAGATCATTTTCACTGACAGCATCTCATCACTAACCCAGAAAAAGCACCACTGCCCTCTTCTGTCCTTTCTGAGACAGGGCTGCCAATTTCTATATGTTGATCAGAGGGTCAGTTCCACAAAATGGGTGGGTAATCCATGGAGCTGATTAAGTCCAGCAGGATTCAGGGTACTGTTAGTGAGACTGTTGATGCAAAAAGAATAGCAGTTACTTTAACCATTTAAATATAGGGTCTCCTCCCACTGTATCTAAGGCCCTGATTTTGTGCTTGTCAGAGAGCACAGAAGGAGGCCATTCAGTCCATCGGTGCCTGCACTATGTTGTCCTAGCCCATGCAGTGTCACTAATCCTGGTCTCGTTCCCTCTTAAAAACTTTGAAAGCTACTGTAATGATTTGCATTAAATTGTTTGGATCACCTTGCTTTAAATCTCCCAACATTAAAGGATCCGAAAAGCAGAAATCATATTTAAAACTGTGATTGGAATTGGCAAGAAATATTTGGATGAAGTGTGAGGTCTTATTCACTGGAAGCTTGATAAATATTATTTATTTTTTGACACATGGGGTGCTTGTTTACTGATGATTTTGTTAACTATTTACCGTGTTGTCATGGCTTTGGTAAAATTACTTCAATTGGAACAGGAGCAACTGGAGGTGGTCATTTAATCCATTGGGACTTCTGTCATTGATTGAAATCCTGGCTTTGCTGCTATTCAAATCAATTTTCTCACTATGTCTCTGTCTCATTCAAACTTGAACTCTTGGAGTCAGAGTCATACCTACGGCCCAAACAGTCCATGCTGACCATGTTCCCAAACTAAACTAGTCCCATTCTGCCTGCACTTGGCCCATATCTCTCCAGACCTTTCCTATTCATGTACTTATCCAAATGTCTTTCAAAGGCTGTAACTGTACCTGCGTCCCTCACTTCCTCTGGAAGTTCATAGAACATAGAACATAGAACATAGAACATTACAGCGCAGTACAAGCCCTTTGGCCCTCGATGTTGTGCCGACCTGTGAAACCAATCTGAAGCCCATCTAACCTAAACTATTCCATTATCATTCATATGTTTATCCAATGACCATTTAAATGCCCTTAAAGTTGGCGAGTCTACTACTTTTGCAGGCAGGGCATTCCATGCCCTTACTACTCTCTGAGTAAAGAACCTACCTCTGACATCTGTCCTATATCTATCACACCTCAATTTAAAGCTATGTCCCCTCGTGCTAGCCACCACCATCTGAAGAAAAAGGCTCCCACTGTCCACCCTATCTAATCCTCTGATCATCTTGTATGTCTCTATTAAGTCACCGCTTAACCTTCTTCTCTCTAACAAAAACAGCCTCAAGTCCCTCAGCCTTTCCTCATAAGACCTTCCCTCCATACCAGGCAACATCCTGGTAAATCTCCTCTGCACCCTTTCCAATGCTTCCACATCCTTCCTATAATGCGGTGACCAGAACTGTACGCAATACTTCAAGTGCGGCCGCACCAGAGTTTTGTACAGCTGCAACATGACCTCATGGCTCCGAAACTCAATCTCTCTACCAATAAAACCTAACACAACGTACGCCTTCTTAACAACCCTATCAACCTGGGTGGCAACTTTCAGGGATCTATGCACATGGACACCGAGATCTCTCTGTTCATCCACACTACCAAGAATCTTACCATTAGCCCAGTCATTTCACACACGAACCATTGTTTGCATAAAAAAGTTGCTGTGCAAATCCCCCAACCTGGGAAAAAGACACCTACCATTCAAATTATCTATACCCCTCATGATTTTGAAAACCTCTATAAAGATCACTCCTCAACCTTCTACGTTCCAGTGGAAAAAGGTCCCAGCCTATCCCTATGACTTAAACCTTCCATTCCCAGCAACACCTTGGTAAATCTTTTCTGAATCCTTTCCAGCTTGATAATATCTTTCCTATAACTGGACGACCAGAATTGGATATAGTACTCCAGAGACGTCTCACCAACAGCCTGTGGAACCTCAAAATGACTTCCCAACTCCGATACTCAAAAAGGAGTGAGCAACGAAGGCAAGCATGCTAAATGGCTTCTCAACTATCCTGTCTACATGTGATGCAAACTTCAAAGAACTATGTATCTGAAGCCCTGGGGTTGTGTTCTACAATACTACCTAAGGCCCTACATTCAATTGTATTACTCTAATAGATTTAGTCTTGAAAGCTCCAATTATCCTGACATATTTTACAGAAGAGAATTCAAAATTGACATGACTCACTGCGAAATTTTAATCCCTCACTTTAGTTCTGAGTCTTAATTTCTCCACTAGAACAAATTGCTTCTTTGCATCTACACTATTAAATCTCTTAAGCAGATTCTTCAGTCATCCAAATGCTAACAAATAATGCCATAAAATATAGGAGCAGAAATAGGCCATTCAGCAATTTGCTCCACGAATGAGATCATGGCGAATCTGATAATCCTCCGCTCTGCCTTTTCTCTATAATCCTCAATTTTCTCACTGATTAAAAATCTGCTCATTGCAGCCTCAAATATACTTAATCATCAAACCTCAAAAATCCAATGATAATTTCCACAACAATAGGAAATGTGGAAAGTACCCAAAAGGTCTGGCAGCATCTGCAGAGAGAAAGAGACCAAATCAGCATTTCGCAGAATCTTCCATCAAACTTTATTTTATCATTGACCTGAAATTTAAACTTGGTTTCTGTCTCCACAGATGTTGCTTGACCTGCTGAGCATTTCTGGCACTGAATTTTTATTTCAGACTGTCAGTATTTTGCATGTGACACAGAAGTACAACCCAAGTTTATGTTGCCTGTTTTAATTCACATTCACACAATGATGGATAAGCGTTGTTTTGAGGCATGCCTGGCTAATTCCTGTATGTGACGGTAAGGGAGAGCAAGGTCGAGAATGAGGCAGGTGAGCAGCTTCCAGTACACAAAGTCAAGTGTCTGCTGTGACTCAATGGTGGCTCCTGGCTCCTGAGTCAGAAATTAGTATATTCGAGGTTGAGATAGATTTTTAAATCAGTAAGGGAAGCAAGGCTTATGGTGTAAAGCAGAAAAGTGGAGTTGAGGGTTACAGATCAGCCATGATCAAATGGGAGAGAAGCTTCAATGGGCTGAATGGCTTACTTCTGCACCTATGTCTGATGGTTATGAATCCAAGCTGCACTTCCTGACCAGCGATTTGCATGAAATGATTTGAAATGGAGTGATTTGCAGAAGTGAAATGTGATGCTGGCAAAAAACATTTTCACCCAATGAGTGATTCGAGTCTGAAATGCACTGTCTGGAAATGTAAAGGAGGCTGTTTCAGTTGAGGTATTCTAAGAAGGCATTTGGCAATTAAAGAGAGACAATGATCAAGGGTCTGGGGAAAAGGCCGCACAGGAGGTGTACAAAGCAAGATCAATGTGAATTCCTCACTGGGATTTATCCCTCAACCTACATCATTTAAACAGGTGGCTCGGTCTTTTTATATAACTGCTATTTGTGGGAGCTTGCTATGCAAAAAAAATTGGCTGCTGTATTTCGCCCATTACAACAGGGGCTGCACTTCAAAAGAAGAGCTCATCATTAGGCTGTGCCAAGGCACTTTACAGCCAGGGTAATAAAAAGTATTATGTAAGTGGAAGCTCTTACACTTAAAACAGCAGACAGAGGCAGTTAATGTGAAGGTGCTAAATGTTCAGTGGATAGCTTTGTGTTGCATGAATGTCCTGCTGTTCGTTCCATAATGTGTAACATATTGTTTTTGATGGAATGAAATATGCACTTTTTTATTTAAAATAACCCAAAAACAAAAGAGCACAAATATTCTAATGTATGTCATCAAGGACTTTTAGTTGTTAAAGTACTTCTTTTGGTAAATATAGACTTCTGAAAAATTCTTTTAAATATCTACTTGCATGGATCATGGTTGATACACTTTCAGAGGCCATTAGTAGACTGATACCACCACCTACTGGTCAAAAGTGAGATTTACTTCAAGAGGGATCTCAAGTTTGGGCCACTTCTGATATTTGTTCAAAATTTATCACCTTCTGCGGAAGAAATTATATGCAGGCTTTTAACTCATTTAATTTTAATTACATAGTCAATTCAATTGGTTTCACTTAAAACCTACCAGTTGATTTCTAACTGGAGTACAATGAGACACTGTGGGCCATTAACAGCAGTAGAATTGTACTCCAGCACAATTTGTAACCTCACGGCCTGGTATATCCCCCACTCAACCATTACCATCAAGCCAGGGGATCAACCCTGGTTCAATGCACAGTACAGGAGGGCATGCCAGGAGCGGCACCAGGCATACCTAAAAATGAGGTGACAACCTGGTGAAGCCACCAAACAGGACTACTTGCATGCCAAATAGCATAAGCATCACATGATAGACATATAAACCATCCCACAACCAACAGATCAGATCTAAGCTTTGCACTCCTGCCACATTCAGTTGTGAATTAAACAATTCACTAGACAAAGAGTCTCCACAAATATCCTCATCCTCAATGATGGAGGAGCACAACATCAGTATCATAGATGCCAGTCTGCAGCCAAATCAATTCACTCCATGTGATATCAATAAACGGTTGGAAGTGCTCAATACTGCAAAGGTTATAGGCCCTGATGACATTTGGTTAAAATATTGAAGACTTGTGCTCCAGAACTTGCTGCTCCTCCAGCTAAGCTCTTCCATCGCAGTTACAACAGTGGCGTCTCCCCGACAATGTGGAAAATTGCCCCAAATCACACAAAAAGCAGGACAAATTCAACCCGACCAATTACTGTCCCATCAGTCTACTCTCGATCATCAGTAAAGTGATGGAAGGTGTCATCAACAGTGATATCAAGCAGCACCTGCTCAGCAATAACCTGCTCAGTGACGCCCAGTTTGGGTTCCGCCAGAGCCACCCAGCTCTTGACCTCATTACAGCCTTGGTTCAAACATGGACAAAAGAAATGAGTTCCAGAGGTGAGGTAAGAGTGACAGGCCTCGGCATCAAGGCTGCATTTGGCTGAGCATGGTATCAAGGAACCTTCGCTAGATTGCCTCCAGTGGCAATAAGTCTATTCTGATGGGGGCTTTTAGCTAGATGTTTAGTTTGTGATGCAGTGTTACCCATACTGTGGATTCTATTCCTGGACAGGCTGAGGTTACCATGAAGAATTGTCCTTCTCAACTTCTCTCCTCCTGAGGGATGGTGATCCTCAGGATTAAACCACAGCCAGTCATTGCTGTCCAATGGAGAGCGAGCCTATGGTGAAATTACCTTTCTATCTCTTGTTAGGTAAGGAGCCCAAAAGGACCTCTTGCTGAGCCTTACTGTTCTGTGTTCTATGTAAAACTGTTCACAGTATTCTAACAGTGGTTGGTCTCGTTTCTTGTATCGTTTGAAAGGCTTCCCCATTTCAATATTCCATTCCCTTTGAAATAAAAGGTCAGTAACTTCCAATCATTAAGCTAGAGCATTATTAATGAGGAAAAGGAATTGGGACTAGCGGAGGGATAAGATCTGCTGAGGTGGGATTTGAACTTGTGGGTGGAATTTAGCGGTCACTGTACAGGCCTGTTCATTGGGTAAACAGCCAGTGGTAACCATGCTACAACTATTTTCAGGATCTCCATCAAAATTAAGCTCCAATCAGCCATTGAGGGGCTGCCGACAGAATTCCCCGCTCCACAAGGAGAAATTGGAATCCGGCAAATTTCCTTTGTAATATATGCCTGGTTTCCAAGAGCTGCTAGCCAGAGGTCCTGCTGATCTCCAGTCCCAGTAGCCCCACCCTGAGCTGTGGTCACTGTCATTACTGCAGCAGGCCCAAGGCTGAGAATCCTTGCTGGTACTCCTACATCAAGGCGATTGGGATCATAGAATCCCAACAGTGTGGAAACAGACCACTCAGCCCATCGAGACTTAACCAACCCTCTGAAGAGCACCCCACCTAGTCCCATCCACCCCCCACCCTATCCTTGTAACCCTGCATTTCCCTTGGTTAATCCACTCAGCCTGCACATCGCTGGACACTACGGGGCAAGTTAGCATGGCCAAACCTTTGCATTGTGGGAGGAAACCCCCCCACAGACATAGGGAGAACGTGCAAACTCCACACAGGCAGTTGTCCGAGGGTAGAATAAAACCTACTTCCCTGGTGCTGAAGAAACTGTGCCAAACCACTGAGCCACCATGCCACCCCTTCTAGACAGGGAAGCCCCAATGGAGATGGTAGCAGGGGAGGGGTGGGGATGGGGAAAGGGAATGTCATTGTGAAGGACAAAGGGATGGCTTTCCTCGTATCCCCCACCCTTACCCATGTCAGTGGTTGAATACCAGTGGCCATTTGAGAATCTCAATGAGGTTCATGCTGAGAAGGTTGATCTCAGCCTTTCCCTCCTACCCCAGAATTAGGAGGAGTGTGAAGACACAAGGTTGACTATGTGTCAACCACCATCCCTGCCACCAACCAGCATCGTTCCCTGTCATGTCTCCAGTACTGTTCCCACTGCACTACCATCCCCAGCACGGAGCTTCAACTAATGTCATCATCACTGGCTAAGTCAGCATTTATGGTGCACGCCTAGTTTCCCTCAGTGGTGAGCTGCTTTTTGAATAGCTACAAACCATTGGTGTTGGTACACCTACAATGCCATGAGGGAGAGAATTCCAGGATTTTGACCCAATGACAGTGAAGGAATGGAGATATATTTCCAATTCAGGCTGGTGAGTTGCTTGGAGGTGAACTTGCAGGTGGTGGTATTCCCCTATATCTCCTGCCTTTGTCCTTCTAGATGGAAGTGTTTGTGGGTTTGGAAGTTATGGTCTAAGAACTTTTATGAATTACTGTGGTGCATCTTGTAGATGGTACACACTACTGCTACTGAGCATCAATGGTGGGAGGAACTGATGCTTGTGGATGTGATGCCAAAGCAACCTGGCTGCTTTGTCCTGGATGGTGTCAAGCTTCTTCTGTTGTTGGAGGTACAGGCCAGTGAGGAATATGCCATCACACTGTTGCATTGTGCCTTGTAGGTTGGAGGTGAATTGGGAGGAGAGTTAGTCAGTGCAAGCTTGTCAGCCCCTGACCTATTCCTGCAGCCACTGTATTTATGTGAAATAACTCCAGAGGCTGTTATCCCATCACCGAGTCACCCTTTATTTAAACACAAATCCTTGTCTCTACTACTGCCTCTTCAGAGTCAGCTATCATATTGTCAGTATCTCTGACACCCCTTTTTATATGTCAGCCAGGGCTTCCTGATTGGACCAGGTTAACAGCTGAATCAGGAAATTCATATTTTATGAGGTCCACTTGGCTGACCTCATTACAAAAATTACATCCCCCCCTCTGAGTCCGAGTACATAGGTTGGTCCTTTTTCTTGAAGGGTATCCTGGGGCATTTTAGCACCAGGATAGGTTCATCTGACTCAGCATCTGATACAGACAGAGTGTAACACATGGGAACTCACCTCTTGCACCTGGATCTCCTTGGTATTATTTCACTCTCTTCCTCCGGGGTGGCTATGTCCACCATGCATTCTGAGGTCCCATCAACACTTGGAGACGGTGAACCGATGGGTTCCGGGGGCCTTTCCAACTATTCTAAAGGGCAAGGTGTGTTTTGCTCCCGTACTGTTTGTGAATTCTAGGCTTTCATGTGGTCCATGTGCTTGTTTAGGACCCTCAGACCTAGCTGAACTTTGTAGGTCACTGGTCCTGACCTGGCATTGATCGTATCTCTTATGCATGCTGGGCCATTTCCATAATTCTTACAGCAAAATTCATCCCTTGTATCAAGCAGCCTCTCTCACTTGGTGGAGTCTTGTGTTCAGCATTGACATTACTGATGCTGATTCACCCCCACCCTCAAGTCCAGAAAGATCAGACTTAACCTGGTGCAGAGTCCTCCACCCATCAGCAACTCTGCAAGTGCTATCCCTATAGTTGCATGTGGGGTGGTACTATAATCACATGACCTGGGGCAGTTTGGTATCTAGCGAGGTGGTAGGCTTTTTTTCAAGCCAGCCTTCAAAGTTTGGACTTCTCTTTCTTCTAGGCCATTAGTTGATGGGTGGTATGGAGCTGTAGTTATGTCAAATCCCATTCAACTTTAGGAAATACCAAATTCCCTGCTGATAAACAATAGCCTGTTATCTGTAAAAGGACAATGAAACCCATGAAAGGACCTGTATAGTCAATGTGCAACAGAGTCCAAGATTTACCCAGCCAAGCCTATAGATGTGGGGGAGAATTTGGTGGTAGTTTTTGTCTTTGTCCACTGCCCTACCAATGTGGCTATGTCATGGCCTCCAGATATAACTTCTCACCAGCATCTTCATTTTGGAGACCCCTGGACGGACCTGGAGGAGTTCAGCCAATATTTGACAACAATCTTTGCTCAAGATAATCATTCTCGTTCCCCATAATGGTATGCAGTCCGTTACTGTGAACTGGTCTCTTCAGATCTAAATGGTTTCAATTCTAGTTGTGACGGCTCTTTGGATCCCCCCCATCAACACTGGTTGTTTCACTCTTAAAGGAAAGAATCTTTCTGCATCCAAAGTCTGATATTGTCAGCTGTGCAAATTTAATACCATTACACATACACTTCCATTGGTGTTCCATCAGTGGTTTATCAGCTAATGGGAGGTGGCTCAGTGCATCTGCATTCACTACTTGGCCTCCTAGATGGTGTTCTAACTTGTAACTAGAAGCACTTAGTATTAGAGCCCACCATTGAATGCAGCCTGAAGCACTGCCCTGACCTCTTTAAGCAGACTGAGTAGGGGCTTGTAGTCTGCTTACCACAAATTTTCATCCATTAAAAAGGTATTGATGAAATTTCTTGACTCCAAATATGACTGCCAACTCTTTATCTGGGTGTAATTATGCTCTGCATTAGCCAAATTCCTGGATGCATGTGCTATTGGGCGTTCCTCTCCATTAGACCATCTATGAGCTAATACCACCCTGATGCAGTACAGGGAGGCATTGCATGTCAATTTCAGATCTTCCTTGGGAAGGTATGTGCCAACACCTTAGAGGAAGACAGCTGTTTCTTTACTTCACTGAAAGCTAGGGCTTGTCTATGCAACCATTTCTAAGGCTGACTCTTCAGGAGTTGATGCATAGCTGCCAGGATGGAGGTCAGGTTATATATGAACTTCTCATAATAATTTACCAGACCAAGAAATGAAGTGTATCTCAGGACTTTGTGGGAGGCTAGGGAGGAAATTGCAGGGCCAATGGCAGAGTTTTCTTTGACAACCACAGATGAAGTGCCCAAAGATTGGAGGGTGGTTAATGTTGTGCATTTATTTAAGAAAGGCTGCGGGCGAATGTCTGGGAGCTACAGACTAGTGAGCAATATGTCTGTGGTGGATAAATTGTTGGAAGGGATTCTGAGAGATAGGATCTACAGGCACTTGGAGAGGCAAGGACTCATTTGGGATAGTCAGCATGGGAAATTGTCTCTCAAATTTGAAAGTGTTTTTTGAAGGAGTGACCAAAAAGGTAGATGGGGGCAGTGCAGTGGACATTGTAAAAGGCCTTGCTAAAGTTCATGTAGACAAGGTACTGCATGGTAGTTTGATGAGTAAGGTTAAATCTCACAGGGTGCAGGGACAGCTAGCCAATTGGATGCATTGGCTTGACAGTAGAGTCAGTGTAGTGGTAGAGGGTTGTTTATCACACTGGAGGCCTGTGACCGGTGGTATGCTACATGGATCAGTGCTGGGTCCACTGTGATTTGTCATTTATAAAAATGATTTTGATGAGAATTTAAGAAGCATGGTCAGTAGATTTGTGGATGACACCAAGATTACTGGACAGTGGACAGTCAAGATGGAGTGCAGCAAGATCTCGATCAACTGGGCCAGAGGACTGAGGAATGGCAGGTGGAGCTTAATTTAGATAAATGCAAGGTATTGCATTTTGGTGGGTCAAACCAGGTTAGGACTTATACAGTCAATGGTAGGGCCTTGGGGACTGTTATCGAACAAAGATCTAGGGTTACAGGTTCAAAGCTCCTTGAAAGTAGAGTCACAGGTAGACAGGGTAGTAAAGAAGGCTTTCAGCTTGCTTTCATCGGTCAGAGCATTGAATATGGGAGTTGGGATATCTTGTTGCGGCTGTAGAAGACGTTAGTGAGGCCACATTTGGAATAGTGTGCGCAGTTCTGGTTGCCCTACTATAGAAAGATTATTATTAAACTAGAAAAAGAGTGCAGGAGAGATTTACGTGGACTGGAAGGTTTGAGTTACAAGGAGAGGTTGGATAGGCTGGGACTGTTTTCCCTGGAGCATAGGAGAATGAGGGACAACCTTATAGAGGTCTATAAAATCATGAGGCATAGATAAGGTAGATAGCCAACAGCTTTTCCCCATGGTAGGGGAGTCCAAGACTAGAGGGCATTGGTTTAAGGTGAGAGCGGAGAAATACAAAACGGTCCAAAGAGGTAATTTTTTCCACAGAGGGTGGAGAGTGTCAGGAATGGGCTGACAGAGGTACTGGCTGGAAGCGAGTACAACTTTGTCATTTAAGAAACATTTGGACAGGTAAATGGAAGGGATAAGAATGGAGGGATATGGGCCAAACACAGGCAACTGGAACTAGTTTAAATTGTTAAAACTGAGCAGTATGGGCAAGTTAGGCTGAAGGGCCTGTTTCCATGCTATAGACTTCTATGACTCTATGATTCTAAATGATTCAAGTTTCAAGACAGACTTGAGAACCAGGGCACATTTGATTGACTCTGTAACCCAAGTAGGTCACTTGGGGGTCTTGATCAAATTTCCCTTCTAAGGCATGGCTGCCTGGGAGAAACACCATAAGACTATATCTAAGTTCTAAGTGTTTCCTTATTTGTTTTCCAATATTAGCACATCATCTAGGTAAATGGTGACCTGAGGTAGGCCTTGTAAAATGTATTACATTGTCAGCTGAAAAGTTGACCAAGCTGATGATATCCCAAGTGGCTGTGTCTTATTGGTTCAAGCCTTTTATGGTTATTAATTCTATTATACTTCTTGTAATTGCGTTGAGATGAGGATTCCCAGTACGCACGGATCATGTCCAGTTTCATGAAGGACAGCATCCCTCCCCCCCACCCAGGTTTGTATATAAATCTTCAATCTGATGGATTGGATATTTGTACAGCTGCAAAAAGTGAGTTACCAGTTGTTTAAAATCTTCAAAGGCAAGCTGACTCATTGGGCTTTACAATCGGTATGACTGGTGCTGCCCATTCTGCAAACTGGGCTGGTTTGATGATTCCTTCACTTTCCAGCCTTCAGATTTCTGTCTCTACTTTTGATAAGGTAAATGGCACTGGGTGGGCCTTGCAGAATCATGGAATTGCTCCCTGGTCAACATGCAAGGTGGCCTTGGCTATTTTGATAGTCCCTAGACCTTTCTGGAAGACTTCCAGGTATTTAATAAGGTCTTCACTCAGGTTGAAAAATGTTGAGCCAATGTCTCACAACCAATTTTGTCCTGACAAGTTTTGGCCCAATAAAAACCAAAAGAACTGCGGATGCTGTAAATCAGGAACAAAAACAAAGTTGCTGGAAAAGCTCAGCAGGTCTGGCAACATTTGTGAAGGAAATAAAACAGTTAACGTTTCGGGTCCAGTGACCCTTCCTCAGAACTGATAGTGGCTGGGAAAACATCAGTTTATATGCAGAAAATAGGGAGGTGGGTGGGGGTAGGGAGTAAACGATATGATAGAGCCCAAAAGAGAGAAAGACAGTTGAACAGACAAAGGAGTTGCTAACGATCAGGCTGGGAGGGTGAATAGTTGTTAATGGGGACTGTTAGTGACTAACAACAGGGGGTGTGTAGTGGCAGGCTATGTGGTAACAAGGCCTGGCGTGTAGGGTAGGGGGCTGGGACATGGGAGAGTTTAGGCCCTAAAATGATTGAACTCAATATGGAGTCCAGAGGGCTGTAGGGTCCCCAAGTGGAAAGTGAGACATTGTTCCTCCAGCTTGCAATGGGCTTCACTGGAACACTGCAGCAAGCCAGAGAGAGATGTTGGCCAGGGAGCAGGGTGGTGTGTTAAAGTGGCAGGCAACAGGTAGTTCAGGGTCTTTTTTGCGAGCAGTACATAGATGTTCTGTGAAGCGGTTGCCAAGTCTACGCTTCGTTTCTCTAATGTAGAGGAGACCACATTGTGAGCAGCGAATGCAGTAGACCAGAAGTGTTGCTTCACCTGGAAGGTATGTTTGGGCCCTGGGATACTGGGGAGGGAGAAGGAAATGGGCAGGTGTTGCACCTTCGCTGGTTACAGGGGAAGGTGCCGTAGGGCTGTGGGGAGGTGTTGGGGGTGAAGGAAGTGTGGACCAGGATGTCCCAGAGGGAACAGTCCCAAGTTTTGGCCCAAGCTTTTTACTACACTCAATGGTAACTGAACCAGCTGCTTTTCATAGAGACCAGAATCAAAGTGGTACCCTTAATCTGTAAGGGTTCCTCGGTATAGGTTCTCAGCCTAGCTGAGATCTTGTGCAAAGTTAAGGGTCGGAATCCAGACAGAATTTTGTTAAAGACTTGTTCTGCAAACACTGGATACAGCCATGCCGATATCAACCTCTATTAGAACTGGATGACCATTTAACCGGATGTTTATTTTAATTGGTTCTGATTTTGATGTTGCTAAGCAATTTAACTCTTCCGAACTACATGTAGGTGGACTTTCCATGACATGAACTCTCCTGGATACCCTCCTGGAAACCAGCCTATGAGTTCTCTTGCTCAATTTAGGTTGGGAAGGACTCCTTTACTGTCTCAAGTCTGCCTACTGGCAGCAACTACAGTGGCTTACTGTTCAGGATCCTGAAGAAAATGTAAACCTTTTGGCTGGGGCTTGACTTTGTTTTGGGGTTTTGCTGTGGGCTGACCTAGAGTCCCTCTGACCAGGATATGTCCTGAGTGAGAGTATGTACTTGCCTGCACTCAAGCAGTGTTCTCCAAACTCAATCAGCCTGGTGAGGGTGTCTACTTCCATCGGAATACCCAGCGACTCACATGCTCCACTTGATGCATTTTCCAGTGATAAAGCCAGTTGTAGTGCCTGTTTGAAGTCCAATTGGGCTTCAACTATTATGCACTTTTGCACAGTTACATCATTAATCCCACATATCAGACAGTCTCTCAGCATCTCATTCAGGGTTAAACCAAGTCACAGGTTTCTACCAGTCATCTTAACAGAGTCAAGAATCCTGATACAGATTCCCTGGTTCTTGAATTGTGAAGTAAAACAGATATATAGTGTCTCAGAATTAAAGGAGGCTTGGGGTCATAATATTCCTTCACTAAATCCATCAACTCCTGAAAAGTTTTACTATCTGGTGCATCAGGGAAAGTTGGGCTCCTAATAAAAAAAAAACAGTTGTAACTGCATCAGCTGTCAGGGGAACGACTTGTTGCTTTTCATCTGTCACCGTGTTATTTGCTCAGAAAAGATAATGCATTCTTTCCACATACAGGCCCCAGGCCTCAATATGAGGGTCAAATGAGTCAAACTTCCCAAACAAAAGCATAATATAAGAAATGCTTACCCCTACTCAAAGATGACAGTTACAAGCAAGTTTCTTCAGGATCATGCTTTACTCTCATCACCACTGAAATAACTCCACAGAGGTTGATATCCCATCACTAAGTCACCCTTTATTTACACATGATCAGTCCTTGACTCTAGTACTGCCTCAATCCAAGTCAGCTATAAGAGTGTCAGTATCGCTAACACTCCTCTTTTTATCTGTCAGTCAGGTCTCCCTGGTTGGACCAGATTAACAGCCCTAATCAACAAATTCATATTCAATGAGGAGCAGCTGGCTGATCATTACAATCGCTACAATATGGCTAGTCCCATTCACATTCTGGTCAATAACAGAATAGTTAGGTGCTTGTTTTTGACCAGAGCAAACTCAGTAAGCAAAGGGCTTTCTTCTGTCCCATTGATGTCTATGACACTAATGATAACTCCCAGGGCATTGGTTGTGGGGTATTCGGTATTATTAACACCATTCAATGTCACGGGGCAGTAGTTAGATTGTCTCTTATGGAGATGGTCACTGCTCAGAATTAGAAGTAAACTTGTGAAAATTGACCAGGCGACCACTCTGGGGGTTAGCAGAGCGGTGGGGGAGGCAAATTCCTTCAGGCTGCACACACACTCAAGCAGGCAGGGAGGTTTTATAAGCCTGCCTGGAGAACTTGCACCATGGCTTCCACACCTGACCTCAGTTGGAGTCTTGAATATACCCCTCACAGTTTGATGTTAGAGTGGGGTTTTGGTGACTTTTGGAGACTATAAGCTCCATCTATGGATTATGTAAAGAATTGCAACTTGGAAAACTGCAAAGCCTACATCCATACGAAATTCCTCCCAGCAAGACTGTCCTTCCCCAGAGAGAGAAAAAAACATGGTCTGGGAAATCCTGGACATTTGCACATCCTCAACTTCTGCATTCTTGAATTCCAGACCCAGATAGCAGCAATGAACATAGGAACAGAATGACTGATTCCAATCGGTTTCCCAGTGAATCTAGAACCTGCCCTTGCTCTAATTTCAAGCCTGTGCTCTAACTTTGACTCACCAGCATCAGTCTCCTGCCTACTGAGTTCTGGGGCGGGTCGATCGTATCTGGCAATACCGTATTGTTTGTCCATATATTTGCCGTCCTACGGAAATTACTGTCCCTACTCTAAATGTAAAAAGCAGAACAAAATTGCATTTACATAGCACCTCTCGTAATGCGAGTATGGTACTTTACAAATAATGAGGTGCTTTTGAAATGTTGGAATGTAAGCAACATGGTAGCCAGTTACTGTATGGCAAGATCCCACAGGTAATAACAGGTGATAATTTCCAGATAGAGTGCAGTAGTATAATTTGCTGAGGGGTAAACTTTAATCCCAGGACACAAATAAAATTCCTCTGCTCTTCCTCAAACAAGTTCTTTTGAAATATGTTGCATACACTGTAAGGGCCAGCCTGAAATTAATATCTTATTCAAAAGACAGAACCATCAAAGCACAGTCCTTCATTACTACTGACCCTCCAACAATGAAGCATCTTTCAGGGCTGACCATCTAACAGTGCAGCACTCCTTCAGTACTGATCTTCTGACAGTTCTGCATGACCTCAGTACTGACCCTGCGACAGTGCCATACTACCTCAGTACTAACTCTCCAACAGAGCTGCACCAGCTCTGTACTGAACTTCTGACAGTTCTGCAATCTCTCAATAATGACCCTCTGACAATGACTGATTGATTGATTTATCATCACATGTGCCAAAATACAGTGAAAAACTTTGTTTACGAGCGGTACAGGCAGGTCATAATAAACAAAGGACATGCAGATCAAAAAGACTTAGACAGAGGCATACAGGTTACATCGCACAGGGCATGCTATAGGCAAGATCAACGTTAGCAAGATCAGCGTTATTTGAGGCTAAGGTGTCGATGCAGCAGCCTAATAATGGCTAGGACGAAGCTGTTCTTGAATGCTGCTGTGGAAAGTCAGCCAACATCATCAAAGACCCATCGCACCCTGGTGATGATCTTCTACAACCTCTTCTAGGAGGCAGAAGTTACAGAAGCTTGAACCTGGATGTCGGTGAATACCTCCACCAGTTGGTCTGCACGGGATCTGAGTGCTTGGCCGGGGACACCGTCCGGGCCCATCACTTTCCTTGGGTTGGCTCCCAGGGGGACTGATCTGATGTCTGAAGCGGTGACGGAGGGAACAGGTTTGTCCGGGACTGTCAGGACAGGTATAACCACACTGCTGGCATTCTGCTCAAACTGAGTATAGAAAGCATTGAGCAGCACTCCCTCAGTACTGCTCTGACAGCTCTGTACTTCCTCAGTACTGACTCTCTGACAGTGCAACACTCTGTCAGTAGTGACCCTCCAACAGTGCTGTGCTATCTCTGTACTGATCTTCTGACAGCTCTGCACTCCCTCAATAATGACCCTCTGACAGTGCAGCACTCCCCCAGCACTAACTCTTTGACAGTTCTGCACTATCTTTGTACCAACCCTCCAACAGTGCTGCTGTACCTCAGTACTGATCCTCTCAACAGTGCTGCACTCCTTCAGTGCTGACCCTCCAACAGTTCTGCACTCCCTCAGTACTGATCCTCTAACAGTGCTGCACTCCCTCAGTACTGACCCTCTGAAAGTGTGGCACTCCTTCAATATGAATAATCCGACAGGGTCCCTCAGTACAGGAGCCTCTGGATGTGTCCTGAGAGGGGGAGTATGTAAAATCATCGGGATGGTAGACGAGGACTTTCTACCATGTATGGGTCATGTTTGATTGGTCACTTGTCCTGAGACCATTTATGATCCTTGGCTGACCATGTGAGGACACCTTTCTTCCTGTTACTTTTCCAGTAGAGGTGGCCATTTCACTGTGCGGGCTAACTGATGTGTACACTAGCAGCCTTCATGATGACTCAGTGGGAACCTTCACTATCATGGACACTGTGGCCTCCAGCAAGGCCTGCCTTCAGTGACAAACCATTGAAAGACCCTTTTCCCTCATGATCAACCCTTCACCCTCGTCCAGCCCCAACTGTTTGAGCTTGGTGAGTCCAACTTAATTTACCTACCCTGTAGGGGCTCCTCGGTTCTCTCTGCTCTGGGCTTGCTGCAGTACCAGCTGTGGTCTGCATAGTCTGTGAAGCTGCAAGTGTTGACGTGCTACTTGATTATCTGTCCTTCTTTGGGGGCCTTGTCCCTTAATAAGATAGAGTAACCCCGAATGCAGACAAGGTCTTGCCTGAGGGACGTAAAATGCAGCCAGAACTCCCATGACTGGTTGTTCCTGACATTTTGACCACTGTTCCCTTTAAAATCTCAAACATGATTTCAATAAGCAAGTAGTTAATTTAAGGATGAGACCTCCTGGGGAGACAGTGGAAGCAGATAGGATTATTCAAATGCAAATTTGACTTATACTTTTCAGAAAATAACACATGGGTATTAAGAAGTTTAAAAAGGTTATAGGAATACTATCCCTTCACACTTGAGAGCTTGAATATGAAGTGTTTATATTGGCAACTATTTGGAATCCTGGTTCAAATGCATCTGGAATATTATCTTCAGCCCTGGGTGCCATGCCTTAGGAGAAGTATAAAAGAATTAGGAGGAATGCGGTGTAGATTCGCTAGAACATTAATAAAGCAAATGGGAACATGGACACAAAAGTGTTGGGGGCCAGGAATCAAATTTGGGAAGATGTGGTAGATCAAAGAGTAAAGTCAAAGCCAAATAGGAGAACGTATTAATACAGGAAATGATAAACAGACCATAACAGGAAGGGAGTGTCTGAGTGTACAAGTCAGAGAGTCAACCAAAAAATAAGAGTAGAAATTAAAAAGAGAATAAAAGAATAAAACTAAAGGTTCTGTATCTGAATGCATGATGCTTTCAAAATTAAACCGATGAACTGAATGTGCAAATAAATATGAAGAAGTGTAATCTGATACAGAGACATGGCTGAAGGAAGATATAGACTGGGTCCTGAATCTTGAAGATTACAGGACAGATAAGAGTGAAAGAAAGAGTGGCTCTGTAAGTTAATTATGTTATTAGCAGAATAGAAAGGGATGTCTTGAGTTCAGGAACCTTTAAAACCCCTGTCTTTTTATTTTTGTGCTTTTTAAAATTGTGAGCTAAAATGAAAAAGAATTATTTTAAAACCAGTGTTTTAAAGGATTGCTGCATGTTTCAGAAACCAAATAACCTGACTCTCATGGCAAGCATCATGTAAACAGTTGTTTGAAGAAATAGTAATTGAAGTGGTCACAGATGAACTGGAGTCAAGGGCTTGCATGCACAGATGCAGCTTAAAGGCAACAAGAAATTGATTCATCTATGTTTGAGTGACCAGTTATGGATAACAAAAGCCTTTTGCCTGCCAGAAACAATCTGGCTGGTCCTCAAGTAATTGAATAGTTTGGGGCTAAGAGCAGGATAAGGAGAAGTGTTTTGATTTCCACCAGTACAGAAGCTGTCTCTCTGTTCTTTGCAGTCAAAACACATTTTAAATCTAAAGAAATCAAAATAGTCTTTCCATCACCAATTGTTGTAAGCTCTGATGTTTAATTGATAAGTCAGAGACCTTTTATAATTTAACCAGCCACCTTGTGTCTCCTGCAAACCAGTGGAAGCAACTGGAAGAAAACGACTGAAAGCAAAGTTATGACCAGCGCCAGAATCATAAGGAATAGGATCCAATGAACTGCTTTCCAGCTTTCCCCTACCCATGATCTATTTATCATTATCTGTTTGTTGACCATTGTTTGGCTAAGAGGGAGTTTATGAAGGGATTAGAGTTGTAATTTGTAGCATTATATGCTGTCAGTTTATAACTGATTGCCTGTAACTAGGATCTAATTACTCATAATAAAAAATAATTCATGTTAAATACTGAAACATGGCCCATACTTTTTATCAACCTGGATCTGAAAATCAGGTAAATTGGAGAATTCAGTATACCTATTTTATTTAACTTCTGTGATGACTACAGGAATAACAAGGCTTGATTTCCAGTGTGCTCCACCAATGAGTCATCACAAAACTTGAGGGCTTGTCCAGGATTAGATTTGAAACAGGCAATGAGGATTGGGTGTGACATTAGTAAATAACGCAAGTGAGGAAAACACCAGGTGTACAGGACATTGGTAATACCTCTTCTGGAATACTGTGTCCAGTTCTGGTTGCCCAATTATATGAAGGATATTATTCAGCTGGAAAGAATTCAGAAGAGATTTCCCAGGATGTTGCTGGGTATGGAAGGCTTGAGTTATAAAGCATGACTGGATAGGGTGGGACTTTTTTTGCTGGAGCATTGGAGGTTGAAGGGTGACCTGATAGAGGTTTATAAAATAATGAGAGGTAAAGATAAAGTTAATGGTAGTTGTCTTTTTTCCCCAGGATGGGGGATTTGAAGACTATTTTTAAGGTGAGAGGAGAGAGATTTTAAAAAAGACGTGAGGGGCAAAATCTTTTACACAGAGAGGATGGTTTGCATGTGGAATGAACTACCTGAGGGAGTGGTGGATGTACGTACAATCACAACGTTTAAAACACATTTGGACAGGTACATAAATAGGAAAGGTTTGGAGGGATATGCACCAAAAGCAGACAGGTAGGACTAGTTTAGTTTGGGATTACATTTGGCATGGACTGGTTGGACTGAACGGCCTGTTTCCATGCTGTATGACTCTATGACTCTATGTCATTGGAAGCAACAAATGATTTCCTGCAGAGATAGTAGGAACTGCAGATGCTGGAGAATCCGAGACAAATCGGTGCAGAGCTGGATGAACACAGCAGGCCGAGCAGCATCATAGGAGCAGAAAGGCTGACGTTTCGGGCCTAGACCCTTCATCAGAAAATGATGAAGGGTCT
>NC_063340.1:88493513-88522846 GCF_021869965.1 Rhincodon typus
CCCTTCATCAGAAAATGATGAAGGGTCTAGGCCCGAAACGTCAGCCTTTCTGCTCCTATGATGCTGCTCGGCCTGCTGTGTTCATCCAGCTCTGCACCTTATTGTCAAGGATTTCCTGCAGATGGCAGAGTTTTCCTGGCAGTTCTAAGGGAACTTTCAAAACCCAGGTTGATTGACTTGGCAGGTAAACTGGAGGTTGCATTGCATGACAGAGCTGTAGAAGCAAAAATAATGGAGGTACTAGCACAACACTTGGGTTTGGAGGAAATACAGAAGAGGCTGAGTACTTCAGATAAGGAAACATTGGAATCAAGTAATATCCAGTTACAAGTGAAGTCTCTTCAGCTTGAGGATAAAATGAAGAAAGTGGAGATAGCAGAACAAGGAAAGAGCAGAGGAAGGTAAGGAAAGGGAAATGAAATTAAGAAGACAGGAAGTAGAAATGTGAAAACTAGAATTAGAAATGCAAAGAGAAGAAAAAGTGGGATATCATGAATATAAGCTTAAGATGATGCAGTTGAAACAGAAGATGTTAGATGTCAGGGCAAGGATTCTAAGTCATAATTTGAGGTCTAGTAAGGACATGTTTAAGTTTGTGAAGAGCTCTATCAAAATTTGGAGAAAAGTATTTGGAGACATGTCATGTGTGAAAATGACTGGTAAAAATTAATTGGACAAGGGAGGACTGGACATTCCTTATGCAGGGTAAGTTGTCAGGCAAAGGACAGGAAATTTATGTTTCTATTATACAGAGAAGGTTTCTCTGGACTATAAGGACAGCAAGGAAAATTATATTGACTGCATATGAGTTAGTGCCTAATGCATTTGGGCATTCCAGAATTTAAGGAAGCAACTTTAACAATCCTATTTTGAACCGGAGAGGGTTAAACAAAGTAATTTTGTCAGGTGAATAAGAACATTGAAACTAAAACCATCTATGAAGCTTGTTGAGAAGTTATTCTCCTAAAGGGATTTAAATATTCATTACCGTCCATAGTAAGAACCTATGTTGAGGACTAAAGGGTTGCAAATGTGTATTAGCCTGGCGAATACCTAGATCTCCATCAGGCAATGGATAAGGTGCCACATGAAAAGTTATTGTGGTAAATAAAAGCCCATGGTATAGTGTGTAGGATATTGGCATGGATAGAAGAATGTCTGGAGAATAGGATGAAGAGAGTAGGTACAAATGGGTCTTTTCAGGTTGGCAAGATGTAACAAGTGGTGTGCTATAGAAATCGGTGCTGGGACATCAACTGTTTACAACCTATATAAATAACTTTAAAGAAGGTATTGAAAGTATGGTAGGAAAGTGTGTTGCAAGGAGAACATTGGAAAGATATATATATATATTTTAAATATTTTATAATTATGTTAAATGAGTGACCAAGATGTGGCAATTAGAGTGGGAAGATGTGAAATCGTCCATTTTGGCATGAAAATTTTTTAATAAGTACTATCTAAGTAGTGAAAGATTGCAGAGTTCTGATATGCAGAGGGTCAGGGTGTCCTCTTGCATGAATCACAAGAGGTTAGTATGCGGTTACAGGAAGTAGTTAGAAAGCTAATAGAATGTTACCAATTATCATGAGGCAGATTGAATACTAGATAAGGGAGGTTGTTCTTCAGTTATACAGGGCAGTAGTGAGACCACATTTGGAGCACTTTGTAAGGCATTGGTCACCTTATTAAAGAAGTATGTAAATGCATTGGAGGCAGTTCAAAGAATGCTTACTCAACTAACACTTGGAGTTATAGAGTCATTGAGTATACTGCTCATGAACAGACCCTTCGGTCCAACCGTTCCATGTCGCCCATAATCCCAAACTAAACTAGTACCATCTGGAATGGGGCTGGGTCATTTTATAAGGAAAGGCAGGGCTTATATTCACTAGGGTTTAGAAGAGTAAGAGATTACATGATTGAAACATATAGGATCCCAAGCGATCTTGACAGAGAAAATGTGGTGAGGATGTTTCCTTTTGTGGCAGTATCTAGCACCAGAGGTCACTGTTTAAAAACCAAGTGCTGCCCAATTAAAACAGAGATGAAGCAAGTATCTTCTGAATCTTTGGAACCCTATTCCTGAAAAAGGTGGTGCAAAGTCTTTGAATATTTTTAAGGCAAAGGTGAATAGTTTCTTGAAAGCTTGTGATGTCAAATAAACCTGTTGGACTATAACCTGGTGTTGTGTGACTTCTGACTGTGTACACCCCAGTCCAACACTGGCATCTCCATATCATGCCTCCTACAGGACTTAGAGAGCCTGTCACACACATGCACACACACATACCCACACACACGCAAATTGAATTTCTTTTCCCACAGACTAATCAAGGGCGAGCTAGCAACACTATCAGATACACACCGAGTCTATATACACAAACTTCAGAATTAAAAATATATCTGTAGCTTTGGAGTCACCAACTCCGAACGTTTTCTACATTTCTCGCAAATGCTAATCCCACGGAAACACAAATAATGAAGGCAAAGGTGAGCAGGCAGTAGCAGGATCTTCCCTCATCAAAACCAGCTTCATTTGTTAGCGGAATGCTTCAATATGTAAGAATTCACAGATTCAAGGAAGGGTTCTTGTAACAATCTTTGTTACAAGTGCAATTTTGTTTCTCAGTGGTAGGGTACAAAGTAGCAGCGAAAGTTAGTAACGGACACAAGCTTGTGTTTGCAACAGCACAGCACAGCATCAAACTCACAGGGACTTACGAGTACAATGCAGATTTTAATTTAAAACGGTGGCAGTGTACTGATGTTTGAAAATTAATCAACTTTATAATAAATTATTAAAGTAGAATTGTACGTTTTGACCATTTTCTCCTGGAGAGGTTCAGCCAGAACCTCAGAGATAGCAGTATCAGAGTGGAGGTGTGGATTAATCTATCTACAATGTGTAGATGGAATGAATAACGAGATCAGCCATAATCAAATAGAATAATGGAACAGGCTTAAGGGGCTGAATGGCCTGATCCTATTCCAACGATCTGAATTTGATACATAACATATGATGAGTAGAGTTTGGGTGGAACTAGTAACTTTGAAGAATTTCCAAAACTCTCTACCACTGAGGCTTTCCTCCCCTGTGTTGTAGATCCATTGATCGAGATTGATCACTGGGATTAATCAATAACTACCAAGGAACTTACAGGATGATAGAGGGTGAACTGAATGGACTTTTGTCTTTTTGAATCTCATAATTCCTATGTTATAAGGGGAATCATCAAATGGTAAATGAATAAAAATTAACGATACCCTTTAGAAAATACTTCATTAATTATAACTTCAAGTTTTTCAGACTCTAGCTTAGGCGAAGTAAATAAACTGAGGTGTTGTTTAGGCAAGTAAAGGAAGGTTCAGGAAAAGTGTCGTCATAAGGTATTATAAAAGCCCTGGAGGTAAATTCAACAGTTTGTAGACACCGGAAGGGAGGGGTAAAAATGCAAGTCATTCACCAAGAGAACACAAGCAGATGTATGAGGTTTAAGAGTCAAACGTTCTCTGGCATTTAATATGTTTGTGTAAAATACTGCTGCTGGGCAGTTAAAGTGGATGTTGAACTTTATTGAGAACAGTTCAACAATAGTTAAACTAAGGATGAAAAAGACACTTTAGCATGTTAACAATACACTGTGACCAGCAACAAAAGGTCTGCCAGTATTCAGAAATTCACCTGGATTGGAGTCAGTAACCTGGCACACAAGGAACCCTTAGTTCTTACAGCTGGTACAAATTGTTCCTCGGGTGCAGGAGTACATGCAAAGCAGCATTTACTGCCCCTTCCCAGTCAGTCTGAGGGTATTCACAGTCACCATGTGGGGGAAGTCAGGACTGGAGTCATATGTAGGTCCAAACTAGCAAAAACACATGACAGATTGAGGAAAATTGGTTGAGCTATTCCTAAAGTTTCACATCCTCTCACAGTGGTATTTAAACTCAGCCCCTCTGGTCTGCTCGCACCTGCTGTAATGTAGCAATTGCAGCAACTGATTACACACAGAAATGTCACAAAATTAGGAATGAAGGATCTTAGGGGAATAGGCAGGAAAGTAGAGTTGAGGGTAATCAGATCAGCGATAATCTTACTGAATGGCAGAGCAGACACGATGAGCTGAATGGCCTAATGTTATAAAGGTCTACAGAACAGAAAAAAGGCCCCTCAGCCCATCGAGTCTGTGCCAATCAAAAACAAGCACCTCACTATTTTAATCTCATTTTCCAGCTCTTGGCCCATAACCTAGCATTTGGCCATAGCCTACTCTTGCTCCTATGTCTTATGGTCTTACCATTGAGATCAAAGGACTGGGAGGCTATGCCTAAAGCACTAGAATCATAAAATCCCTACATGCAGAAAGAGGCCAAGGAGTCTGCACCAACCATCCAAAGAGTAGCTCACACAAACCCAGCCCTCTGCCACACCCCTCCACATGGATTTTTTTTTAATCATTGCTAATCCACCTAACCTGCACATAACAGGCAATTTTTTTTGTTAGAGTAGCCAATCCACCTAACCCTGCACATCTTTAGGAGGAAACTGCAACATGCAGAGGAAACCCGCACAGACGTAGGAGAATGTGCAGACTCCACACAGACAGTCGCCCAAGGCTGGAATTAAACCTATGTTCCTGGCACTGTGAGGCAGCAGTGCTAACCACTGTTCCACCAGTTAGGAAGTAGTAAAAGTACTGCTTCTAGACTTGGTTTCCACATTTCACGATGGATTATATCACAGTATCGAAGATACAGAGGAAAGAAATGAAGATGCTGCCAGGAATGTAAAATTCAGCTTTGACGAATAGCTGTGCATTGGTTAAAGTGGCATTCTTTGGAATGGAGGAAGCTAACAGGAGATTAATGAAAGTGTATAAAATTATAAGGGGCCTAGACAGAGTGGATAAGAGACCATATTTCCATTAGCGGAGAACATAAACTTAAAGAAATTGACAAAAGGATTGATGGGGAGTCTTGGAGGAACTTCCTCACCCAGAGGGTAACTGATATCTGGAGCTCAGTGCCTCATGATAGAATCTCCAATCTTGCTGTACCGTAGAAGGTGATAGACCAGGAACAAGCAAGCTTTGTTGCATTGTCAATCTGTATTGCTGCTCCTCACGTTGGATGAGCTCTCTATTATTTCTCACGATGAGAGGTATGCTGTGACCATATTCCTTCAAGATAGGGATCTACATGGCCTGCTTGACCTAATGCAACAGAGGGAAAGTAGTTGATAGCCTAACGATGACAGGCTCTTGTCTTAACCAAGATGTGGTCTACTCCGTGATGAAAATGACACTATTATAATTAAATACAAGTTAGTCAGATGTGACAGGCATTGTTACAGAGATTATTGAGAAAGACCAAGATGTTCGTCTTCCTTCTTTGAAATCCTAAACTGCTTTTTACCCATATCTAAATGACATCATCTTATTGGGTGGTGCTTAAGGAACATTTAATTTTAGCCCTTTTAGGCCCTTATGCCCCTAAATAACAAACTCTTCCTTAGCTGTTGAGGCATCAGGTCGAATGGCCTCTTTTTGTGCTGTGAATTGCTAATTATGTATGATTCTAAAAGATTAGTAAGATTGGTTGAAGAATAAATAATGAAAATGTAACTGAGCAGAAATCTCCCAAACTTCTTTAAATTCGAGGTTAGATCTTGGTTTAAGATCTGATCTGAAGAATTAAATGTCAACAGTGCAGTATTACCTCAGCACTGCACCAGGACTGTCAAATGGGATCATATCTATGCAGCGGGAACCTGAAACAAAAGCTTTCTGACTCAGAGGCAAGCTGCCATCTTCATAACAGGTTCAAGACTTTGTGCAAGAGGTGCGGGCAGGGATTTTGGGGATTACCTTTGTTTTTGCGCAGCAGGTGCAAGTGGCCTGGAATTTGCTAACCAAGAGAATGTTGGAGGCAGGAATTATGAATGATTTTGAAAGGAAATTGGAAAGCAAGTGAAGAAAGAACCGGGAAGTTTTACAGGGATAGAGAAAGGAATGGGACTAACTGGATTGCTTTACAGAGAGCCAGCATTGAGTCAGTGTGTTGAATGGTCACTTTCCATGCCTTCGGGACTCCATGACTGTTTTAACTCTATAACAACAGGATTTGTCATGTAGATTAATGCAGGAGCTGTTTTGCACACAGCAAGATTCCACAAGCAGCAGTGAATAGGTAACTAATGCATCGCAGTAGCTTTCAGTTTGGGGTGTAATTTTGGGCAGGAGATCTGCTATGCACTTTGACAAATGTCTGTACAAGATTTTTAATACCCATTGGAACATGGGATTTGATGTCACAAGGCTGGGCCCACAATCTGTATCAGTGGTTGTTTGTGGGGAATCAATGGTAATATTTCCAGATTTGCTGATGAAACAAAACTGTGGGGAAATGTACATTGTGAGGAGGATGCAAGGAGAGTTCAAAGAAACTCCAACAGGCTAAGTGAATGGTCAATAACATGACAATTAAAATATTTCAGCTTAAATATATTTAATGATCTAGCCTTGAAAGCCTTCTGTGGTAAAGAATTCTACAGAATCACTACTGATTGAAAATTTTGTTCTGAAATGATGCCCTCTGGTCCTAGACTCTGCCACAAGGGGAAACAAATTTCCCACATGTACCCTGTCAAGCTCCCTACAAATCTTGTATGTTTCAATAATGTCGCCTCTCATTCATCTCTATTCCAATGAATATAGGGCCAATCTACTCAACTAATTGGTGAGAGATTGTGAAATGTTGGTAATCAAGGACCTGGATATCCATGTCCACGAGTCATCAAAAGAAAAGACGCAAGTGCAAAAATCAGGAAGTTCACCTTGTGTTCGGGGGCGGGTGCTTACAGTGCAGGAGTAAAGATGTCTTGCTGCAACAGTATAGAACATCTTGATGAGAGTGCACCCGGGGTACTGTGTACAGTTGTGGTCCCTTTATGTATGGAAGGATATATTTGGCATAAAGGGATTGTAATGAGGTTCATCAGATTAATCCATGGGATGGTGGGATTTCTTTGAAAAGTGATTGAGGAGGCTGGACCTGTATTCTCTAGATATTCAAAGAACTAGAGGTGATTTCATTGAAACTTACAAAATGCACAAAAAGCATGGCAGGGTATATGTGGATTGGATATTTCCCGTGGATGATCAACCTAGAACCAGAGACATAGTGTCAGAATAAGACATAGGCCACTTTACAACTGGGATCAGGATGAATTTCTTCACCCAGAGGGTGGTAAATCTTTTGAATTGTCAGCCTCAGAGGGCTGAGAAGCTCAATCTTTCAGCGGATTTAAGGCAGAAGCTTTTGGCATCAAGGAATACAGGGATAGAACAGGAAAGGATTATTGAGGTGAATGATTAGCCATCAGCCAATGGAAAAAAGACGGCGCAGAAAGAGACTATTCTACACATTGCATCTGTGCAGGGAGAGAAAGCCAAACTACCTGTCCATTCTAATCCCACATTTAGATCCCTTCCCTAGCCTTGTAGCTCACAGTGCTTCAGATACCTTTTAAACAGGCAGTGATTTCCAAATACCCACCTCCCACAGGAGGGAAATATTTTTCCTCATATTCTCTCTAATCCATCTATCAATAATCTGAAAGCTAATTGAATGATGGAACAAGCATGATAGGAACAGGCTTAGATCAGTCCGTTTATGTCTCTAATGTCTCATTGAAAGATGATCTCAGACAACAGAGTTATCAATGAAGTGCACGGAGATAGTCTGGGATTGTTTTTCTTAGAGCAGAGAAGGATGAGGCAGGAGTTTTGACTGAGGTGTACAAGATTATGAGGGCATAGATAGGGGAGATAGCAACCACTCTCTGGCCCTATGGTAGGCTGTCTGTTGCTCAAGTATGCCCATAATTCTGTGGATCTTCTCATGACTGGAGAGTGCCATACGAGATCAGCAGAGGTAACCACAGAACGGGTCATCAATGTTATTGTTGTTGATGCTGTGTCACTTCTACACTTCTTCTGGGCATGTGGGAACTTTGATAACCATTTCCACCAAAGTTGCAAAGAAGCTGAACCAAGTTTTAGTTCTCACCTCCACAGGGGCAGGTCTGTTTAAGATTGTCCCAAGTGAGATGGCCTGCAATAGAGAATTTTGTCATGTTCTCTTTCAGGATGTCAGTTTATTGCTTATACTGATTACCTTGATGAAGTTTGCCCTGAGACAGTGTTTTTTTCCTGTTTCATCTTTCATGGAATGTGGGTGCCACCGGCAAGGTCAGCATTTGTTGCCCTTCCCTAAATGCCCTTGAACTGAGTGCCTAGCCAGGCCATTTCATAAGGTAGTTAAAAATCAACCACATTGCTGGGGGTCTGGAGTCATACAGCACAGAAGAGACCATTCAGCCCTTCAAATCTACACTTACCTATCTGCCCTAATCCCACTTTCAAGCACTTGGCCCACAGCCTTGAATGTTATAAAATTTCAAATTCTCATCCACAGCCTGGAGTTACATCTAACTAGGTTACTTCTGACCAGGGCAATTAAGAATGGGCAATAAATGTTAAGCCAGTAATGCCAACATCCCATGAAGTAATATACAAAAAGGTAAATGATGCCATCTTCCTTTCCTACAGGCCATTAGTGAACCACATTGGGGGGAGGGGGTGAGGGAAGTGGAGTTAATGACAATTGATGCGTTTCTTCATTCAATTCCAGCATTTATTAAACAAACTGAAATTCCGCCAGCTGCCTTGGTGCGTATTGAACCAGTCTCCCCAGAAGATTAGCCTGAGCCTCCACAGTCACCAGTCTGATGAGTTTACCACTATGCCATCATCTCTCTATTAGTCAGACACGTAACTTGCAGAGTCAGTATACTGTTGACATACAGTGCAGTAGTCTGTAATATCCTGACTAGATTATGTGTCACGAGTCAGGGTTTAAGGAGGCAAGCATGATTAATAATTTGTAATTCTTCTGAAAGTTTACAGAAGAATTATAAATGTTCAAATGTTTTAAAAAAAAAGCACTAAAATGTAAAGTGATTCCTTTTTCAGTTCCTCAAGTTTGACCCAAGTGTAGTGATTATAACAAGGTCAGCCAGCTGGATAACATAGAATAAGAGTTCCCAGAATGGAACTGTTAATCTGATCCAATCAGGGAGAGAGATAGAAGAAGGAACATCAGACATTCTCACACTCTGAGGGAGCTGGACCAGTGTCAAGGACTTTCCATGTGTAAATAAAGGGTGACTTGGTGATGGGTTACCGGCCTCTGTGGAGTTATTTCAGCAATGTTTAATTTAATCAATTTTTTTACCCCAACCTCACAAACATGCAACAAAAACCGAAGTTTCTGGAAAAACATAGCAGGTCTGGCAGAGTCAAAAATCAGAGTTAACGTTTCAGGTCTGGTGACCCTTCCTCAGAACCCACCTACATGCATTGTCTCCTCTGGTATCCATACACAACTAAAATTTACCAACCTCAATCTTCAGTATTCTAGTGAACACCCAATGATTCCTGGTTCCATTTCTCACCTTAATTTTGAAATTTAGCTTTAACTTTAAGATTTTAGTTTTCGTTTTAAGATTGTGCCTTGCGTTCCAGATGATCACATCAGAGGAAAGTGATTCTCGGTATCTAACCTGACTGGGGATGTCTTACTGCTGTTATATGTGCATTTGGTGAGACCACATCTTACAACATCACAGAATTGTTCTGGCACAGAAGGAGGAGGTCATGCAGCCCATGGTGCCTGCTCCTGTTCTTTTAAGCAGTACCAATCTCCCACCTTTTCTCCATATCCCTGCACGCCTTTTCTATCCAAATAACCATCCAATATCCCTGTTGAAAACCTCAGTTGAACCTGCTTCTACCACATTTCCAGGTTGTGCATTCCAGATGGGAACGGCTTGCTGTGTGAAAAAGATTTTTCCTCACTTCACCCTCGCATCCTTTGCACTGCACTCTAAATCTATGCCCTTTCAATCTTTTTACTTCTATGAGTAGGAACAGCTTCTCCCTATCTACTCCATCCAGCCACTCATGTTGTTGAAAACCCCTATCAGATCTCCTGTCCTTGTGTTCTTATCTCTGAGACAACAATCCCAACATCTTTAATCCAGCCTCATAAGTTTTTTTCATTGTCAAGCCATTCTTATACATTGCTTCTGCACACAGTACAATGAATTCATGCCTTCCCGATAGTGTGGCATGCAGAACCATCCAAAGTAACACAGCTGTGGTCTAACAAATGTCTTGTACAAGTTCAATATCACCTCCTTGCTCTTGTACTCTATGCCCCTATTAATAAGCCAAGAACATGTACAGGAATTTCTTCTCTCTGATGGTTGAGAGTCATTGGAAGTCCCTGCCACAGAGTGGGGGCAGAGACCTTGCATCTATGCAAAGCTGAGTTTGATTCTTGATCAGTTGGGGAACCATGGGTTACAAGGATAAAACAGGAAAGTATGCCTGAGGATTGTTGTATCAGCTATGATCCTATTGAACAGGCTCGATTGGCTGAATGGCCTACTCCTGTGTATATTTCTGACAGTCTTATGGTCTTATTGTATGTTTTGTTAACTGTTGTCTCCACCTGTCCTGTCATCTTCAATGACCTGTGCACATACACACCCAGGTTACTCTGTCCCCATAATCCTTTAGAATTGTAACCTTTATTTTAGATTATTTCAATGCTCTTCTGAACAAAGCACGTCATCTCACATTTCTCTTCATTCAAAGTTATCTGCCACCTATCTGCCCAGTAAACCAACTTGTCAATGTTCTTTTGGAGTTCCACACTGTCCATCTTACAATTTATAATTCTTCTAAGTTTAGTGTCATGGGAAAGCTTTAAAATTGTCTCCTGCACACCAAATTCCATATTATTAATGTATAGATTAGGAAAAGCAAGATCCTAGTACACAGCCCTGATGAATTCCACTACAAATCTTCCTCCAACCCAAAAAATATCCATTCACAGATTCATATAAGAAGCAGGCCTTTCAACCCATTCTAACCATGCCAGCCCTTTGAAAGAGATGATACCATTAGTCTCATTCTCCAGTTCATTCCCACTAACTCTGCAACCTTGGTAAAATTCTGCAGAACCTAAAAATCCAATCACAGGGTTGGAAGATTTCCAGGGTTCCAAAGCAGAAATTTTTTTATGCTTTCAGTTCCTGCTATTCTGTTTTGAAAACACTGCTCCTGTCCCGAAGGCTGTTCCCTGGTATAGGTAGAGGTCATTTTCCAGTACCTCACTCAAGCAGTTATTTGGTATTAATAGATTCATTCAAAAGCAGAATAATAATGGACATTTACGGTACCCGCCCAGAGCAAACAAGTGCCCTAACGTTTATTTTTTTCAATATGTGCCGAGAAAGATATTTGACTGCTGTATCTTCCACATTTCAGCCCTTCCCTTGTGTCTATAAGTGCAATAATTTCTATTAGAGGAAATGATACCAAGGAAATGGCCACATTCTCTCAACACAGTGTTTAACACTGATAAGGTGGGCAGTTACTAATTTCAGTACAAAAGCAGGAAGACCACTGCAGCAAAGTTTCCATTCCAACAAACAGTCCAATTTTGTTTTTGAACAAAAAAGGAAAACTTCTTTCTCATCACTGAGAGGTGACTTCTTTCATTTCGCCTGTTGAGCTGAGAGCTCGGAGTGTCTGGACTTCACTGGCTCTGCTGAACCGATCATGGATGTCAATAGGACTGCAAATTATTCAATAACTTACTTGTTACCTGACAGCTTCTTTGGTAAGTTGCACACGAATTATCTGCTGGTATTGGAACTGAGTATTGTCCTGTTGCAAAGTGTTAATTTAAGAATATCAGCAGACTTGAGAAGCTCTGCAGCTCAGTCTCGATTTTTCCTTCCTAACTCTTTTCCCCACCTCACACTGTGTGAGAGTTTCTCCTCCTCCATTTGGTTTATGTCTTTCATATGTTCATCTAGATTTCTTTATTCCTCTAATTCCCCTGTTCTCCCTCTATTTCTCACATATGTTCTCTGTTACTCTACAACTTTGTCTCTTCCTTTTAAATTGTACACCATAGTACTCTCTTGGTTACTCTCTCTCTCTCTCTCTTTCTCTCAGTTCAATACCCTATGCTTGCTCTGTTCTAATTCACTTCAATTTCACACTTTTCAGCTATTGGTCACACTGCTCCTTTCCATTCATTCTACTGTCTCCCACACTCTATCTCGCACATTCTATGTTTTTTCTCTTTGTTCTTCTCTAGCCGTTGTTTTTGTTTTTGCCTGTCTCTCACTTATGTTGCGTAGTGAAAAGTTGAAGAGATGGTTAATCACTTAGAGTGGACTCTGACCATCGAGCAGTTAGACAGAAGACCAGAAGAAATTGGAGCAGAGAGTTCAGCCCCTCAACCCTGCTCTGACATTCAATGGGATCATGGTTAATTCAACATTCTTCATGTCTGCTTTTCTGTTCTTTCCCTCTATTCTTTGATTTCCATATTGATCAAGAATTTATCTATCTCAGCTTTTAATAAACACAGTATTCTGCCTCCACAGCTCTCAATGCCAATAGATTCACAAATCGTCTGAGAGAAGAAATTCTTCCTCATCTCAGTCTTACCCCTTTATATTCTGAGACTATGCTCTTTTCTCCTAGACTCTCCCTTGAGGGGAAACATCCACACAGTATTCACCCTGTCAAATCATTTAAGAATCTTAAATGTTTCAATGAGATCACTTTTGCTCATAAGACAATCCTCCAAACCGGGAATCATCCTAGTGAGCCTTCTCTGAACTGCCTCCAATGAAATAATACTTCATTAAATAAGGGGGACCAAAACTGCTCACAGTACTCCAGATGTGGTCTCACCAGCAGCTTGTACAGTTGAAGTCAGAGTTCCCTACTCTTTTACTCCAACCGCCTTGAAATAAGGGTAAACATTCCATGAGCCTTCCTGATTACCTGCTGCACCTATGTGCTAGCTTTCTGTGTTTCATGCACAAGTATCTCCCAGGTCAGAAATTTGCTTTTCTTCTCTCAAGTATTCTGTGTTCCAAAACTTTTTTGCATATCTCCATGTTTTTCCCTCAGTCTCTATGCCTTGGAATCTGTCACTCATGACTTTGGCTTTCCTTCCCATTCCTGTTACGTTCTCCGAATTGAAATTCTTGGTCTTCTGAGCAATAAATGATTTAAAAACTTATCATGCACTTCTTATGTCATGCAGCAAGAAAACATTCCTGGAAAGGGAAAACTTTATCCTTTAGCTTTTGCATCTAAGCTGGATTTGGAACCAAAACACAACAGGCTGCTAAATCCCACTTTCATTTAAACTCCACTTTTAGATTCAGATAGCAAATGTTTGACTGTTCTTTTCAATTTGACTCAAAAGCCCACTCTACAGCTTCATTCTTTCTATTTGAAACAATGGTCCTGCCCAAAAGCTGCTAAGTTGGGTCTTGAGAATGTCACTGCAAAGCCACAAATCCCTGAGCTGATTTAACAGTCGTCATTTTCTCATTAGGCTCAGATTGGGACTTCTGCCCATCCTACAGGAAGTCCCACCTCTAGGAAAGTTGCAGGTCAATCAGATAGCTAGCAGACCTTCAGTTTTCCAGCAGAGCCATTAGGTACCCTTGGACAGGAAGCAGCTGTTCCCCTGAATTGAAGAGTCAAAAACAAGGGGGCATTACTTCATACATTTAAGGACAGGACATTTAGAGGAATTTGAGGAAAGGTTTTGTTCACCAAGAGGGTGATGGACGCACAGACAGGGAGGACTGTTGAGGCAAGAAATGTCACAAACTTTAAAAAAAAACTTAAATGAGCACATGAAATGTCATAACATTCAAGGCTATGGGCCAAGTGTTAGCAAATGGGATTCATGTAGATAGGTCAGCACAGACTCAATGGGCTGAAGGTCCTCTTCTGTGCCGTTTGACTCAATACAGCTTCATCGCTGGAGTTATATACCTAGGTCTAAGTGGAAGGGGTTTCATTTGAGTGAGACAGACAGGTCCCAGTGGGAGGGTTGAAGTTTGCTGCAATTGGGAGGGCAGTGTCGAGTGCATACCACTGAGCAGGTGGGACAACCAAGTCCTGAGGGCACATCCATTTGGCACAGGAACCTGAAGAGTAGGGACCAATTGCCAAACCACAACCAAGTCATTAGAGTTCATCTTATTGCTTTGCACGGTGACTGCTAGTGAAATAATACTAAAGCTGGAGGTTGTCCTTGACTACTTAGGGGCTCAAGACCTCAACTGACCCATTGAAGGGACAGATACAATTCCAATGGCAGCAAGATAGGTGTATTTATTAAAAGTCTAACAGGGGAAGGACAAATACAACGAATGGTAGGTCCTGAGGGAGTTCTGAGGAATATTTGGATCTTGGTGTACAAGTCCATAGATCTCTGAAGGTGCCAGCACAGGTAAACAGATGGTTGTGAATAAGGCATACAGGATGACTGCCTTCATAAGCTTGGGTGTAGAATCCAGGAACAAGAAAGTCTTGTTATGACTTTATAAAACATTAGTTAGACCACAGGTGGAGTATCATGTGTGGTTCTGGTCATCACACCATTAGAAGGACGTGATTGCATTGGAGAGGATGCAAAGAAAATTCAGCAGGATGCTGAGATACCAAGGTGTAGAGCTGAATGAACAATGGTATCAATGTGGACTTCACAAGCTTCAAAATCTCCCCTCCCCCAACCGCATCCCAAAACCAGCCCAGCTTGTCCCCGCCTCCCTAACCTGTCCTTCCTCCCACCTATCCCCTCCTCCCATCTCAAGCCCCACCCCCATCTCCTACCTACTAACCTCATCCCACCCCCTTGACCTGTCCGTCCTCCCTGGACTGACCTATCTCCTCCCTAACTCTCCACCTACACTCACCTTTACTGGCTCTATGCCCGCCTCTTTGACCTGTCTGTCTCCTCTCCACCTATCTTCTCCTCTATCCATCTTCTATCTGCCTCCCCCTCTCTCCCTATTTATTTCAGAACCCCCTTCCCCTCCCCCATTTCTGAAGAAGTGTCTAGGCCCGAAACGTCAGCCTTCCTGCTCCTCTGATGCTGCTTGGCCTGCTGTGTTCATCCAGCTCTACACCTTGGTATCTCAGGTTCTCCAGCATCTGCAGTTCCTACTATCTCTCACCAGGATGCTGCCTGGGATAAAAAGACTCATGTATGAGGAGAGAATGGATAGGCTGGGTTTGTTTTCCTTGGAGCAGATGAAGCTGATGGTGGATCTGATTGAGGTATACAAAATGATGAGATGCATAGATTGGGTAAAACATGAGAATCTTTTCCCCATGGCTGACGTGTCTAAGACCAGAGGGCACAAGAGGACCAGATGAGGAATATGTGGTTTATACGAGTTCTGAGGAAAATGGTTTCATCCAAAGGGCGATAGAAATGTGGAATGTGCTACCTGAGAGAGTGGTGGACGGAGGTACTCTCACAACATTAAAGAAACATTTGCATAAGTATTTTAAGTGCCAGGGCATAGTAGGCTGTGAATCAGTTGCGGCTAAATGGGATTCATGTAATTTGGTGTTTGCTGGTTGACATAGACATGGTGGGCCAAAGGGCTTGTTTCTATGATGTTTGACTCTATGACTCAATGAAGAGTTGCACCTCAAAACCGCCTGTTTTTACACCTTCTTGCGCCTGTCCTAGGAGGTGTGATGGAAAAGTCTACCCAGAACTGTTCTCCCACCAGCCTCAATCATTTAACATTTAATAACATTTCTTAAAAGGGACAGACCCTTTATGCTACAGCTCACAGATGATCATCTGTCAAATTTGCATCAAGAATATATTCTCCCATCACAGAATTGTAATTGGAATTTATTTTGTTTTTACAGGCCACAAAAATGCATCATCTCAAATTATTATAGCTCAAACAAGGACTCCTCCCTCCTAAACAAAATGAAACAGGCAGTGCTAACTCTGTGACACATTCCTCACATTCGTTTGCCAACAGGGAAAAAAATAGTTGTTTTTAATCCAGAGGATTTTTGGGACAAGGACCGTCTTAGTGTCTGCCTCCAGACATTTGAGCACATGACTCAACCTAACACTCGGACAGAACCAAGGGAGTGGCAGAGTAGCCAAATAATGACTCAGAGATAGTAGGAACTGCAGATGCTGGAGAATCCGAGACAACAAGGTGCAGGGCTGGATGAACACAGCAGGCCAAGCAGCATCATAGGAGCAGAGAGGCTGACGTTTCGGGCCTAGACCCTTCATCAGAAAAGGGGGAGGGCAAGGGGGTTTTGAAATAAATAGGGAGAGAGTGGGAGGCGGATAGAAGAGGGATAGAGGAGAGGATAGGTGGAGAGGAAACAAACAGGTCGAAGAGGCGGGGATGGAGCCAGTAAAGGTGAGTGTAGGTAGGGAGTTAGGAAGGGGACAGGTCAGTCCAGGGAGGACGGACAGGTCAAGGGGGCGGGATGAGGTTGGTCGGTAGGAGATGGAGGTGCGGCTTGAGGTGGGAGGAGGGGATAGGTGGGAGGAAGAACAGGTTAGGGAGGCAGGGACGAGCTGGACTGGTTTTGGGATGCGGTAGGGGGAGGGGAGATTTTGAAACTTGTGAAATCCACATTGATACCATTGGGCTGCAGGGTTCCCAAGCGGAATATGAGTTGCTGTTCCTGCAACCTTCGGGTGGCATCGTTGTGGCACTGCAGGAGGCCCAGGATGGACATGTCGTCTGAGGAATGGGAGGGGGAGTTGAAATGGTTCGCGACTGGGAGGTGCAGTTGTTTGTTGCGAACCGAGCATAGGTGTTCTGCAAAGCGGTCCCCGAGTCTCCGCTTGGTTTCCCCGATGTAGAGGAAGCCACACCGGGTACAGCGGATGCAGTATACCACATTGGCAGATGTGCAGGTGAACATCTGCTTGATGTGGAAAGTCTTCTTGGGGCCTGGGATGGGGGTGAGGGAGGAGGTATGGGGGCAGGTGTAGCACTTCCTGCGGTTGCAGGGAAAAGTGCTGGGTGTGGTGGAGCTGGAGGGGAGTGTGGAGCGGACAAAATAATGACTTTGTGTCTGTCTCCGCAGAGGAATATAAAGAAATCTCCCAGAATTAGAGATACAAGAGACTGTTTAAATAACTTCACAGAGGCCTGTATTCATCGTCAAGTCACCCTTTATTTACACGTGAACCATCCTTGATGCTAGTACTGTCTCATTCAGAGTAAACTACCAGAGTGTCAGCCTCTCTGACACTGCCCTTTTTAATCTGTCAGCCAGGGCTCCCTGATTGGACCAATCAGGACCAACTAACAGTCCCAATCAGGGAACTCATATTCTAGGAGGTCCAGCTGGCTGACCTCATTCAAATCGCTACACTGGTGAGAACGGGAACTGAAATAAGTTAGTAAAAAAATTGGTGTAAGGGGAAAGAATGGGAACGAAAGTTGACAAATACCCAGGTCTCAATGATCTAAATTTCAGAATGTTGAAGGAGGCAGCATTAGATGCATTGGTGGCCATCTTTCAAAATTATATATATTTGGGAAAAACTGCCTGTAGATGGGAAGGTTAAAAATTTAACCCCACTATTTCAGAAAGGAAAGAGAGACGAAAAAAGAACGACAGACCTTTTAGGCTGATGTCAGCAGTAGAGAAAATACTGGAATCTATTATAAAGGATGTGATAACTGAACATCTAAAAAATAATTATCTGATTGGATAAAATCAGCATTCACCTGGATGTTGGGGAAACTAAACAGGTCTGGCAACATCTGTGGTGAGAAAGCAGAGTTAATGTTTCTGAAGAAGGGACACTGCATTTGAAACATTAACTCTGTTTCTCTAACACAGACCTGTTGAGTTTCTCCAGCAAATTTCTTTTTGTTTGATTCGAATCTCTAACTTCTGGAGCTGTCTGTTTTATTCACCAGGATGTTGACTGGGTTGGAGAATCTTAGCTATAAAGAGAAGTTGGATTATTTCTTTTGCACAGAGAAAGCTAAGGAGCCTGATGGAGGTGTTTAAGATTATGAGGGACATAGACAGAGTGGGTAGGAAGCAGCTGTTCCCCTTAGCTGAAGGGTTAATAACAAGGGGGCAATATAAATTCAAGGACAGAAGGTTTGGAGGGAATTTGAGTTAAGGTTTTTTTCACCTAGAGGGTGTTGAGGGTCTGGAATGCACTGCCTGGGGACAGGAGGAGGTGAAGGGGTAGTAGAGGCAGGAAACCTAACCATTAAAAAACACATGGATGAACTTTTAAAATGCCATAACATTCAAGGCCATGGGCCATGGAAAGTGGAATTAGTGTAGATAAGTCAGACCATAAGTCCATAATACCAAAAGGCATAGGAGCAGAATTAGGCCATTCAGACATTTGGCCCATTAAGTCTGCTCTGCCATTCAATCATGGCTAATATGTTTCTCAAATCCATTCTTTTGCTTTACGCCCCTAACTCTGGACTTGCTTACCAATCAAAAACCTATCTATCTATGTCTTATATATACTCAGTCTCCACAACCTTCTTCGGCAATAAGTTCTACAGCGTCACCATTTCTGGCTGAAGAAATTCCTCCCCAGGTCAGTTCTAAAGAGTCTTTCCTTCACTCTAAGGCTGTGCCTCAGGACCTAGTCTCTCCTATTGGTGGAAACAATGTCTTCACGTCCAGTCAATCCATGCCTCTCAGTAGGTTGCAAGTTTCAATAAAGTCTCCCTGCATCCTTCTAAATTCCAGAGTACAGACTCGGAATCCTGAACCATTCCTCATATAACAAGCTCTTCATCCCCCCAATAATTCTTGTAAATCTTCTCTGTATCCCCTCCAATGCCAGAAAATCATTCATTCGATACAGGGCCCAAAACTGATCACAATATTCAAATGTGGTCTGACCAGAGCCTTACGCAGCCTCAGCAGTACATCTCTGCCCTTGTATTCTAGCCTTCTTGAAATGAATGGCAACATTGTATTTGCCTTCCGAACCATCATCTGAACTTGCATGTTAACCTTAAGAGAACCCTGATCTAGGATTCGCAAGTTCTTTGTGTTCCAGTTTTCTGATGCCCTTCCCATTTAGGAAATAGTCTATGCCTCTATTTCACATTTGCCCACATTGTATTCCATTTGCCACTTCTTTGCCCACTCTCCTAGCCTGTCCAAGTTCTTCTGCATCCTCACTGCTTCCACAACATTATCTCTCCCTCCACCTATCTTTGTGTCATCTGAAAATGTAGCAACAATGTCCACAGTTCCTTTGTCCAGATTGTTAATGTATAATGTGAATATTTGTGGTCCCAATACGGACCCCTGCAGAACTCTACTAGTCACTGGCTGCCTTCCTGAAAAAGACCCCTATATCCCTGCTCTCTACCTTCTGCCAATCAGCCAATCTTCTATCCATGCCAGTGCCTTACCCCTAACACCATGGGCTCTTATCTTATTTAACAGCCTCCTGTGCAGCACCATGTCAAAGGCCTTTTAGAAATCCGAAAAGATCCACTAGCTCTCCTTTGTCTAACTTGCTCGTTACCTCGTCAAAGAATTCTAACAGATTGTCAGGCATGACCTCCCCTTGATGAAGCTGTGCTGACTCAGCCCTATTTTTCAATGCACTTCCAACTACTTCGCAATCTCATCCTTTACAATGGGCTCTAAAATTTTACTAACAACTGAAGCCAGGCTAACCATCCTGTAGTTTCCTGTCTTCTGTCTCCCTTCCTTCTGAAGCAGGAGTGTTGTATTTTCCATTTTCCAGTCCTTTGGGACCCCCTGGAGTCCAGTAATTCCTGAAAGATGCCTCTACAATCTCCTCAGCTATCTGCTTCAGAACTCTGGGATGTCGTTTATCTGGTCCATGTGACTTATCTGCATTTATCTAAGTGGGGTATCCACAATCAGGGGACGCAATCTCAGAATAAGAGGCAAGCCATTTCGGACTGAGATAAGAAGGAATTTCTTCACCCAGACAGAGTGGAATCTTCCAGATGTTGTATCCAGGAAAGTTTGGACTCACCACCGTTGAGTATATTCAAGGCAGAAATCAGTAGATTTTGCAATACTAATTACATCATAAGATATATGGATAGGAGGGGAAATGGTGTTCAGGTAGATGATTTGCTATGATCAAGAATGGCAAAACATGCTTGAAAGGCTAATTGGTCAACAACTCATATGTTCCTTTTTTCTCAGTGGTACGCAGTCAGCAGCCTGGAAGGAGAACTGCAATGTCAAAGGGGCAGTACTGATGGAGCGCTGCATTGTCATTGCTCAGCACTGAGCAACTGCAGGAATGCTGCACTGTCATTGGATTGGTATTGAGGGAATGCAGCAGTGTTTGAAAGTCAGTTTTGAGGGAGTTCTGCACTGTCAAAGCATCAGTACTGAAGTAATTATTCACTGTTAGAGGGTCAGTACTGAAAAGTGCAGAAAAGTCTGGAGGGTCAGTACTGAGGGAGCGCCGCACTGTGGAAGGGCCAGTACTGAGGGAGCGCCGCACTGTCGGAGGGTCAATATCGTGGGAGCGCTGCAATGTCAGTGAGTTAGCGCTGAGGGAGTGCTGCACTATCGGAAAATTAATACCTAGGTAGTGCCGCGATATTGATGGTCAGTGGGATGCTGCACATTTCAAGGTAATGTCTTTCCAAATGAGGCAATAGAGCAAGTTGAATGTAAAGATACTGTGGATCTATTTAGAAGAGATTTGCAGGCCATCCCCTTACTAACCCTCCTGTACCAGTAAAACAGATGGTATAGCTCTTTATTGGTGAAAGACCTGGCCCAATATTGATCCTGCAACTGATAACTATCATTAAGACTAATAATCTGGTCACAACTGTGACATTGTTACTTGTGGGATATTGCCATGCCACACAGTTTTGCAGTGCAGGAAACTTGGCAGTCAATGACAACCTTGTACAAATACTGAAAACATGCGCTGTCTCGGATATCCTGCTGTTATAGGAATGAAAGTCTTTGTTTTCCTTTCGCAATCAAGGTCAGTTCTGAAGCTGATTGTCGGAGCCCTGATGGGAGGAAAATTGGCTACCCCTACCCCGCCTCCCTGTCTCCGTCATCCCAGATACATCTCAGAGTTCAAAATATGGAATGAGCCCTCTCTAAAATATGATTGCAACAAAATCACACGGGCAGTGAAATGTAGCAACATGGCAGGAAACTATGTGTAGGGATCAAGGTTTAGTGGCAAGACTACAAGGCAGCATTATATCAACAGGAAACAGGGTGTATACAGCAATTTGTTCAGCACCAGAGAGAAATGATTGTTCTATTCTCTACTGTCACAAGTGTTATAGTACAGGTTGTGTGTTAGAAGTTGGCTCAGGGACCAGGGTTACTAGTCCTGGTTACATAGGTCTACTCACTGCAGGTTTCCTCACCAATTATTTGGCTGAGTTGAAAGCAGCCATTGCTTTCAGTCTAAAGGCTATAGATTTACTTGCTGCCGTCAATTGAGGTCCGCACTGTACTGGGGTATTTTAATGCTGCCAAAGTGACATCTGAAATGGTAAGCCAGGCTAGGTGCTCTGTGTTGAAGTGGATGTAAACTATCCCAACATTTGAAAAGCAGCAGGAAATTTCCCTGTGGTGTTCTCATCAAGTGTACCTTCCTCACTCAATCTGTCAGAAACCAGATGACCTCATGATTCATGTATAGCTGTGAGACCTTGATGCCTACAAAATGGCTGCCACGTTTCTACACATATACTGATAGCAATTCACTGTACTTGAAAGTTTCTAACCTGGATTAAACTCCTTCTTAAAAAAAAACTCATAACCCGTTGTAAGTGAACTTAAGACATAAAGCAGTCTTCATAAACATTCATTGAATTATGCATGCACAGAACAGGGAGCAAGTAATTTGACGCACTCAATGTCATGTGACCAGATGTCACTTCTTGTGATGTCATCCATCATCTGATTGATAGTTGATACCTTATATAACAATACCAGTCACGAGGTTAGAAAAAAAGTACCTGGAATACAATGTTTGTTTGTACAATGCCTTACATACAAGACCTGAAAACTAGCCCAAGAAACAATCTTCAAGCCTGAATGGGTAGGCCCAAGGCCAGACAGATATTGGGTCTCAAACCTCAGTTACTTCCTGTGGTGCGGTGAAGTTGACTGGTCAACTCATTGGTGAAGATTTTAGGTCTCGAATCTTCTCCCAGTCTTTATTCTTTCTCCACACTGTACCCCACCATTCATGTCAGTTTCCCCCTTCTTTTCTCATGTCTCCACCTGTTTGCACCCCCACTCTCATTCGATTAGTCTCTGCTGAAGATTGCTGGGACCTTGACAGAGATCTTAGTATCTTTACCAACTGGTGAGGTCCCAGAAGACTGGAGAATAGCCATTGTTGTTCCTTTGTTTAAAAAGGGCAATTGGGATAATCCAGGAAATTATAGGCTGGTGAGCCTTGTATTAATAGTAGGCAAATTATTGGAGAAGATTCTTAGGGATGGGATTTACTCATGTTTAGAAAAGAATGGACTCAGTAGAGATAATCAGCAATAGATTTGTGCGAGGAGATCTTGTCTCATAAGTTTGATTGAGTATTTTGAAGAAGTAACAAAGGTGATTGATGAGGGTAAGGCAGTGGATGTTGTCATCATGGACAAAAGTATTTGACAAGGTCCCTCACTGTAGGCTGTTCCAGAAATTTAAGTCACATGGGATCCATGGTGAGTTGGTAAGTTGGATATAACATTGCCTTGGTCATCAAAGACAGAGGATAATTGTGGAAAGCTGTTTTCTGTTTGGAGATCTGTGACCAGTGGTGTTTCACAAGGATCAGTGCTGAGACCTCTGTTGTTTGTAGTATATATAAATGCTTTGGATAAAAGTGTAGGTGGCCTGATAAGTAAGTCTGCAAATGGCATAAAAATTGGTGGGATAGTGAGGAAGGCTGTCCAAGAATATAGCAGGATGTAGATCAGTTGGAAAATTGGGCAAAGAAATCACAGATGGAGTTTAATTGGACAAGTGCGAGGTGATACATTTTGGGAGGTCAAATAGAAGTGGAAAATATACAGTAAATAGTAGGATCCTTAGGACCATTGATATACAGAGGGATCTTGAGGTACAAGCCATAACTCCCTGAAAGTAACAAAACAAGTGGATAAGATGATAAAGAAGGCATGCAGCATGCTTGCCTACATTGATCAGGGCTTTGTGCCTGAATAAGGTGAATAGTCAGAGTCTTTATCCCATGGTAGAATTTCAAATACTCGGGTGATAGATTTAACGTGAGGGGGGAAAATCTAAAGGAGATGCGTGAGGCAAGTTTTTTTACTCAGAGGGTATGGGTGCCTAGAAAGCACTGCCAGGGGAGGCGATAGAAGCAGATAGGCTAGCAAAGTTTAAGAGGCATTTAGACCGACACATAAGCAGACAGAATATAGAGGGTTCTGGACTATGTGCAGGCAGATAGGATTAGTTTAGAAATAGCATCATGGTTGGCACAGACATGGCAAGCAGAAGGAGCTGAGCCTGTGCTGTGCTGTACTGTTCTATGTTCTAAATTAGCCTAGATTAGAGTTTTGGAATTCCTTCCTTAACAGCTCAGTAGGAGCATCTTCACTGTTGGATTGCTGCTGTTCAAGAAGATGTCTCACCACACCATCTCAAAGGCAATTGGGAATAGGTAATAAATGCTTTCAAATTATGATGGCAAATAATAACTCACACTCATGAATAGTCCAGGAATGTAACTGTTGAACTTAGAGTCATAGAATCATAGACTCATACAGCATGGAAACAGACCTTTCAGACCAACCAGTCCATGCCGACTATAACCCCAAACTAAACTAGTCTCACCTGTCTGCACTTGGCCCATATCCGTCAAAACATTTCTTATTCATGTACTTATCTAAATGTTTTTTAAACGTTGTGACTATACCTGCATCCACCATATCCTCTTGGAAGTTCATTCTACACACAAACCACTCCCTGTGCAAAAAAATTGCCCCTCATGTCTTTCTTAAATCGTTCTCCTCTCACCTTAAAAATATGCCCCTTAGACTTGAAATCCCACACACTAGGGAAAAGACATCTGCCATTCACTTTATCTACACCCCTCATGACTTTATAAACCTCCATAAAGTCACCTCTCAACCTCCTATGCTCTAGTGAAAGAAGTCCCAGTCTATCCAGCCTCTCCTTATAACTCAAACATTCTATGCCCGGCAACATCCTGGTATATCTCTTCTGAACACTTTCCAGCTTAATAATATCCTTTCTATAACAGGGAGACCAGAAATAGACACAGTAATTCAGAAGAGGCTTCACCAATGTCCTGTAGCAACCTCAACATAATGTCCCAACTTCTGTACTCAAAGGCAATGAAGGCAAGCATACTAAACGGCTTCTTAACTACTCTATGCAAACTTTCAAAAATTATGTACCTGAACCCCTTGGGTCTCTCTGATCTACAACACCACCCAAGGCCATAGTTTTAATAGTATAAATTTTGCCATTGTTTGTTTTACCAAAATATTTATCTGAATTGAACTCCATCTGCCATTCTTTGGCCCACTGGCCCAGTTGGTCAAGATCCCTTTGTACTCTTAGATACCTTCTTCACTATCCACTGTACCACCAACCTTGGTGTCATCCACAGACTTACTAATCATGCTTTCTGTATTCTCATCTAAATCGTTTATATACATGACAAACAAAAGTGAACCCAGAACCGATCCCAGTGGAATACAGTTGGTCACAGGCCTTCAGTCCAAAAAAAAAACCTTCACCCTCATCGCTGTCTCCTACTGTTAAGCCAATTTTATATCCAATTGGCAAGCTCACCCTGAATTCCATGTGACCCAAGTTTATCTTATTATCATCTTGTTTTCTTCTTATTCAGGGTTTTTTCCAGCATGAAGCAACTGCGTCATATTAAACACATTCAACAGTGAAGCTCAGTAAATGTTGTCACTGAATACACAGACATTTCTTTCAGTTCTTGTGTTGAACCTTCTTCTAAGGCAGTCCCTCGGGATCAAAGATGATTTTCTTCCACTCTTGTTGTGGGTCCTGAGGTGACTGACCTGGACACTGCTAGATCCTCACACCCTGTTGCAGATAGGGAAAAGGGTGTTTGCACAAATGGATAGGACACTTGGATGTTTGCACATTTCTTTAAGCAAGACTTCCATCTGAGCCTAGTAAGGATGCTTGACGCAGCAGACATCTTTAGGAATGCTTCTTCACCAGCTTGGGCCAAAACTGATGTCACTATTCACATATAAACCAACACGGAAAAATATGTCTTCCTTTGACCTTGGAATTGAAAAAGTTTACAATCTGAAAAGTGCAAGATTTCTTTTTAATTCATTTACAGCATATGGGCATCACTGGCTAGGCTACTATCCATCCCTAATCACCCAGAGGGCAGTTATGGGTCAACCACATTGCTGTGGCCACACATGGTAAGGATGGCAGTTTCCATCCCTAAAGGGCATATGTGAACCAGTTGAGTTTTTACTAACAGTGGTTTTATGGTCATCATTAGACTCTTAATTCCAAACAAAAATAATCCAAACAAACTGTGATGCTGGACATCAGAAACTTAAGCAGAAATTCCTGGAAAAACTCAACAGGTCTGACAGTATCTTTGGAGAGAAAGCAGAGTTAACATTTTGGGCCCTTTCTGAAAAAGGGTCGCTGGACCTGAAACATTAATTCTGCTTTCTCTCCAAAGACCTGCTGAGCCTTTCCAGCAATTTCTGCTTTTGTTTCCATCTGAAATTCTTTGGTTTTTTGACTGTAAGTGAATATGTCTGTGCACAAATGCACTGATTTCATCAAAGTTTTGTCTACGGAATTAATACTTAATGGAAGAAAACCCTCTTTGTAATTTAATATTTCCTAAAGCTATCTCAAAAGTAACTTATGAACCAGTTACCCCCATTCAAACTCTAACAATCGGCTCACGAGCTAGACCTTACCACATTTCTGAAAGGTTATTTCTCAAACTTTTTTTTGAGCGTCTTCATTCTCAATGTCTCTGTAACAAACTAACACCATTATAATTGTCTTATAATTGTCTTAATCCCATTCAAGTGGACAAGTAGATGAAGCTCATGTGCAGCTTCAAGGAAAGGTATAAATCAACACATAGTTAGGACGAGGTGGGAACTATTTCACTTGGTGTATCACTTCGAATGAATCAAATGCACCCAATCAAGGTATATGGGCATGAAATGATGTTCGATTCTTATCCTTGTCAATTGAGGCTTTTGTTATTCTTTTGATGGGATGCGGCATTGTTGGCAATGGTACCATTTGTTGTCTATTGTTAATTGTCCTTAAACTGAGTTGTTTGCTAAAGTTGAGGCTGGGTCTGGAGTCACATGGAGGCCAGACGAGGTAAGGGAAGCAGATTAACCAGCATTAGTGAATCAAATACGTTTGTTTCTAAATTCTAGATTACTGAATTTAACTTCTACAGGCTACCATTGTAAGATATAAACCCATGTCAGCGGGGCTTCAGCTTTGCCGTCTGGATTACAATAACATTATTACCACCATCTTCAGTTGTAATGTCAATTCCCTTCTCAGGCTTAAATACAACTTCACAAAACTGACCTGCTACTTCTTTAAGAACATACAATGTAGAAGCAGAAATAAACTATTTGGTCAATCGAGTCTGCTCCACCATTCAGTGAGATCATGGCTGATCTGATAATGCTCAACTCCACTTTCCCACCTTCTCCCCATAACCCTTGATTTCCTTACTGAATACAACTCTGTTGACCTCAGCCTTGAATATACTTAATTACTCAGCCTCAACAGCCGAATGCTATAAAGAATTCCACAAATTCTCTACCCCCTGAGAGAATAAAATGTTCCTTAGCTCTCTTCTTAAATGGAGTGGCCCCTTCCCCTGAGATTATGCTGTCTGACCTTCAACATGCCCATTAGGGGAAACAAAGTCTTTTAAGAATCTGGTATATTTCAATAAGGTCATCTCTCAATTTTCTGAACTCCAATGAGTACAAGCCAAGCTTCTTCAACCTCTCTTCATCAGAAAATCCATCCGTACTCAGGATCAACCTGTTGAACCTTCTCTGGCTTGTCTCCGAAGCCACTATATCTTTCCATAGATAGGGAGACCAAATCTGTTTATAGTATTCTAGGTGTGATCTGATTCATGCCTTGTATGGTTTTAACCAAATCTCCCCATGTTCTGTGCTCTATATCTTTGAAATAATTGGCAACATTCCAATGGCCTTCCCTATTACCAACAGAACTCGGACCTTGTCTTTTTTTGATTCATGCATGAGGCCTCCCAAATTCCTCTGCTGCTTTCTGCTGTCTTTCCCCATTTTAATGATATGCAGCACCTCTATTCTTCCTGCCACAGTGTATAACCTCATACTTTTTCACATTATGTTCGATCTGACAAGATTTTTTTCTCACCCATTCACTTATCTTTATCCCACTGCAGACTCTTTGTTTTATTCTCACTGCTTACCTTCTCATCTAATTTTGTGTCATCCATAAACTTGGTAATCATACATTCACTTTCCTCAACTCAGTTATTAACATATATTGTAAATAATTGCGGTCCCAGCACTGATCCCTGAGGCACTCAACTAGATACAGGTTGTCATCCTGAAAAAGCTCCCTCTTAGCCCAAATCTGTCTTCTATTATAGACAAACAGGAGTCTGGAAGAACACACAAGCCAGGCAACATTTGGAGGAAAGGAGAAGGCAATGTTTTGGGTATTACCCTTCTTCAGGACTGGATATAGGGGTAGGGGGAGCTGCAGATAAAAATGGGTGGGAGAGATGTAGCAGAATGGTGGCGATAGGGGGACACTGTCTTCTAGTAGTTAGACAATCCCATAACCATGCTAATACACTACTTCCAACACCGTGGGACTTATTAAATAGCCTTAGGTGTGGGGCTGATCCTTTCCCTTTTACATAGCAACTTCTTTGAATAATCTGCTCATCAGTTATGGATGTTTGGCCAAATTACGGACTTGTTTGAACTCAACTCATTTCACAGAGCGTTAGCAGCAAGGTAGACTTTTGTACGACTTTTGCGGACTGACCCAAAAATATGGGGTGGCATAATGGCTCAGCGGCGATAGCCAGGGACACAGGTTCAATTCCACCATCGGACAACTGTCTGTAAGGAGTTTGCAAATTCTCCCTATGTCTGCATGGGTTTCCTCCCACAGTCCAAAGATGCGCAGGCTATGTGGATTAGCCATGGGAAATGCAGGGTTACAGGGATTGGGTAGAGGGGCAGCCCTGGGTGGGATGCTCTGTGGATGGTCATTGTAGACTTTATGGGCTAAATGGCCTGTTTCCACACTGTATGGATCAATGATTCTATGAACACATCTCACTCACAATAAAGAGGATCCACTGTACTGATTCCTGGCATGAAGAATTTTTTTGTAATTCATTCACAGTTTGTTTAATGAGTAAAGATTGGACAGATTGGGCCTGTTTCATGAGAAGCAAATTTATTGAAACATAAAGGATCTCGAGGAAACTTGACATGGTGGACATTGAAAGGATGCTTCCCTTGTGGGAAAGATTAGAACTGGAGGCAGTTTGAAAATGAAGGGTTTTCTATTTGTGAAGTGATTTTTTTTCTCGCAGAGGATCATTGGCCTGTGGAATTTTCTTGCCTGACGAATTGCTTGGCAGGTTCGTTGAATATTTATTGAAGGCCAAGTTGAAGTGTCTTGACTATCATGAAAGTCAAACAGTATAGAGTGTAGAAAGGGAAGTAAAGGTTACAATCAGATCAACTATGATTGTATTGAATGGCAGAAGGCTCAAAGGACAGAATGGCCTACTCCTGCTCCCATTTCTTTCCCTTTCCCTTGACATGGCCCTCCACGCCGACCCAAGTTTTCAATACCGTTAAGTGTGATCTTATGTCTCATCTCCACTTTTCCCATACTCCTCAATTTTCTTAGCACCCAAAAAAATTCCAAAATATTAACCAAACAACAAAATGGGAAGAAACATCCACGTCAGGATGATTTTTACTTGGGGGACAACTTGAAAATGATGGTACTCTTGTAGCACTCTTGTTGTTTATGTGGCAGCGATGTCAAGTGGGGTGCTATTATACTGGCCTTGGTGAACTGCTGCTATGGACTGTGTAGATTTTAAACATTGTGTAAAAGAGACACTAGCTCAAAGCTTTTTGTGTTCCCCTCATCTGGACTGACACAGAAGAAACCAAAACACACTTGGGAAGGGAACACCAATTTATATAGTATGAGAGGGTGCTAAATGGATGGACTGTGGTTAGCATGGTGATGCAGCAGGAGCTCATAGATTCACAGACATTTACAGCAAGCCAAAAGAAAGCCATTCAGCCT
>NC_063340.1:88523246-88598043 GCF_021869965.1 Rhincodon typus
CACTAAACCCTTTCTTAAGCAACTTATCTACCTCCCCGCTACCTTCAGGGATCTATAGATATGCATGCTAAGGTCCCTTGGCACTTCAGTACTTTCCCGGGTCCTACTATTTATGGTGTAACCCCTGTTTCCTGTCTCTCAGACAGTTTTATATCCAATGAAGCACTTTGCCTTGGATCTCACAGGTTCTTAATTTCTTGACTAGTCTGCCAAGGGAGACCTTATCAAGAATCCTGCTGATGTTCATCTAGATCATCTCAAAAACATTACCCTAATCAACATTCCTGGTTACTTCTTCAAAATAAATTGATCAAATTTGTCAGACATGATCTTCCCTTAACAAATCCATGTTTACATCCCTGATTGGTCCATGTCGCTCCAAGTGCAGATATATTCTGTCCCTCAATATTTTTTTCGAGATCTGTTAACTGTCAATCACATTTAGCTGAAAGAATTTTAGAGGAAGCAGGTAGACTCTGATTGGTTGGCATGTTGCCATGGGGGATGCAGTAAGGTTTGGCAGACCCTTTTCTCTGTTGAAAAACTGAGATGTATGAACAAATTCCTATCACTTACATTGAAGAGGGTCCTGGGTGTAGCAAATGCATCAATCTGCAAACAAATTGATAATCTTAAATTACTTTCCTAGTTTAGTCCCTTGCAAAGTTGGAATTATTTGCTGCTGTCTAGTAAGAGAATCACATCTAATCTTATGGTATTCTAAAGGTCCACTGTTACATTCCCCACAACAACATTCTGTACACTGACTACCTGCCTGATCTGAGTTTAATTAGTTACCTAAGATTGGCAGTCAAAAGTTCCGACTGCATCCCCAAGCCAATCATGGTCCAACCATTAGCACCTTCTCCTCAAGCTGTATAAATTGGTGTCCTCTTTCCAAATTTGATACATATCATCTCAGTTCTAATGAGTGCCAGTTGAAAACTGCCCCTTGTCATTGAATGACAACACCATTACTGAAACCCATTATCCTGGGGGCTACCGTTGACCTGAATGAGTGCAACTCCAAAAATACTCAAGAAGCTTGACACCATCCAGCACAAAGCAGCCCACTTGATTGGCACCACATTGACAACCATCTACTCCCTCCACCACCAATGCTGAGTAGTAGCAATGTTTACTACCTAAAAGATACACTGCAGAAATTCACCAAGATTCCTTAGGCAGCACCTTCCACCCTGACGACCTCTGCCATCTTGAAAGGAAGGACAATAGATACCTGGAAACGCCACCACTTGCAAGATCCCCCCCAAGTCACTCACCATCCTGACTTGGAAATATATCTTCATTCCTTCAGTATCATTGGATCAAAATCATGGCATCCTCTCCTTAACAAAAATATGGATCTATCTGAAGCACATGGACTGTAGTGGTTCAAGAAGGCAATTCACCAACAGGGTAATGATGGATGGGCAATAAATGCTGGCCCAATCAGCAATGTGTGCATCCCACAGGTGAATAGAAAAGAAAAAGTTTTAACTTTTGTTTCTTGTTTAATAATGTTCATGGTCTACATTACCAATGTGTAGATTAAACATAGTGCAACCAGATGAATAGTGAGTCTTCCAACATTCATTCCTCAAAAGAGATTTGAATAGAGAAGAAAAATATTTGCCTGTTTGGAGGGGTAAAGTCAAGGGAGAGTGACGAGCAAACAAGGTCCCTTCCAGAGAGATGGCATGTGCTTGATGGGCTGAATGGTTACCCCAGAGAAGGCCATTCTGTGATCACATTCCTGACTTGAACCTGGTGGGTAGTTTTCAGGCTTTGAGGCCTCAGAAAATGAACTATTGCTGTTGAAAACAATATGTCTCAGCCTCTGAAGATGAAATTGCGGATGCTGACTGCATAAATCTCTTCCTGCGTCAGTCAAGTCAATCCATGTTGATAATGAATTTATCAACAAAACCTTGACTGTGTCAGGAATTTCCTGCCATCTGTTGTGTGCACATGGCTGGAGGAAAATGAAATAATTAACCACTGCCACAGTCCAAACCTGCCAACCAAGCTTGCCAGATTTAACAAGAACATGACTAAACGCAAATTTGTTACTCACAAAATTCAGCACATCAACTTTTCAAATGTCCTGGCTCAGAGAAAGCTGGCTGAAGAACTAAAATAATCAGTCCAGCCCACCACCAATTTGGGGAAAAAAAGTGATGAGGCAGGTGGATTTTATCATTTGTCTCTCATCACTCCTGCCTCAGGGAGTTGTGGTTCAAATCCTATTTAGAAACTTAAGCATAAAACCTCTTCTGGAGTGCTACACTGTTGGGAGGTGTAACTTTTTGGATGAGGATTAAACAACATCCCCATTTGCTCTTTCTGGAAAATGCAAAAAGTCTCAACACACTATCTAAATTGTTTTCAGAATGTGTTGTCCAATATATGAGCTACGTGTGTCATTCGAAATCTAGATGCAGCCCATTGCATTTCTGACTCTTTAATAGTAAATAACACTGATCTCAATACTCATTTCTGCATGGATGTGAACTTCAACACTTCCATCTGTTTGTTGGTGATACAGTGAAATGAACAGAAAATGTAAAATTATCCTTTCACATCTTGTTTACAGAGTGATTAATGACCAAGGAGGTAGAACAACCACATTAAGTAACTTAAATTTACAATGCGTTTTCTACTAAAACCCCTCATATCATCACAGCAATACTTCTGGCTCATCCAATTTTTTTTTCCACCAGTGGCGTCTGATGTCAGTTTTAACCTTTTCATTAACCCCCAGAACCTATTCTTTCCTATCTAAGATAAAAGAAACATATATGGATGCTGGAGATCTGAAACAAACAGAAACAGAAGGTTCTGGAGGAGCTGATCAGGTCTGGCAGCAACGCAGAGAGAAAATTGGTTAATGTTTTGAGTCCAGTGACCCTTCATCAGAACTTACTCAAAATGTTAACTTTGTTTCTCTGTCCACAGATACTTCCAGACCTGCTGCATTTCTCCAGTACTTTTTGCTTTTGATTCTCTATTATCCATATGCCTTGGTATATTTGAGACTGACTTTCTTTATTCCAATAGTCTGTTGGTTGCACAGAACGTGAGCATTGCTGAGAGAAAAAACTTGTCTAAGTCTTTTGTCTAGTACTCACATCAGGAAATTTGATGACACTTTATACTGAGTGCTTGTTTGGCAAACAGAGACATATGTCTTCAACTGTTTGTAATGGGGAACGCACTGGTCATACCCAATTGGACTGCTTTTGCCAAATGCAAAGCGCATTCCAACATTAGATCTGCTTCAGTGTTCGGACAGTATTTGCTAAATATTTCCGTGTGCACTTTAAAAAAAAAATTACACCGATCACCAATTTAAGATTGTTAGTTTATCATGTTTACAGTGTGATGCATGTGCAGGAATCTGCACAAAACACTAACATTCATTATGCCTATAGGCCAGGTCATTTTGTGCTTCATTCCTCCAGGCAAGCCTCCACCAGTCAGTGTCAACTTGCCTGGTTTAAATTTAAGCAAAGCTTGACAGTTAACCTTCAGCAATCATGCCAGCCATCTAATTGGTGTATTCACTGTGGTAACTCCACACATCAGAATCCATTTACCAACCAATCTGCTGTGTCTTCACAAACAGTATAAAATATTATTTCCATAATAACTCAACAAAGGTTGATATCCCTTCACCAAGTCACCCTTCATTTACACTTGCATTGTACATGACACTAACTCAGCTAGCTCAGAGCCCGCTCCGACAGTGAATGGAACCCCTGACACTCGTGTTTATATCTGTCAGGATTCTTTGATTGGACCAGGTTAGCAGCCCCAATCAGAGAAGGGTCCCGACCTGAAATGTCAGCTTTCCTGCTCCTCTGATGCTGCCTGGCCTGCTATGTTCCTCCAGCTCCACACTGTGTTACCTCTGGTAACTCATATTCTGTGATGTCCACTTGGCTGACCTCATTTCAATCACTACAATTTCCATTCTGGTGTTCTAGCAAATGTTGTGATGAGTGCAAGACAAAAATCTTTGACAAAATATGTTTTCTTTCAACAATTTCCTTATTGCGTTAAGTATATCATTGCCATCTAGCACTCTAGCTGATCCACCATCAGGGGCAGCAGCAGATAGTTTATTAAATACATTAGACTAGTACAAAATTCAATGAAGCATAAAAGCAAAAATCAGTTCAACTTTATGACATCTAAACTAATGCTCTGCAGAAATTTGAATTTTTGCAATGCCTGGCTTCAGGGGCAGCAAGAGTCCAAGGTTAGAGCAGCATGGTGACTCTCAGCACCAGGGACCCAAGTTCGATTCTAGCTTCAGGTGACTGTGCAAATTTTGTACATTGTCCCCGTGTCTGTGTGGGTTTCCTCCAGCTGCTCCGGTTTCCTCCTACAATCCAAAGATGTACAGGTTAGGGTGAATTGGACATGCTAAATTGTCCATAGTATCTAGGGATGTTCAGGTTAGGTGTGTCAGTCATGGCAATGCAGGGTCACAAGGATAGGATAGGGGGTGGGTCTGGGTCGGATGCTCTTCAGAGGGTTGGTGTGGACTCGATGAGCTAAATGGCCTATTTCCACAGCTGTAGGGATTGTTTGGTTTCTTACCCTGTCCACTTGATCTCTGATTCTCACCGTTCACAGGCAATCAGTAAGTTTCAGGTGGGCCACAGAAACTGTACAGAAGATGACAGGTCAAAGGGATAATACGTACTGTTTTATAAATGGCATCACTGGCTTTGTCAGTTCCCATCTCTATTTGCCCCTCAAGAAAGCGATGGTGAGTTGCTTTCCTCTTGAACCACTGCAGTACATGTGGTGGACATTGTACAGTGATAGGAGGAAGTGGGTTCCAGGATATCACACCAAAAGATAGAAAGGAGTGGAGATGCACATCAAGGTTAGGATTGTTTGTGACTTGAAGAGAAAATGGTGAGAATGGGGGTGGGAGGGGAGCTTGAAGGTAATAATATTCACTCATAATTCTTTATCCCATGGCACTGCTGTCATTCTTGGTAATAAAGACGAAGAACAAAACAGATCAAATGAGAAGTACAGCACAGGAACAGGCCCTTCAGCCCTCCAAGCCTGTGCCAATCATCATGCCCTAACCAAACTAAAAAATAAATCTCTGCCCTTATTCAGTCCATATCCCTCTATTTCCTCCCTATTCATGTAACCATCCAGATGCCTCTTAAATGTTGCCAATGTGTCTGCTTCCACCACTTCTTCTAGCAGTGCATTCCAGGCTGCTACCATTATCTGCATGAAAAACTTCTCTCACACATCTCCCTTAAACGTTCCCCCTCTCACCTTGAACCTGTGCCCCCTTCTAATTGAAACTTCAACCCTGGGAAGAAGCCTCTAACTATCCATCCTATCTGTGCCTCACATAATTTTGTAGACCTTTATCAGGCCTCATCTCAGCTGCTGTCTTTCCAGCGAAAACAATCCTAGTCTTTTTAACCTTTCCGCATAGCTAATGCCCTCAAGACCAGGCAACATTCTTCAGGTAGTGTAGTAACCAAAACTGCACACAATACTCCAAATGTGGCCAAAAAAGGGTTTTATATAGCTATAACATGGTTTTCCAACTCTTGTACTCTATGCCACGGCTAATGAAGCCAAGCATGCCATGTGCCTTCTTAGTCAGCTTGGCCACCTATGTTGCCACTTTTAGGGAGCTACATGCCCAGATCTGTTTGTATGTTAATGTTCCTAAGGGTTCTGCTATTTACAGTATAATTCGCACCTAAATTTGATCCTTCAAAATGCATCACCTTGCATTTGTCTGGATTAAACTTCATCTGCCATTTCTGTGCCCAAGTTGCCAATCTATCTATATATTCTGTTGTATCCTTTCACAGTTGTCAGCATTATCAGCAACTCCACCAATCTTCGTGTCATCTACAAACTTACTAATCAGACCACTCACATTTTCCTCCAGATCATTTATATATTCTACAACAACAGAGGACCTAAGACTGAGCCCTGTGGAACACCACCAGTTACAGACCTCCATTCTGAAAAACACCCATCCACCGCTACTCTCTGTCTTCTATGACCAAGCCAGTTTTGTATCCATCAAGCCAGCGCACCCCAAATCCCATGTGATTTTAGTTTTTGTACCAATCTGCCATATGGGACTTTATCAAATGCCTTACTAAAGTCCATATAAACTACATCCATAGCCTTTCCCTCAATTATCTTTGTCATCTCTTCAAAAAATTCAATTGAGTTGGTGAATCATGACCTTCCCTGTACAAAACTATGCTGCCTGTCACTAACTCGTCCATTTTCTTCCAAATGTGCATATATCTTGTCCCTCAGAATCTTCTCCAAGAGTTTCCCCACACAGACATCAGGCTCACCAGCCTATAATTTCCTGGATTGTCCCTGCTTCCTTTCTTAAACAAGGGAACAACAGTGGCTACTCTCCAGTCCTCTGGAACCTCAATTGTGATCAAAGAAGATGTGAAGATATCTCCTAATGCCCCAACTATTTCTTCTCTTGCCTCTCACAGAAACTTGGGACAGATCCCATCTGACCCTAAGGACTTATCTACTTTAATGCAACTTAGGATACCCAAAACTTCATCCCTTAAATAATTGACATTCCCTAGAGTATTCATACGCTCATCCCTGATCTCAACATCAGTCATGTCCTTTTCCTTGATGCATACCAATACAAAGTACTCAATAAAGATCTCTCCCACTTCCTGTGGCTCCACATGCAGCTTCCCTCCTTTGTCCTTGAGTGGGCCTACTCTTTCCCTTGCTACCCTCTTTCTTCTAATATATGCAAATAAAGCCTTGGGAACATAATCTTTATCTTCAAAAAATTGACAGAATACTTCAGGACAATGACATTGCTATACAAATCATCCACTTGAAAGCTTCAGTGTGTTTTATCTCCAGACAGCTGGTCTTTGGATGAAAAAAGGATACAGAGCCAGTGTGCTTAAAGTTGAGATACTGTGACTATATAAAAGAACAGGAGAATTGCTGAATTTGCCACTCCTGTTTTTTAGTGTTTCCAGCAATAGCACTTTTGTTTCAGATTTCCAGCAGTAGCATCAGTTCAGTAGAAGCACTGTGTACTATCTATAAGATGTACTGCAGAAATTCACCAAAAGAATCCTTAGAAAGCTTTCCAAATCCATGACCAGTTTCATCTAGAAGGGCAAGGGCAGCACAGACATGGGAACAGCACGCCCTGCAAGTTTCATTCCAAGCTACTCACCATCCTGACTTGGAAATATATCACCATTCCTTCAGTGACACAGGGTCAAAATCGTGAAATTCCCTCCTATAGGAATTGTAAGGCTATCTAAAGCACGTGGACTGAAGTAGTTCAAGATAGCTCACCACTACATTCTCAAGGACAGCTGGGTTTGGGTATTAAATACTGGCCAGCCAACATGTCCAACAAGAGAATAAAAACAAATCACAGTATGTTGTGATGTGATGAACTAACCTTGGTTGTGATTTAGGATTTAGTAACCCTTGAATTCTAATATTATTTTTACTCACTCATCGCACTCATCTTTCTGAGTCAGAGGGTCTGAGTTTAATTTGCTTCCTTCAGCTGTCTCCACAATCAATTTTTTTTTTTCTTGTCTGTGATGAACCTTTGGACACATGATAGACGGCATTACTACAAGTTTGTTCTTGTGTCTCGCATTCAAATCTAGATACATGTTCAACAAGATGTGGTCGAATGACTCATATTTAAAATCAATCAGCAGCGTGCTCAGTCTGAGCCTAAAAGGTCATGGGTTCACCTTCCACTTCAAAGACTTAACTAGCTAGGCTGGCATGGTTCAGTATTGAAGAAGTGCTGTACTAACAGAAACATTGGCTTTTCAATGAGATATTGTACCTTCTCAGTGAATGTTGAAGACCCCAGAGCACAATTTGAAGAAGAAGAAGAGTAGGGGAATTCTCCCTGGTACCTTGGCCAATGTCTGCCCTTCAACTACCATCACTAAAAATAGCAGATTATCTCATCATTTGTTTGTAGGAGCTTGCTCTGAGAGAATTGGTTGCTACATTTTCTACATTACCAAGGTGAATGCCTGAAGAGAGGGATTCAAGTCATCAGGGCATACTGGTGTGGGCAAAGATCTCTCCCCATGTCCCCCTAATTAATCCAGAGCAGAAAGGATTTGGCCAGTCTGCTCAGCAGCCAATTGAGGCCCTTAAGTGGTTTCTTACAAATAATTTATGGGCTCCAGCCTATCACCACTGGTATTCATTTGGCATTGAATGCAAGACTTAACATTTGGGAAGCACACCAAGAAAACTCCATTAAGTTTGTCCTTCCGGGGGGGTAGGGGTGGTGTTGTGGGGGTCCCTTATTCAAATGCTGATGTTCCTCCCCCTCCACTACGTCTTGTATCCAAATAAGAGACCTGGCAATGGGAACTGAGGGGACGGGAAGGTGGCGAAGGAAGTGGGATGAGCTGACAAGAAGTCAACCTTTGCCCATCTTATGACCTCCCTTCCTTCTCCACTTCCCACCACTCACCTGGAATCCACCTCCTACTGTGCTTACGTGCTTCTGGAGGATTCATGGCTGATCCTTGGGGTTGGCCCCAGTGCAATACTGGCAGTAGCCACCATGCCTAGTGGTGCTGCTATTAAATAGAGTTGTCATCTTCTGAATGGCTGCAACCTCTCAGGGGTGGGACATCATTCTTCAAGGGCCTTGACTGGAATGCCTCATTGCCTTGAAGTCAATGTTATTTTCTCTTGTAAAAGTGACGTATGTCTACTACAAGTCAAGAACAGCAGATCTATGAGCAGAAGTAGGCCATTCAGCCCATCGTGCCTGCTCCACCATTTATTACAATCCTGGCTGATCGCAAATTGAACTCCACATTCTGGCCCACTCTCCATAATCCTTCAACCCATTGCTAATTAAAAATCTCTTTTTTAAACTTACTCAATGTCCCAGTGTCCATTGCGTTTGGGGGGGAAACATCCTGTCTATGTATAATCAAAGTGACTTAATTATCTACAAGGGCCTTGGGATTTTCTGAAGACGTGAAACATGCCTTGGAATTGTCTTTCTCACTCACTGTGTTTTCTCTATCTCTGCTTTAGAAGGTGTCATCCTGTCTTTCTCCTTGTCAGTCGTGATCGGGATTGTAATCGGGTCATTCTTCTGGATCGTCTTCACCTGCCTGGCACGCAGGAAGCAGGCCAGTGCTTCCATCTCCCCGAGCACCAGCCTGCGCAACCGATCCTCATCCCACAACGTCATGCTGACCAGGACCGGCTTCTACCGCAGCAACAGCTACGACAGGCACGGTGACAACAACCTGGCCTTGGCCAGTACACTGGCCTTACAACGGCAAGCCTCCCAAGATCAAGCTGACACCTATGGAAGGAAGTCCACTTTCCGAGCCTCCACTTTCCACCCTTTCGCTGAAACACCCTTGGCAGATGGGCTGGACAGAATGCAGTCCTCCTCCGGCTTGCTTGGCACCAACACCTCATCTACGCTCAACTGCAGCCTGGGCTATCAGGAGCAGCATTGGTCAGAGGCCCAACACTACGACTGTCACTCATCTCAAACCCCACCTCCTGCGTATGATTTTGTGGTGGAACCCAGCAAAGAGTCTCTACCCTGATGCTCCAGTCTCAACATTTGAGGCTTAATGGATTCTCAATATTTGTAATTTAATACGTCTACATTGGTAAGAATAGATTGGTAGCTTTACAAACTGTGCAAAAGCACACAATGCAACATTGAGGTGTTTGAGTGCTGTAAGCAGAGTATATAGAGAGAAATTGTTCCCATTGCATGAAGGGTCAAGAATCAGAAGGGCACAGATGATTGGCAAAAGAAACATTGACAATACGAAGAAAGTTTTTTCTGATGAAGTGATCAGGGATGTGCAGCATGAAAGGATTATTGAGGCTTTCAGAATCAAGACTTTCAAAAGGGGAGTTGAACACAGAAAATATTTACAGGGTTGGGGCAAAAGACAGGGAAGTGGGACCATTTGAGTTACTCTTGTTGAAAACCAATATGGACTCAATGGGCTGAATGGCCTCCTTCTAACCTTTAACCAATATATAATTCTGTGCCAAATATTGTAAAAATCAAGTGATTCTAATATCTGCAATTACAAGAAAGGCTTGCATTTATAGAACACCTGGCCCCATCTCATGTATGAGCCAAAGTGTGCCACATTAAATGAGGAATGTTTTCTGAAGTGTAGTTAATGCTATAATGTTGAGAAACACAACAGCCAATCTGCACACAGCAAGCTCCCACAAACAATAATAGAATGATGATCAAAGAATCTTGTTTAGTAAGCTGACTAAAGAGAAAATATTGAGCAGGCCATTATGGAGAGATTTTCTGCTCTTCTTTCAATTGTGTCAAGGGATCCTTTATGCGAGGTTCAAACTTTCATCTGAAAGATATCTGTCCAACAGTGCAGCACTCCCTCAATACCAATGCTCTTTCTAATTTCTATTCCTTACACACATTCTATTGATTGCATTCTGAGATGCATTTCTGAGTTCTGTGAAGCTGTGAACCCGTGCAGCTTAGAATAAACATTGGACAAAAACAAAGTTGCTGGAAAAGCTCAGCAGGTCTGGCAGCATCTGTGGAGGAGAAAACAGAGTTAACGTTTCGGGTCCGGTGACCCTTCCTCAGAACTGATGGTGGTTGGGAAAACGGCAGTTTATATGCAGAAAATAGGGAGGTGGTTGGGGTAGGGAGTAAACAATAGGATAGAGCCCAAAGAGAGAGAAAGACAGTTGGACAGACAAAGGAGTTGCTAACGATCAGGCTGGGAGGGTGAATAGTTGTTAATGGGGACTGTTAGTGACTAACAACAGGGGGTGTGTTGTGGCAGGCTATGTGGTAATACACACCCTGTTGTTAGTCACTAACAGTCCCCATTAACAACTATTCACCCTCCCAGCCTGATCGTTAGCAACTCCTTTGTTTGTCCAACTGTCTTTCTCTCTCTTTGGGCTCTATCGTATCGTTTACTCCCTCCCCCACCCACCTCCCTACTTTCTGCATACAAACTGATGTTTTCCCAGCCACAATCAGTTCTGAGGAAGGGTCACCGGACCCGAAACGTTAACTCTGTTTTCTCCTCCACAGATGCTGCCAGACCTGCTGAGCTTTTCCAGCAACTTTGTTTTTGTTCCTGATTTACAGCATCCGCAGTTCTTTTGGTTTTTATTTAGAATAGACATTACCCAGTACTGCACAGAATATTGTACTAAATACTGAGCATTCATGAAAAGAAAAAATCGAATGGCCCTGTAGATGTTGTAAAGATTAAAAATCTGCAACCTGAGTCTAAATCCAGCCCAAATCCATTGAAGGAAAGTCTCCCACTGCTGGTTGTTAGATTCTGAGACTACATTCCATCTCATTTCCGACGAGCGTGAGTTTGTAGCCTAATACTGTCATATTGCTCTCTACATGCAAATATGACTTATGTAAAAAAAGAAAATCATTTCACCACTGTGGTGAAGAGCATCGTTCTAAGCTTTAGAGTTAAGGCATGTTGTTGGACAACCTACTCTGCATCTAATGCTGAATGAAATAGAGTCATAGAGTTGTACAGCATGGAAACAGACCCTTCAGTCCAACTCATCCTTGTTGACCAGATATCCTAAATTAATCTAGTCCTATTTACCAGCATTTGGCCCATACCCCTCTAAACCCTTCCTGTTCTTGTACCTATCCAGATGCCTTTTAGATGTTGTAATTGTACCAGCCTCCAACACATCCTCTAGCAGCTCATTCCATACACACACCATCCTCTGTGTGAAAAAGTTATTTCTTAAATCTTACCCCTTTCACCTTAAACCTATGCCCCCTTGATTTGGACTCCCCTACCCTGGGGAAAAGGCCTTCCCTATTCACCCTATCTATGCTCCTCATGATTTTAGAAACATCTATAAGGTCACCCCTCAGCCTCCAATGCTCCAGGGAAAATAGCCTTAGCCTATACAGCCTTATCGTTCAAACCCTCCAACCTTGGCAACATCCTTGTAAATGTTTTTTGCATCTTTCAAGTTTAATAACATCCTTCCTATAGAAGGCAGAACAGAATTGAACACAGTATTCCAAAAATGGCCTAACCAGTCTCCTGTACAGTCGCAACATGACCTCCCAACTCCTATAATCAATACACTGACCAATGAGGACAAGCATGCCAAACGCTTTCTTCATTGCCCTGTCCACCTGAGACTCCACTTTCAAGGAACTATGTACTTGCATCCCTTTGTTCTCTTTGTTCAGCAACACTCCCAAGGACCCTACCATTACATGTACAAGTGCTGCCCTGATTAATGGGGTCCTGAATTCAAAGATAGCTCTACCAAAGAGCTTGTATTGGCATTATGGGCCAAAGTGCCTCCTCCTGTGCTGTCATCATTCCACAATACACCTGACCTGGCAGTATTCAATAGAAGGAACATTTGACAACCATCAAAACCATAAGAGGCCTGATCCTGAGCAGATTCTGCTTGGTAACATGGATCAAGCTTTACTCTGCATGGAACTGAAACCTCAGTATAATTGATCAGGTCTCGTAAATGGGCAAAGAGGTAATACAGATGGAGTTGTACTCTGTATCCAACTTATGACAATTTGAACAAAAACAGAAGTCGCTGGAAAAGCTCAGCAGGTCTGGCAGCATTTGTGAAGAAAACATCAAAGTTAACATTCAGGTCCAGTGATCCTTCCTCAGAACTGATGGTAGCTAGGAAAACGTCAGTTTATATGCAGAAGATAGGGAGGAGGATGGGGTAGGAAGTAAATGATAGAATAAAGGATAGAGCCCAAAGAGAGAGAAGAGTAGTTAGATCGACAAAGTAGTTGATAACGATCTGCTAGGAGGGTGAATAGGTATTAATGGGGACTGTTAGTGACTAATAATGTAATGTAATGACAGGCTATGTGATAACAAGGCATGGTGTGTGCAGTAGGGGGCTAGGACATGATTTTCCTATATCAATTTGAAGTGGGTCTTGTGGAAAAAAAATCTTTGCCCCAGCATGAACTCTGAATATGCAACTCAGAATCTAGAGAAAATGATAGAATGTCAGATTTCTGTGGAAAGGTTGGTAATAATTGAAACATTTTAAAGCTCATGAGGAACTCATTCCACCCTCAGGAGACACAACGTACACTTCTGCTCATTAAATGCTATTGAGGCAAACATTCCAAGTCTGAGAAATGTGTTGTCACCAATTGAATTGACATCTCACTGATAAATCTAGAACTGCTGAAATAAGAGGAGAGTTGTTCGTAGACTAGAGTCAAGTTGTCACCATAGTCTTACCAGACCAAGGGCTGCTCTTGCATTAGAGAGAGACAACTGATCGTGATTTAACCTGAGGGCCATCATACCTTCTGCAAGAGGAGAGGTTGAGCAGGAGAGTCCTTCATGGTAACCATAGCCATTGATGGGAATTGAAACCAAGCTGTTGGCATTATACTCAGAGATGGTAAGAACTGTCGATGTTGGAGTCAGAGATAACATTGTGTGGATCTGGAAGAACACAGCAGGCCAGGCAGCATCAGAGGAGCAGGAAAGTTGACGTTTCGTCAAGAAGGGTCCCAATCCAAAACATCAATTTTCCCGCTCGTCTGATGTAGCCTGGCCTGCTGTGTTCCTCCAGCTCCACACTGTGTTATTGTTGGCATCACACTGTTTCACAAACCAACTATCCAGCCAACTGGAGAATTCTTCTCCAAGCTCCTGATCATTGCCTGCTCTTCAGAGAAGGAGTCTACCTGCATGCCAGGTCAGAGGGCAACTGTCCTTCAAAACTGAAAGGAAAGACAAAGACACATTACACTGATCAGAGTACTCGTCTATGCTGATGATGCCACGCCAGCCATGTGAAAACTCAACTAAAAAGACTCATAGGCTGTCTTTCCCACATCTGAAACTTGTTCTCCATGAGGTTAAACTTTCATGGGACAAATATTGCATTGCTAACCCTTTTCACACTAAATAACACTCCAATGGAAGTGTATCAGAGATAGTAGGAACTGCAGATGCTGGAGAATCTGAGATAACAAGGATGAACACAGCAGGCCAAGCAGCATCATAGGAGCAGGAAGGATGACGTTTCGGGCCTAGACCCTTCATCAGAAATCTCCAATGGAAGTGCTGAGCACATATTGCTGCATGAAATCATAGAATCATTGCAGTGTGGAAACATGCAATTCAACCCAACAAGTCTGACTCTCCGAACAGCATCCCACCCACCCCCCCATACCCTATCACCTTGTTTTTCCTTTGGCCAATCCACCCTAACCTGCACATCCCTGGACACTATGGGCAATTTAGCATGGCCAATCCACCCTAACCTGCATATCTTTGGACTGTGGGAGGAAACCAGAACATCTGGAGGAAACATGGGGAAAATGCACAAACTCCAGACAGACAGTCACCAGAGGCTGGAATTGAACCCGGGTCCCTGGCACTGTGAGGCAGCAGTGCTAACCACTGTGCCACACTACAATGAAAAAACAATCTGTTCATTGGTGCATGACGTGATACACACATTGAGAAAGCAGCTTCAGCACTTGGACAACTCAATCCAAAGCATATTGGATAACATCATGTTAACCCTTCGGACTTAAGCTGATGGTTTATGAGGCTTGTGCTCTCAGCACCTTGCTATGAATGGATGGTTATAACTTTCAATTTCAATGTCTTTTCTCTCTGTGGCAGTATAATGGGTATATCCTGATAGGACAAGTCACAAATACAGCCGTCTTCACAGACGCAGAGAAGTTTGCTAGCACTCATCAAGCAGAGACAGCCTTGTTGGTTCATGCCCATTCAACAGTTTGAAAAACAATCTCATACCCATGAATGTTCAGTAAGGGGAGATAGCTGGCAATCAGCCAGGTACTCAAACTCTGCTTCAAGGATATCTGCAAGCGCTTGGACATTATCACATCTGGAAGTCATTAATCAAACTCAGAGGAAAAAGGTGGCACCTCCTATGGGCTGTCTTGTACCACTTTGATGAATCAGTGATTACAACAACTTGGAAAAAGACACCAATAGTGAAAGCAATAAGCTACAATATTTGAAGGCTGCATGAAAAAGGTAAAGACACCATTGTCCCACTTTTGCATTGCAGAGAGGGTCACCACACCTCAGACAAGGTGCAAGGCTGAGAAGGTAGGATGGGAATTGAACCCATGCTATTGGCATCACTCTGCATTACACACTGGCTATCCAGCCAACTGTATGATCCTACCTCCAGCTTCATGAGCGGCACTTGTGATACACAAAAAGCGCAACACATGAAGACAACCCCATCTGAAATGTGCATCACCCCTCATGGATGGAAGGATGTCAGATTGTACTATGGATGATTGATTGTCCTAAAGACCTCACTTCAAACTCAATAATTTATGCTCAGCCAAACAGTAAATTGCACATTCACTGTAGTCCTGAAAGGGGCCTGCATTCATTAAGAGCAACCCCGCATTTCTATAGATTTTTTCAACACCTCAGGAAGACTTTTATAGCCAGTTATATTGTTTTTGCAATGTATAAATACTTTTAAGTGCTTTTTAATCACTGTTGTGGTGTTGGAAATGCAGATCCACAGCAAGCTTCCACAGACACCAATGAGATAACGATCAATAATTTTTTTTGTGTGTGTGATGTAGAGTGAAGGAGAAATGTTGGCCCACAAACCCTAAGGTGAAGCTTTCCATCAGCAATACTCTAAAACTGATTTCAGAGAAGTCAGTAAGATACATGTCTCCCTCAACCTATTTCCCATCACGAACAAGAAAAGGTGGCCCCACTTCATTAGGAGACCCTGAGCACAAGGTTTGTACTTTTCAGAAACAATTCACCACTAAATCGCAAGAGCTGGTCTTCGGGGTTGAAATTGTGACTCGCTGCAAACACAGGCAAAAATTCATGTGAATTCCTTTCATTTTGGAGATTGTCCAACTGAACTTAGCTCAGAAATTACTCTAAGATTTTCAATTGTATCAGATTCTTGCCCATTATTTTCCAACAAGCATTGGCCTGTTTATTTTAATAGGTTTCAATAAGTGATCAACTTTGGTAAGCCACCAGGTGGAGAGAAATCAATACAAATGCATTCAGCATCTGTATTATTATATAGTGCGGCCAGGTGAAAATCTATACTGTTGTTTGTCTTGAACCCTTGAGAGGAAATGATAGTGAAATTATTGCTGTCCCTTCATAACATGCTCTAATATGCTCACAAAACCTGCTTGGTGTTATCAGGGAATGGTATTCTCAATCCAATGTTCACCATAAACTGTAAAATACGCATTTTTAATAGGTCCTTGCCTTAAGATCATAATACTTTTTGTTTCAATTGAATTGGATTTTGAGGAGTTTTCTTTTTGTCGTTCACTGTTTTATGCAATGTTGCATTTGTTTTACTCATTAAAAAGATGGAAACTAACTTGTTTTTGTAAAGCTGTCTTCAATTCACTTATTGTATCTTCATTCTTTAAAACATTGCTATAATTTTCAGTGTTTTATCTACTCTTTGTGTTGATCAGCTGACATATAAATCACCTGCTGAGACATATTACAAAATTAAAAGTCTCTGAGCCAAACGAGTGGCAAACCCCTATACGGTAAAGGGAAGCAGTGTGCACCCTCCTCTTGTTTCGGGCATATAACACATATCTAAGCACAAAGAACATGGACACGCATTGTCAAGAAGCTAACTAGAATAGGAAGTAATCTAAGTTTGGGTGTAGTCCAGATATAGATGCCAGCAGAGAACAGGAAAACAGTGTAAAGGCCAATTCTTTCAGCACACAATGTGTTGGATGAACTAATAGAAAGTTTGCTTGACCTTCTAAGGTCTATTCAACAATTCCCATACTTCAGTCAGGAAGCTGAATTGACAAGCAGTGTAAGTTAGATAATGGTATTGGATCCCTGCGCCTTATAAGTGTAACCTTCCAAACAGATTACCTTTGTATTTGAATCCCTACAGTGTGGAAATGGGCCATTCATCCCATATCAACCCTCCAAAGAGTATTCCACTTAGACCCACCCCCTTACCCTATCCCTGCATTTCCCATAGCTAATCCACCCAATCTGTACAATCCTGGACACTATGGGCAATTTAGCATGGCCAATTCACCTAACCTGCACATCTTTAGCCTGTGGGAGGAAACCATAGCATCCGGAGGAAACGCACAAAGACATGGTGAGAAACTCCACACAGTCACCCGAGGCTGGAATCAAACCCAGATCCCTGGCGCTGTGAGGCAGCAGTGTTAACAACTGAGCCACCCTAGTATTCTGAAGTGACCCAAAATATGTCCTGAAGAGAGCGATGGAAGGTGAACCAAAAGGCTTTGAGCTTTGAGTAGGGAGAGAGAACTTGTTACCACTGGTAGGAGGAGCTCTATCCAGAGAACCTCAACTTGAGACAAGCTGCCTACGAATCAGAGGGAAAATGGAGAATGTTTTATTTACACATCAAATATTTGTGATCTGGAATGTGCTGCCTGAGGGGACAGCGGAGATAGATTCTGTAGAAGCAAATTTGATATCCTGAAGATGCACAGCTGTGGGAAAAGGAGTAAAATCAATGGAATGCTCATACAAAGAGTAGATACAGTCATGATAGACTGAATGGCCTTATTCTGTGCAAAAGCAGTTTATGAATGATTTTTCTCAACAGTGCTTGTGTTCTAAGCAAAGCACATTTTACTCTCAGACATCATTTAGAAATAAATTCTTCTTTTACCAGAATTGGCATTGTCTATTGCTAACATTACTGTTATGCAAATTCAGTTTGGCTTCAATGATTGATGTCTTCATTGGGTTTACGAGAATTACTTTGTTCCTTAATTGTGTTAGGGAACTGTTTGGTTGTAAGGGCTCTGTTCTGCTGGTATACATAATTAGTGTGAATTTCGCAATATGCCACCAGACAGCCATGCTCCTATTCTGTCTACTATACAATTCTGAGAAAACAGAAGCACAATCTAAAATGTAATTAAACAATTGAGAGGAAAATAATAAACCAGGGAAACAGTCAGAATGTATTGCTACTTTAATGTTGAAAACTAAGCTGGTGTATGTTCTATCAAAGCCCTGCATCTACAGGTGTTACTTATGGTGGGCAGAACGAAATGACTGTGCAGTTATTGACTTGATTACCGAGCTGGTAAGTTTGTTTACAAACATTTCATCACCATGCTGGGTAACATCAACAGTGTGCCTCTGGTGAAACATCGGTGTTCTGTCCCACTTGCTATTTATGTGTCTCATTTGCTGGGGTGGGCGGCATCACTTCTGGATTTGTTTCTTAGTGGTTGGTATATGGGTCCAGCTCTACATGTTTGTTAATGGAGTTCCTCAAACTACTGGATCCATACCTCACAACCCAAATCAGCTTCAATGGCAAGATATACGGACAAATCAACAGAACACCCATGGGAGCACAAATATCAGGATTAATAGCAGAAGCTGTAATGCAAAGACTGGAACAGGCAGCACTTCCCACCAGCCAAAAACGATGGGTCCGCTATGTGGATGACACCTTTGTGATTATTAAACACTCTAAGCTTGAAAAAACCCATTTAATCATAAACAATATCCTCACTGGCATAAAATTCACCAAGAAAAAGGAGAATAACAACAGACTTCCCTTCCTGAATGTAATGGTAGACATATGGCCAACAGTGAGCTCCAGACCAGCTTACACAGGAAGGTCACACATGCGGATCAGGTACTCAACTACAATAGCAATCATCCCAATAGCCATAAATGGAGCTGCATCAAAACACTGTTCAAGCAAGCCGCAACACACTGCAGCACAACGGAGCTACACAAAGCTGAGGAAGAATGCCTGTACAGCGTCTTTGGAAACAACGGTTACCTGAAAAGCGTAGTCCGTCGATGCCTACACAACAGACCACAAAAGGAAGGCACACCACATCCAGAGACACTAGTCACCCTTGCGTTCATTAAGAACATATCTAAAATAACCACCAGATTACTCTGCCCCCTAGGAATCATGGTGGCCCACAAACTGTCAGCTAAACTTTGACAGCTACTGACGAGAATAAAGGATCCAACAACTACAACGAACAGAACCAACGTTACTTACAAGATACCATGCAAAGATTGCCAAAAACTTTACATAGGGCAAACCAGAAGGAAACTAGCCATCAGGATTCATCAGTACCAACTAGCTACTGTGAGACATGACCAAATATCACTCATTTCAATACACACGGACAAAGAGGGACCCCAATTCGACTGGGACAATTTAGCCATTCTTGGACAAGGTAAGCAAAGACATGCACAAGAATTCCTGGAGGCCTGGCACTCAAACGGGAACTCCATTAACAAACATGTAGAACTGGACCCCATACACCAACCACTAAGAAACAAATCTGGAAGTGATGCCACCCACAAGACAGAACACCGACGCTTCATTAGAGATGCACTGATGATGTTACCTAGCATGGTGATGAAATGTTTTCAAACAAACTTACCAGCTCAGCGACCAAGTCAACAACTGCATCAACAACCTAAGCTACAAAGCTTCTCAAAATCTTTGAACAAATGACTATCTCATTGACATAAGGTAAAGTCACTATAGTCCCTGAGAACCATAGGGCTGCTCTCTCATCAGCGAAAGAGACAACTCGTGGTGACTTAACCTGAGGGTCACTATGCCCCAAGTTAGGAGAGAGGTTGGGAAGAAGAGTCCTTCATGGTAACATCAGCAGGTGCAGGAATTGAACCCACACTGATAGCACTTCATTGGAGGTCAGTTGGCTCGATGACTGCCTTGCTGTATCCACAGCGTCGATTAAATTACCACACCAGCTGAGGCTACCATAAAGGTCCCACCTTCTCAGTCATCGTCCTCTCTGCTTGCCCTGACGCGTGGTGACCATTGGGTTAAACACATCACCAATTATCTCTCTTTCTTTCCGTCTTTAACAAGACAGAAGCTTTATGGTCCTCTGGGACCATTGGGCAACTTTAGGTTACCGCATCACAGTGCAGCTGTTCAACAAAATAAGTTAATCAACCCCTGTTTTGAACCTTATTGACATACATCGGGGAGCAAAGAGCAAATTGGAAGCAGCGAAAAACCTTGATCAAAGGGGCAAAACAGCATGAACTGCTGTCCCAAGATTCAAAGTTCTCTGCCATCTTCCAAGCTCAGTGCAGGGGCCTCATTCAGGCCATGAGGAAAGTGAATGGCATGCTGGCTTTCACAGCAAGAGGACTTGAGTAGCGGAGTAGGGATGTCTTGCTGCAGTTATGCAGGGCCTTGGTGAGGCCACACCTTCAGTATTGTGTGCAGATTTGGTCTCCTAGTCTGAGGAAGGGCATTCTTGCTATTGAGGGAGTCCAGTGAACATTCACCAGACGGATTCCCAGGATGGCAGGACTGACATATGAAGAAAGATTGTGTTTACTGGGCTTGTACTCGGGGGAATTCAGAAGAATGAGGGGGGATCTCATAAAAACATATAAAATCCTGAGGGGACTGGACAGGCTAGATGCGAGAAGAATGTTCCCGATGATGGAGAAGTCCAGAACTAGTGGTCACAATCTAAGAATAAGGCAGAAGCCATTCAGGACTGAGATGAGGAAGAATTTCTTTACTCAGAGAGTTGTGAACCTATGGAATTCTCTCCCACAGGAAGCTGTTGGGGCCAGTTTGTTAGATATATTCAAGAGGGAGCTGGATGTGGCCCTTGTGGCTAAAGGGGTCAAGGGGTATGGAGAGAAAGCGGGAGTGGGAGACTGAAATTTCATGATCAGCCATGATCATATTGAATAGTGATGCAGGTTTGAAGGGCTGAATGGCCTACTCCTGCACCTATTTTCTACATTTCTATGTTTCTTTGCAAACTGCAGGCCATCTCCTCCAGCCTTGCTAAGTTGTGCTTTTATTTCTGTAAAGGATACGTTTTGTGAAGGCACCATCTATTTTGTTTTTTTTGTCTTTCGTACTGTTCAGTGAAACGCTTTTTCCTCCCCCACCCCCACCAGACAATTACAGATATTAAGAAGCATTGGTGACAAAGCGAATTAAGTGGAATTAGAGAATTTATCTGGCTTCCTGGTTTCAATCAAACTTTGCAGAATGATGTGCAGGCTTCCCGTGTGTTGGAGGGTAATTCATTTACTTTTGCCTAAACAGATTGAGACTGTGATGTTATTCATCCATTCAGAGTTGAATAATTTCCTGAGCAACTGCATCCTGATTAACTTTACACACAGACCAGCATCCAGAAATATAATGGATTTGGATGAGTGACTCGTGTCGGGCAGTGGTAGTGTCGTTACTTTTGGGCCAGGTGACCCAGGTTCCAGGCTCACCTGCTCCAAAAATATGCATTAATATCTTTGAGCAGGTTGATTAGAAATATCTGTAACAGATTTCAGCCCTTCATTCTGATGCTGAATCACAACACTTTCAGTTTGATTTGTCAATTTATTTGTTCATGATTTTTTCTTTTCTCTCATAAAGGCACTAAATCTCACATCAAAACTTTGGCCTCATTCTACAGTCTCTGTGAAGTGAGATTTTAACACCTGCAAATAAAGTCACAAATCCCTGGGTCCTAATGGTTTTTATCTGATTTTAAAAGAAATCACTATTGAAATGGTTGGTGCATTTATTTAAATTTTCAGATTGAAAAATAATGAATGTAACTCTTTTACTCAAAATGGGAAGGAGACAGAAAGCAGCAAACTACAAACAGTATAGAGACAAAATAAAACTGCAGATGCTGGAATCCAAGGTAGACAAACAGGAGGCTGGATGAACACAGCAGGCCAGGCTGCATCTGGAGGAAAGCAGCAGTCAACGTTTAGGGTATTACTCTTCTTCAGGACTCAAACTACAAACATCTACCTTAGGAATGATTTAAAAGCTGTTATTACAGACATTACAACAGTTATTTTGAAAAATTCAGAGCTTTGTGATTAAACACCTCAGTTTCTGCTTGGGGACCCTGCAGCCCTCTGGACTCAATATCGCCTTTAATAATTTTAGGGCCTAAACTCTCAAATATCTAGCCCCCTACCCCACACATCAGGCCCTGTATTCACATAGTCTGCCATTACACACTATCTATTGTTCGTCACTAACAGTCTCCATTAACAGCTATTGACACTCCTAACCAAATCGTCATCAACTCCTTTGGGCCCTATTCCCACCTATCGTTTACTCCCTACCCCCTTCCCTCCCTGTCTTCTGCATATAAACCAACGTTTCCCAGCTACCATTAGTTATGAAGAAGGCTCACTGGACCCAAAACGTTAACTCTGATTTTTTTCCTCACTGATGCTGCCGGACCTGCTGAGCTTTCCAGAACCTTCTGTTTTTGTTCCTGATTAAACACGATTTCCCTTTCAATTTACTGAATTTTTGTAACAATACAACATGCTGCAGATAAAGTCAACCTGATAGATTTACTATATTTGGGTCTCTAGAATGCATTTAATAAGATGTCACAAAGTTTGTGAAAATTAAAAGCTCTTAGCATGCAGGAAATATATAGATATGGACAAAAGATTAACTAGGTAATATAAAACTTAAAAATAGGTCATTTTCTGACTTGCAAGATATCATAAGTGGCCCAGTGGTGTTATTGCTGGACTGTTAATCCAAAGACCCGAATAACATTCTGGGGACCCGGGTTCAAATCCAGCCACGGCAGATGGTGGAATTTGAATTCAATAAAATATCAGGAATTAAGAATCTAATGATGACCATGAGTCCATTGTCGATTGTCTGGAAAAACCGATCTGGTTCACTAATGCCCTTTAGGGAAAGAAACTGCCATCCTTACCTGGTCTGGCCTACATGTGACTCCAGACCCACAGAAATGTGGTTGACTCTGAACCACCCTCTGGGCAATTAGGGATGAACAATAAATGCTGCCTAGCCAGCAACGTCCTCATCCCGTTAATGAATTAAGAAAAAAAAAACCACAGGGATCAGTGCTGAGACCTAACTTGATAATTGATATAAATGGCTTAGATGAAGGGATGGAAGGTATGATTGCTAAATTGTTGATGATACAAAAGACAGGTAGGAAAGTAAGTTGTGAACAAGACATAAAGAGGCTATTAACGAGCATAGATAGGTTGAGTGATTGAGAGTGTGTTTAAAAGAATGCAGTAGAGTCCTGGACTATATAAATAGTCATGATGTGGAGGTGCCGGTGTTGGACTGCAGTGAAGAACAGCAGAAATCACCCGACACCAGATTATAGTCCAAGAGGTTTTTTGAAAACACAAGCTTTCGGAGCCTCAGTCCTTCTTCAGATGTTAGTGAGAGAGGTAGTATCAGACAGAGAATTTATAAGTAAAACATCAAAGGGTCACACCACTGATGAGGATATATTGAGCAAACCTAAGATGCTATTAAACCTTTAAACAGTTAGAAGGTTTTAATTGATTAAGGGGTCATTTGATGTTTTACTTACAAATTCTGTGTTTGATATTACCTCTCTCACTAACACCTGAAGAAGGACTGAGGCTCTGAAAGCTTGTGTTTTCAAAAAAACCTCTTGGACTATAACCTGGTGTCATGGGATTTCTGACCTATATAAATAGGGGTATAGATTACAATACCAAAGAAGGTTTAATACAAGTAACATTATCATAGTCCTATGCAACCATAGGGCTGATTTCTCATTAGAGGCTGCCAGCTGGTAGTAATTTAACCTGGAGGGTTAACATGCCTCAGGTGAGAGTGTAAGGTTGAGAAGGAGAGCCCTTTGTGGAAACCTCTATTAGTTCAGGAATTGAACCTACACAGTTGGCATTACTCTGCTCTATAAACCAGCCATCCAGCCAAATGAGCTAACCAACTCCCCCAGTTATAGTGACCCTCTATGATACAAGGAACAATTTGTCCTCAATTGAAGTAGTGTCATGTTCTAGGTCCACATTTAAGGAAGAACATGAACATATTGGACAGAGTGCAGAAAAGATTAAGGTAAATGGTACCAGGGTTGAGGATGGACTACAGAAGCAGGGGAGGTGGGGGTAGAATTCATGGAGAAATTAAGATTGGTAAGAGATTTTATGGAGGTGTAAAAAATCATGAGGAGTCTTTACAGAGTAGATAGGGAGAAACTACATTATTGGAAGGATGAAGAACAAAGTGATACAAATTTAAGATGATTGATGAAAGGATCTGTGAATACATGACAAAGATTTTTTTTAAAACTGTCAGTGTTCGGCATTTTGGAACATACTACTTTAAACTATGGTGGCGATAAAATCATGGCAGTCAATGAATTTGATTATTGTCTGAAGCAGAAGAATTTTAAGGTCTATGAGAAAGGTGGAGCTGGTGTTGACACTAGGCTCCTGCAGAGAGCCAGTACTAACAATGAGCTGAATGGCTTCATTCTGCACTGTAACCATTCTATATTCAATAACAGAGCTGTCATTGTGACTGCCTTCTTGTTAACACTCTTGATTCTCTTACTGATTGAAAATCTACCTCAGTCATGAGCATGTTTAGAGACCCAGCCTCGATAACACTCTGCAGAAAGGATTCCACAGATTCACTACCCTCAGCGAAGAAATTTCTCCTCATGTCTGTCTTAAATGGATGGCCTCTTACTCTGAGATTATGCCAAGGTGAGTGCTATGGTGTATTAGTGCATGTGATTGTAATAAAGGGTATATTGCTGTTTCTCTGGCTATTAATGTATTCAAGCAGATGTGAAAATGTAACATAATTGTGTAATTGTGATTTCAAGCATGACTTAAGTCTCATTGCTTTATGCTGCATTCCCTGACATGATCTCAATCGTGATCAAATTTTACTTTCAATTAGTAAGATTCACTAGGTCTGTTTCAAGGTATTGGTCTGGCAGATGATATCCCTTTCGATGCAGCAACTTTTCTGTGCTGCATTGGCATGACCAGCAAGATTGCAGGCTCAAATCTGGATTGGAACTTAAATGAACAAAAACTTCAGCTATTGGAGGCGAGAGTGCTGCCATTGAGCAGATGCTGACATCTTTAAGAAAATGTTTGAATAAAAATATTGCTGTCATTATCTTTATTGCAATGAGCAAATTAGGAAAGCACTTGCATTGCATCGTGCCTTTGATGAACTCAAGATATCCCAATGTTCTTCACTGCACACAAAGCATAGTCACTGTCACAATGTAGGAAAGGACACAAACCACTAATAGCAATATTACATTTCTTATCTTCAGTAGCGGGACATTTAAACAAAGGGATGCATTCTGGCTGCCTATAGCAGTCAGTTAGGGATTCAGTGCAAATCTGCACTCTTTTATACACATTGTCATGCCCTGATTGATGAGCTCTTAAAGACATCCCATCTCAAACTATCTGGTTGAATGAGGATTATTCAAGTTCCATCAAAATCATGGATAAGCTTACATTTAGTGGTGGTAATAGAGGGTGGTAGGCAGCAGAGGAGAAAATTGGGTTCTCATCCAAACTGATGTTTAACTGAAACAATTCAATTATCTTGTTAAATCCAATAGTCTTCTGTGTCAGACAAAACACCCATTTAATTACCAGGTATTTCTAATTGCAAGATTGATCCTGAACTCTCAAGTAGAGTCAATCCCAGATTGAGAGTGACATATCAATTATCATCAGCTTGTTGCATTCTGAAGGAAGACATTTCTTAACTTCTGAAATCCTTGATACAGTTATTCATTTAAGAGGCTATTTATTCAAGTTTATTCGTCTCCAACATTTGAAAGCAAAATACTGCAAATTCTTGGAAACCTGAAATAACAACATACTGGAAATGTACATCAAGTCAGTTGTCTTTATTACAAATGTTTATCTTTCTGTGCTATTACTGTAGTTCAATTATTCTATATAAATGGCATCCAAACTGATTAAGATCAAGGAGCAGAAGTAGGCCATTTGGCCCATTGAATCTGCTCTGTCATTCAATGAAATCATGTCTAATCTGATAATTCTCATCTCCACTTTCCAGCATATCTCCATAACTTCACTTACTGATTAAAAATCTTCAATCATACTCCATCTGGAACTCAAATCCAGGTGACTGTAATTCACTACATAAACCATTTAAATTGCAATCAGCCTTAACATCACACAAGACAATGATCAGAAAATGGATAAATGGATTTCCTAAGATTCAATCAAGTCTTATTAGGTTAGATTATCTCTACAGCAGAGGGGTCAAAAACTTTAACCACCCCGATAGCACTTTGGGTGCAAGTCAATTTCAGGACTCCAAGGCTTCAAGATAAAAGTCTATCTCTGCCTTTAAGGATTAATTAGGAATAGGCAACAATTGTTCGACACAACTATTCTAAAAATTATTTTTTCATTTAAGTTATTCCAGGTATATCTAAAGACTTAATTTACTGAGATTCTCACTTGCAAATGGTTCTTACAAGATATTTTGGTTACCTGAATTTGATTAGGATGTGACTCAGTCCCTGGTGTCCAACAGTCTTTGGTTAATCAGAACCAAGTATTATCAACTTAGTTTCAAATTGATCCAGAACAAGTTGAATTAATACAACACACAACATTCATTAGAACATGAAAACTTAAAATAATTTGTTAAAACTCCCCCATGATACGTATCTGGACGTCTTCACTTCAACATCATCACTGTCAAATACTAAAACATTACAGAAAGAAAAAAAAATCACTTAATTGCATTCAGTTCCAAATACGTCAAGTGAACGCTGAATGAAGGAAGCATTAAGTTGACGATACATGATTCAAAATATATTATTTAATCAGCTTTCAATGCAGCTCATGAGTATACACTTAAATTTCCGTTTGATGATATTATTGAACTCAGTTTCAGCTGCGTGACTCAAACAAAAATGTTAACACAAGAATAATTGTCTGCACTCTATAACAAAATCGGAAGTTTTTTTTTAAACGAATGCTCTTAGAAATCAGAGAACAAACGATAAATTCCCTCATTGTGTTTGATTGTTAAGTTCAACATAAAAGAAACATTGTTCAAAACGGATCTTTTGTGTATGACTTGGGGGCGAATATGTCGACAAGAGAACCAGGAAGATTTCGTGCATGTCAATTCATCAATCAGCCACTCGTTCCCATTGAAAACATTCGCTGTGTTTGCATCACGATTATTAGCTTTAACCTCTAGGTGGCTTTAGCTCTTGTCAACTTGCGATTAATTGATCTGTGGAGATGTTTTCATTTTGACTTGAGCATTGATGTTATTGCACATCTCTGGAGCAGATGGGAAATGAATCCAGGCTTCCTAGCTCAAAGGCGGGGAAATTACCTCTACACCACAAGAGCTCAACACAATCTAAATATTTCCTAACCCGCCTGTCACACAGATGTCATTACACATTTGGAGCTGATGGGACTCGAATTTAAGCCTTCTGGCTCAGAGATAGGGACACTATCACTCTGCCACGGGAGCCCTCATCAACACAATTTTATTTTTGGTACATGCAGTAGTACTCCGCTCTATCAGTTAAGCTATTGAAGGAGAGCCACAACATGATTTACATACATATTTTGAATCACCCTGTTCAGATGGGTAATGGCAAGTCTCTGGAGCAGGTGGGTCTTGAACCTAAGCTTTCAGGACCAGAGGTAGGTACTCTGCCACGTAGCCGTTAACACAAACCAGATATTTTCTAATGCACCTATTCAGAGATGTTATTCAGAGACATCCCACCTCTGGAGGGGACGAACGTGAACCCGGGTCACTTGGTCCAGATGTAAACACAATCTAGGTTTTTGTTTAATTACCCAGAAGTTCTGCCACGCTCAACTGAGCTGCTTTCCCACCACCAAATCACCATGACTTCTTTTTTAAAACCATTACCTACCGCAAGTAATCAGCCATATAGCCAATTAAATTTCTACGAGCAAAACCCAGTAAGACCCAGTCTAGATGGTCTGAATTTGGAATAGGATCCAGGTGACCAGCCATTTTCTCATATTGAATCCAATGAATTGTCGGATTAATAGAATTCCTCATTAGAATCCCACTTCATAATCATACCTATGTGTCCCTCGGGATCTCTGGTGATGCAGTAGTAGTGTCCCAACCCCTGGACCGAGAGCCCCGGGCTCACGTTTCACGTGCTCCAGGGATGTGTAATAACATCTCTGAACAGGTCGATTTCGAACCAGAGGTTAAAATTTTTAAAAATGCCCAAGTACCCCTATCTCAACTAAACCTTTGTTAGATTGTAGCTTGCAATTTACAATCAGGCATCCATTGATTAATGAAATGAACATATTAGTTGAGTTACAATCACAACTTACTTTCGGTTACCTAACGTTTCCTACATCGAGGTCATCTAGGAGATATTCCATTAATTTTCAAAACGTACCGAAAGAATTGTCATTGAGCATTCAATTCATCTGGACCCATCCATTAGATTCCACTCAACAATTCGTTTCTGGATATGAATGATTCTACATGCAAATTTTCTTGAATTTCTTGATTAACTAAATCCTAAATTTGCCTCCTCTGTATCAGTCATCTGATAAAATTTCGTGCATGTCTCCCGGAATAATGTTCTACCCCAGCCATTTAACTTCGTTGTTGTTCCATGTTTCCTTACCGGTTTCTGCCTTCTACCATCACCTCAGCCCTGGGCTCGGTTATTACACAAAAATGATTCGAGAGTCTCGCTTCTATTACAACCGCTAACACTCAATGTTTTCCTTAACCAACTTATTGTATTTTTCCTCTGGGACAGAAACGACTTGAACTAGGGGCCTCGTAGGTTTAGAGGTGGGTACACTACTATTGCGCCAGAAAGCCTCTACCAACCAACCATTAATTGTTTTGGATGCAAAATCTTTGAATTTTTCGATTAGATTCTGCTGCAGTCCCCGTATCCATTATTCCATACATAAACTTAGTGAACCCTCCATTAAATTACATTTGCTAACCCACCCAAGATATCGACCAGCCCTTGCTAAACTGTCACTTAATACATTCAGAACATTGACTGAGCATGCAATTGCACAAAAAACCAATTATACCAAGACAGTTTTCAATCGGGATGCATTTTCCCTTTGCCTTACTTTGTCACAAAAAAGTAACCTTTTGATTAGTAATTTCATCGCTGACAAAGTAATACTACATGTAAGTTCCTAATATCATATTCCACCAAATTTGAGACAGACATATATAAACTTGCGTATCTATTCTGCATCCAATGCCACAGCAACTGGGGAAGGAGAAGAAATAACATTAAGTATGAAATCTAAATTTGCACAAATCCCACAGTCCAGGTCATGATCCGTTGCTCGAATTATTGTGTTTGGGTGTTTTTAGCTGTAATTATACTCATCAGTTGTGCAGACAATCCATCCATATCTAAATGGATTTACAGAAGCGGTTGGATTTTAACATTACGTAGAAAGACTGAGATTGTTCCTCTTCCATCCCAGGTTAGGGGGAGATTTAGTAGACGGATTGTAAAATGAAGAGTGTTTGAAGAGAGACTGTGACCAGTGGGTCAGTGACTAAAAGGCGCAAATTTTTAAGATATTTGGCAAAACAGCCAAAAGAGACATGAATATTTTATGGAGAGAGTGAGGTGTGTTCGCGAATACACAACCCAAACACATCTTGGAAACAAATCCAAAAAAAAAACTGAATCAATAGTTGAAGGGGTGAAACTTGTGAGGTTGGAATATTGGTTAGTTTTTACAGAGTGGCATTGTGAGTTCTCTCTCCGTGTTGTAAGATTCTATGAGATAAGGGTTTGGGGACGGTTCAAACATGCACATTTTTACATGGAGGGACATAAGCCGGGAAAAGGTTGGAATTTTACAATGATCATTCCAATCTGCGAGCGAGGAAGCAGCAGTGAGACCTTGCTCTGGAGATGATCACACATTACAAGCACCTCCTTCCATAAATTATTAAACCGGCTCTGACTACGTGTTCTCATTCCACAGGGAATGCCGATGACGTCCTTGTGTATGTATTTAGGTCTTTTTTTTCTTGAAACTGGAACGTGACTGCTCTATGTGGACGGTGACTTGGTCTGTCGTATAAAACCAGCAAGTTTCGGAGTATTGGATATCAGAGTTCCAGTCCTGGGACTTGGAGAGAACTAGGGGATCTCGACTTCGCTGAGAGAAAGAGAGAGAAACAACCAAGGAAACTGTCAGAGGCTCAGGAAGAACTCAGAAATAGGCGCGGAGAGAACGCAGAGATCTTGGTGCTTCAGTTTCTCATTCTCTAACTCAGCACCAAGGACAGCGACTAAACACACAGCTACAATCTGAAGCAACAACGTAATATCTGGTAAGTGTTTCAACTGGCTTTTGATTGCTAAATTTGTTTCTGGAAGGTGCAAAAACGGCACTATCTTTAACAATGTACTCTCCCATGTATTTCCAGACAAATTGATAGTTATTATGTGTGTGTGTGTGTGAGAGAGAGAGAGAAAGAGAGAATGAGAGAAATGGGTTTGAGAGATAATAGATTAGAATTTCGAGTAGTATGTCTCGTGCTTTGTTGCTGAGATAGACTTATTTCCAAGAACTTTGATTTTCTCCCCGTACCACTCCCAAAGACTTCCCTAAATTTTCAGCTAGAACCCAGGTCCGAAACCATTCAGTGGAGTGAGAGACCTTTTCGAATAGCTTTATTGAGGTAACGCCTCCCTATGTTGGATTTCAGGATCCGACGCAATGGTGATTCGGCTCAGCTCCCACGTCCTGACGCTTTTCGCTCTTCTGAATGTGTTCTGCTCCCGCACATCGGGGTTCCCGGCGCTTGGAACCTATTCCCACCTGAGGTAAGTTCGCTGCCCGCTTTCTCCTCCGGCCTCCAAAGGCACTCGTTTCCAATGTGAAACGCCCTCAGTGATTTTCTTTACATAAAGAGTCCTGAACTAATGTGGGCAATCATGCTGCAATTTCAGTTATTACACACGACCGACTTGAAAATAGAGCATTGAGCTGTTCAGAGAGCTGTGGGGCGTAGGTCCTTCTGCATATTTCAGGCGGAGATAGATTCTCAGAACAGTTCTGAGTGTCACCGGACCCGAAATGTTAACTCTGTTTTTCTCCTCCACAGATGCTGCCAGACCTGCTGATCTTTTCCAGCAACTTTGTTTTTGTTCCTGATTCACAGCATCCGCAGTTCTTTCGGTTTTTTTTTAAATTTAGATTCTTGATCAGTTGGGGAACCAAGGGTTATGGGAAAAGAGCAGGAAGTGAGGAATGTGGAATCAGCTATGACCCTGGTGAATGGTAGAGCAGGCTGGAGGGACCGAACGGCATGCTGCTGTTCCTTCTTCTTACAGTCATTGCATCTGGGGATGAAGGGAGATGGGTCCATCTGCAATCTCGATTGTACATTGCAGGATAGTAATGTAGACACGCACTTACTTGAGGGGCTTGCCAATTCAGCCTCGCGTCCAGAGCTTTGCTATGAAAACACGAACGGGGGAGAAGCGGGAGGGTGCAACTGATGATCACAACTTCCAGGTATTTCATTGAATTTGGGCTGATTTGAATCCATCACATCAAGTGCGGGGATAATGCTCATAAATGACTATGGGCAAGTTACGGGGTAAAATTGCCACATTCTAAGGGAAGTGGGGAAGAGTCACTGGGATGATGAAGATGATGTGGTCAATGTTGGAATGAGTGACTTATTTCTGGGCTAAAAATGGTTAAAAAAAGAACTCCCATATAAACTAGAACTCGCCTCACACTACACTCCGCAGATTGAACAGGGAGTGTGGAATGTGAGGTACCCTCCCAACTCTTTCTCGAGGATTATTTTGGACCTCAACTTCTTTGTAACGTTACTCCTGGAACAAGCTGGATACTTATGCTGATAACCGGGTGAAAAGAAGGGCATTCTTTCGATTGAGATTTTCTCTCTGATTATTGCTAACCACTTTCTTCAGTCTGCCCAGAATATTGCTGGGGGGGAAATTGCTGTGATCCTGTGTCGAGACATTATAAGATAATTCAAGATTGGCTTTAATCGGTATGTCTGGGGAAAGGTTCATAGATGCAGAAACCAAATGGCTACAGATAGTGACATGATCACTTCTGCCTCAAATTGCGTACCGATCACCCTTTTTATATAGTTGGTTTCTATTATTCTGATACAGTTTAGATCATTGCCATGTATGGCTCTGTCTACGCTGTTTGTCAGCACTGTGGCCATTAGGTTACACTAACACATTGTTTGTGAGCCAGCCTCATGCTATTTACAGCCAGGTCAATGCTAATTCGTTATCTGACGCCATTGATGGCTCCATCAAGGCTGGCCATAGTTGGACTGACTTTATTTACTTCTGACCTTCAGGCTGGGAAATGCTGTTGGGTTCGATGGACAGTCCAGTGAGGATCAGTCGCAATCACCAGTGAAAGCTGATAGTGACATTTACCAAAACCCATTGTCAGACAGTGACAAACTCTATTACCAGTTGTCCGCAAGCATTCCAAGGTGAGAGAATTATATTGCTGACCTCATATTTTAAAAAAAATACAATTCAAAACTGCTCACAAATGGGCCTAGTATAATGATCTACATTAAAACTTAGGAAATATGATCAGGAGTAGGCCATTCACCCTCCTGGAACCTGCTCTACCATTCAATATTCATGGTTGATCTGGTTGTGGCCTTAATACTCTTATCTTATTTTCCCTCCTCAACCCAGTAACCCTTCACTCCTTTGTCCATTAAAAACATCTTTAGTTCCATCTTGAACATATTCAATGACTTAGCCTCCAATGCTCATACCAAGAGAATTCCCAAGAGGTGCAACTGAGAGGAGAATTACCACCTCATTTCTGTCTTAAATTGAACATCTTTTAATTTTAAACTCTGCCACCAGTTCTACATTCTACCAGGAGGAGGAAGATTCTCTCTCCCAGCAAACCCCTCTCAGAATCCCTTCTTCTCCAATAACATCGCTGTTCTTTCTTCTAATATCCAAAGAGTACAGGCCCAACCTGCTGATTGCCGAAGACAATCTCTTCTTCCCATTACCATTGATCACACGATTAGGCAGCTTGCTGGTGTGTGTGTGAATGGTTTATAAATGTCACTAAGCACCAATTGAAGATGAAGAGTAGCTGATGTTTGGGGGCAGAGTCCAGAGTACCCTTCCTTTCAGAGATTGATCCAACAGTTCCGCACGAACTGTACAATGTTTTTTTAATTAACAATTTCTTTTCATAAATCTCCCAAAAGTCCTCTTTATTAAAACTGTCTGTGTGGTTCTTTCCATTCATCCAGAGCAACACGACATGCAGATGCACTTTTCACCAGTGGCTACAGCAAGCTGCTTGGCCAATTATCTGCCAGGAGATATCTGGAATCACTGATGGGGAAGAGAGTCAGGTATGTGAATGCTGGGGTTGAGGGCGGGGGGAAATGCATTCTGGTCAGGGCAGGGCAGGGCAGGGCAGGGACATACACGGTGCAGGCAGGGGCTCACGGTTGAAGCACATGGAACACTCTGGAGCTGCAATCTGCAACTGAATGTGATTGAACTATACAATTATAAAGTATGTAAACAAAAGAATGAACATCAATCATTTGCCCCCTCAAATGATACTCTAGAGCATTGAGTTGGGGAATGCATTGCATTTCTAGATCTATTGAATAAATAGATGGTTTAAAGTGATACCAATTACTCCTCAGTAACGAGCACATACAAATAGCAACATTTTTACAAGTAGAACTGAGAATCTGAAAATTGTTGCACCAAATAGGAAAATGGCATTTTCCATTCTAGGGAGGTGAGAAATCTTTTGACATATTAGACAATAAATTATCAATGGTTATAGAAACAGAAGTTAACCCAACTCATGATGTGGTGGTGACTGAGCAGTGCACACACTGGAGAAAGAAAACAATGGCTGTTTAACAAGAAATGGAGAGTGGGCATAAATGGGTCTTTTTCAGATTGGTAAGATGTAATAAGCAGAATGCCACAGGGATGGATGGAACTTTAAATGCTTACAAATTATACAAATAACTTGGATGAAGGGATGGAAGATGTGATTGCCAAAGCTGACAATGGTATAAGGATAAGTTGGAAAGTAAGTTGTGAAGAGGACATAACGCAACTGCAAAAAGATGGGTTATGAGTGAACAAAGATGTGGCAGATGAGTATAATGTGGGAAATGTGAAATTGTCCAATTCAGCAGGAACAATAAAAAAGAAACATATTCTCTAAGTGGTGAAAGATTGCAGTGTTCTGACATGCAGGGGTTCTAGGTGTCTTAGTATATGAATCACACAAATGTCAATTTGCAGATAGTACAGCAAATAATTAGGAAAGCTAATTGTTATTATTTATTGTGAGGGGAATAGAAAAGTGTACAGTAGTGGTCACTTTATGTAAGGCATGATGTAAATTCATTGGAAACAATTCAGAGAATGTTTACCAGACTAATAGGTAATAATATATAATGAGTGGGTTATCTTACAAGGAAAATGTGCATATTCTAGGCTTGAATCTGCTTGACTTTGAGAGAACAATGTAAGTTAATTAAAACATAAGATGCTGAGGGGTCTTGACAGTGTGGATGTGGAGAGGACATGTCTTCTTAAGCAAGAATCAAGAACTAAGGGCCACTGTTTAAAAATCAAAGTCCTTGCAGATTAGTAAGGCTGAGATGGTTAGATTCTCATTAAGCAAGGAGGTGAAAAGTTATCAGTTGTAATTGGGAATATGGACTTGAGGTTACAATCAGATCAGCCATGATCTAGCTGAATGGTCGAGGAGGCTCGAGGGCTGAATGACCTGATCCTCAATGTGTGTGTTTTACTACCTATGTTAGGGAGCAAGTTAGTTGAATTGTTCAAGATTATGAAGGTCTTTAAAATATTAAATGTGAAGAAACTGTTTGATGGAGGGTTTGATAAGCAAAGGATACCAGTTTAAGGTCATTGGAAAAAGGAGCTTTCTTTCCCATGTGTTGCAGGTTGTCCTGATTTAGCATGTGCTGCCTGAAGATGACGGAAGCGGATTCCATAGTAACTTTCAAAAAGGAGGCATAAAGAAGATGCAGGGTTATAAAGCTACAGTGGGGCAATTAGATAATGCTTTCAAAGAGCTAGCCTAGAGTGGGATGAATGGTCTCTATCTGTAATGTAAAACTCTGTGACTAGTTGTCATGCTATGGCAACTGTATTGATGAAGATTTTCCCAAATTGTCATGTTTAGCTGAATCTAAAGGGTGTTCCATGTGAACAAAGAACAAGGGAGGCCACTTGGCCCTTTGTCCCTTCTTTGCCGTTCAATAAGATCGTGGTTGATCTGGTTTTAATTCAACTCTGTATTCCTGCACATCCTTGATAATCTTTCATCCCCTTGCTAATTAAGAATTTATCTACATCTGCCTTGAGAATATTTGAAGATTCTGCATCCTTTGCCCTCTAATGGAAGTGAATTGCAATAACACTCAATCTTCTCACAGGAAAAATAATTTCCTCACCTGTCTTAGATGAGCAACACCCTATTTTAAAACTATGACTCCTCGTTCCACCAGACAAGAGGAAACTCCTTTCAACAGCCACCTGGTCAAGTCACCTCAGGATCTTTTATGCTTCGATTAAGTTACCTGGCTCTTCTCCAGAGGACACAAATCTAGCCAGTCTATCTTTTCCTCCAAAGGCAATCTAATCATTCTCGGTCTTAGTTTAGTAAACCTTCTCTGAGCTGCTTTCAATGTGTTAGCATCCTTAAGTACAGTGACTAGCACAGTACACAGCACTCTGGATGTGATTCTATGAATACTTTATATAACTGAAGCACAATCTCCCTTCCATTCAGAATTTATTCATGGTTTCAATCACTTAACAGAGGAATTCTAAGGGAGACCCTTTTATCATGTGTAATGTACTGCTGGGTTGGGGGAGTATGCACATTGAATCTTATTAACTGGCCCGTGTGCTGGGCCTGAATATCTTAGACTGAAGATGCTTTCTTTCTGATAAACAGCACCCAGGATGAGCAGAATCCAGTCAAACGTCACTCTGATGCTGTCTTCACTGACAATTACAGCCGAATCCGGAAACAGATGGCATTGAAAAAATACATCAATGGCTTACTGGCTGGCAAGAGAAGGTACTTTAAATAAATCTGGACCAATGACAAGATCATTCTCACCACAATGTGCCTCAAGAGTCCGTAAGACCAGATTTATTGTGGTACTATTGAGTTTCAATGCAAATCTATCTTGAGTATGCACAGTATAAAAATTACATAGAGATACAACAAAAAAAGGTTACTAGACCTAACCCAATATGAGTTTGTCCTCCATGCTGTGTATCCAGCTTCATGTTCAATTCTTCCACCTTTCTTTTTTGCTCATAGTCTCTGCTTCTGTCACTTGCTTGGTTGTTGCATTACACGACCTTACAAAACCGGATGTATTCTCTCTATCCAAAACTGTTTGTATTCAATTTAACATGCAAGACATGGTTCAGTGGAGTACTGAAGGGATGCCACATGGTTAGGGGTTCTGTCTTTTAATATCCCAAGGTAGATGTAAAAAATCCACTGACCCTATCTGAAAATAATTAGGGGATTTCTCTGTGTCTTAGCCAATATTTCTCCTTCAACCAACATTCATTATCATCGCTGTTAGTGGGTCTGTGATATTGGAAATTGGCAAACATGCCTTTCCTTATATTAGTATTTCATTTTAAACTTAAATAATTGGCTATGAAGTGCTTTGGAATGTCCTGAGTTTGTGAAGGGTGGGAAATAAAAACCTGCTTTTTTCTAGTTGTTTTATACATGTTTGCCAGTGGCAGTATCATTTTATTATTGTTCCTGTGGAGGCCAGCAACCTTAAACAAATTCAAACTTTCTGTTAATAGTGTAAAGGGTAATAAACAACTTTTCATGTTTTAAGATCTTTTACTATAACAAATAGACTAAAAGCACTATTAGCTAAACAATATTGTTGTAGGCAACTTATACCATAAACTACACATTAGAAAATTTCTCCTTTACTACAGACAAAAGAAAATCCACTTTGCAGCTACACATGGCTTTGCGCTTAATTGATTTTTCCCAGACCCAGACCTAAACGGATCCTTCGCTCAGAAATGCCTACTTCCCTTGCTTTCCTTTTATTTCCTAGCCATGTACCCCTTTAACCCAAGGACAAGTATTTTATGATTGTTTTTCCTGGAGGTTGTCCCTCTAGCACAGGCCAGGAAAATCTTCCATCCTTGTTCCAAATCCTTTGCAATTTGCACTTTTCAATCTTAGCATAGGTACCCACTCTACTTCCGTATAGTGAGCCATAGAGACTCTATCAGCCTTTATCTGTTCTCTCTCCCAATCCTAACGATTTGACTGAGTTATTTTCAGGGATGTTTCAGAAACTGAACCCATCCACCCCACCCCACAGCTCAACTCCATAGTAACATGAATCCAGGTAGAATTGCAGCTTCACCACCATTGAGATTCCAAATCTCTTATCATGAAAGTAAGTTAAAGTATAAATATTTACAACTTCACAATCTCAACATCTTCCATGGAGTTTAGAGATTATAAATCTTACTACCGTAAACAGAGCTGTTGCTGCCATTGTCTCAAAGTGTGAATGCCTCACACCACCTTTCCAATAAAACAACTTAAGTCTCCCTATAATCTCTAACAGACATTTCACCCCAGCCAGTTGTTGGGCATACTTCAGAAAAGGTTCCATAGCCCTTTTGTTTTACCTTAAATTAAAATATAAATAAAGGCAAAGTCACCATAGTACTGTTAGAATATTCTCCCCTTAAGTGACTATTGGTGGATTAACCTGAGGGCCACCATGCCTCAGGTGAGGGGAGAGTTTGAGAAGAAGCATCCTTCATAGCAACCTCAGCTGTTGTGGGAATTGAACCCACATCTTGACATCGTGCTGTATTACAGACTACCTATGCAGCCAACTGAGCTAACTGACCCCAATGTGATAACAATTGCATGAAACTTCATATCTAATATTTAAGAGAATAATATGGACACTCAAGCCCTGAACTCTAAGCGATCCTCCCTCTGCCAAATTGGTTCTCAAAATATATGCATGAAACCTAGCTAAAGCGTGCTTGTTCCACTTCAAGCAATGTCTTTAGTAATGCTTTTCAGAGGTGGGATTCCTAATGGAGTAGGACAGAATTCTGTTTACATTTTTTTTCCGGATTTCAGTCTCTACTGATTTAAACACTTTAAAGCTACGATTGAATACATTTCAAGACGTAATGGTAACAAATCCAGACAATGGAAAAAAATTACTGGTGTCATTATTAGTCTAATTATGGTGAACAACTCTTTCTAATCATCTGTCAACAGCCAAGAAGAACTAAGCTCAGCTAATCTCTCAGACAACCCCCCGCTTGTTGAGAATTATGACAGTGTGATGGTTGACGAGTTTTTGAGTCAGCATCCAGCTTTGGTAGGTATAGATTCTCCCACCAGGCTACATGTGCGTGTCTTGGAGAATTTTCAGCGAGTACAACTGTGGTTAGTGACCATTCATAAACCCTTTTGCACTCAAAAAAATTATCAGTTTCATACAGCTATATACAGTACAGTATGGCAAAGGAGCTCATCTATTTTGTAACTTCATGCAGGTACAATATGGTTTATCATCTGGCAAATTGCCTTAATAAATCAATTTGTTCACTGATGTCCTTTCGAAACGGAAACCTAGCATCCATTCCCAGTCTAATTTAAATGTACCAATATATTTAGTAAGCCAGTCAGTTGTATTGAAATAATGGTTCAGGAAGAAGGCCTGCTAATATTGTCTGAAGTCAACTAAAGATGGAAAATAAGAGCTGACCTTGACAGTGACACCTACATCCTGAGAATCAATTAAAAAGAGAACAGTTCCATTCATTGAAATGGGTTTGCAATCTGTGTGATGGTACATTTGGAAATAAAATTCTGTTCACAATGCTCTGGAAATAATAATATTTTATCAAAGCAACTTTAGAGATGTTTTTTTGTAGATAAAAGAGTAAATTCATCAACCTCATGCTCTGAGCTGTGAGCTACATTAAAAGGGAATATGACTCACAGACACAGACACAATAGTATGGCTTGTATTACTGGATGTATTCTCTCTGAATGCCATGCTTTAGGGAGCTTAATGTGATGAACAGTTTCCTCTGCAATGGACTGCAGTTACTCCAGTCTAACTAATATAGATAGTTTGCTATAAAGTGGTTAAGAATTGATGCAGTATTTTTCTCAAGTGGCCTATATCAGCAAGTAATATTCAGGATGGACAGTGTTCAACGAAACTTTATAGAATTAAAATGAAAGGTTTTACCATCATGATATTTCCCACTATATCCCAATACACATTTGCAGTGAAGGCATTACTTTCCTGAGATATATTGTGACCAGTAGCATAGGCCAGTTTTTAGAGAGTTGGACACCATCAATTTGAATTTTCATTTAGTCTTCCATGGGATGTGGGCATCCCACGCAAGGCAAACAGTTGTCACCCATCTCCATGTCCTTTGAACTAAGTGACTTGGGAGGCCATTTCAGAGCCAACTGTATTGCTGTGTGTCAGGAGTCACATATAGCCTAGACCAGGTAAGGATGGCAGATTTCCTTCCCTAAACGTTATTAGCAAACCAGAGCTTTTGTGACAATTGATAATTTTATATTGACCATTACTGAGATGTTTCCAATTCCAGAACATTTAGTTAATTGAATTAAATTTCCACCAGCTGTTGTGGTGGGATTTGATCCCACATCCTCAGAGTATTAGCATGGAATTCCTGATTACCAACCAGTGACATTGCCACTCCCACCATCATCTCCTATTCCTACCTTAGCTAATCAAATCTATCCTGTGGGAAGGAACTAAGTTACAAAGATTTTTTTTTCGAAAATGTAAAATTATTTGTCTTTCTTTCCCTTTATTTAACTAAATTTTTGTTTAGTCAGCCTATCATCTGTTCCATTGTTGTTTCTACATTATGGAAGGGTCATTTTAATCTTTCTTCAAGGCAAGTGGAAGCATTTAGATGGTCTGTTCCACTTTTAAATGCAACTAAATTTACATCTTGATTTTTTTCAATGTGGAAAGAAATTGACCAGGATACAAAATGTCTAGCCAGTCAGATTGTATCAGTCCCCTGATAGATGGGCCAGGTCAAAGATTCCCCTCCAGCTTCGATCAACCATTAGTTTGATATTTAAACTAAAAAGTTGCAAGTGAGCTTGGCCACACTTGCCTTAAAAAGCAGCTTGTGAAATGACTATTTAGAAGATTTTTGGGTTCAATTCCTGCTCTCGAGACTGGAGCACATAATCCAGGCAGTGTTCCAAATGCAGAATTGAGGGAATGTGGCACTCCCTGAAGTGAGAAATTTTAGGTGTCATGTTGAAATGACATCCCTGCTGTAGTGATTACAACAAGGTCAGCCAGGTGGACCTCTTAGAATATGAGTTCCCTGATTGGATCTGGTGAACAGCCCCAATCAGGGAGCGCTGGCTGACAGATATAAACAGGAGTGTCAAAGGTTCTATTCACTCTGCGAGCTGGCTCTAAGAAAGCCAAATCAGTTTCAAGTACTCTACGTATGTAAATAAAGAGTGACTGGGTGATGGGATATGGCCTCTGTGGAGTTATTTCCCCTGCCCTCTCTTAGTTAGAGATAAAATATCCAAAGACGCAACTTAGAGAAGAGTGAGAATTCTTCTTTGTGCCTGAGTGAACATTTAACATTATGAAGAATTTAAATCAAGTTATAATTTATTTGAGTTGTGGAGAATTAATAAAGTTAAAAATATTGACATAACATTTCTCAGAACGATTTTCTTATTCAAATGGACAATGAAAGGGGGGCTGCAATTTCTCCGAATATATTGATTCTCTGACACCAGAAAGGCATACACTGACTTTCTGATGAAGGGTCTAGGCCTGAAACGTCAGCCTTCCTGCTCCTGTGATGCTGCTTGGCCTGCTGTGTTCATCCAGCTCTGCACCTTGTTATCTCAGATTCTCCAGCATCTGCAGTTCCTACTATCTCTGACTAATGACTGCTCTTTTTGTTTTAAATAGAATCTCTGAAGACCTCTGACTTATTGAGCTGAAAACTACGCACAGCCATTTTCCTTTATTAATCAGGAGTGAACGTGTGAAACTCCAAAGCTAGTATGTTGTGTAGTGAAAGTCTTGTAGTTCCTTGTAAATGAGAGTCACTGTTCATACATTGTAAATAACATCCTTTTTTGGTCAACCTCTGTCTAAAAGTTGTATATATCTGTTAGCTTTAGACTGACAATGTTACTCTCCTATACTGCCCTAACCCCTAATAAATGTATTGAATGCAGCATGTGAAAGTCACACTGTATTAACTTGAATTGTAAACATACCCATTACATTCAAGGCTGTTAATGAGTTATCACCATTGTCTTCACTTCTGGACTATAAATTTTGAATTATATCTCTGATGTATCAAGTCGTATATAATTTGTTTCCCTCTGTCTCACTATGGTTGCAAGGGCATCCTTTATGTCAAAGGGAATGCAATATAAAGGGATGAAACTTGTGCTATTCTGCTTAAAACTTACCAGATGGTGGATCGCATTCAGTTTTGAAGGAGCATCTCAGGAAAGAGACTTTGGCCTTGCAGGGGCTTCAGTGCAGATTCACAACAGTGGCATAGTGGTAGTGTCCCTACTTCTGGGCCAGTAGCCCTGGGGTCAAGTGCCATTTACTCCAGAGATATGTCTGAAACAGTGGATTGAAAATATTGAATACGGACTTAAACTATGAGGAAAGGGTTTGCAGTTTTTGGAATATTGACTGAAAAGCACAGTATCAGGTCAACATAAAGTCATTGGTACAGCAAGCAATATCATTACCATCACGGACTTGTGTAAAGAAGCTCAACAGAATGGTCTATAAATAAAACCTTCAAAAGTAAGGTTGCGACTACAAGTCACAAATTAGTTACGGAACAAAAGGACGCCATTCAGCCCATTATGTCTGCACTGGTTTTCTTTCTGACTTAGCTTCAAGCTAATCTGTCCTTTCCCTGTAGCTGTAAAAATTGTTTCTATCTAAATTATTACCCAATGCCCTCTTGTATGCCTCAATTAAACCTGCCTCCATCACACCTTCAGGGAGTGCATTCTTTACCCTAACTACTTGCTGCATGAAAGTTTTTTTTTCTTACTTTGCATTTTCTTCTTTTCCAATTTACTTCCCCTTTGGTTCTCAAGCCTTTTACAATAGGCACAGTTTCTCCCTATCTACTCTGTCCAGAACCCTCACAGGATTTTGAAAATTTCTATAAAATCACTTCTTAGCCTTCTCCTCTATAAAGTAAACAGTACCAACTTCTCCAATCTTTTCTTCTAACTGAAGTTTCTCTTCCCTGGAACCTTTTTAAAAACCTCTTCAGCAATCTGTCTGACACATTCACATCCTTGCTATAGTGTGGCATTCAGCACTTTACATAATACTCCAGCTGAGGTCTGACCAGTGTCTTAAATCAGTTCATCATAACCAACATGTGCTTGTACTCTATGACCTATTTACGAAGCCTAGAATACTGTTTTTTAAAGCATAAAACATTCTAAATACCTGCCCTGCTGCCTTTAATAACTTATGTATGTATATACCTAAGATACCTAGGTGAAAGGACATGTGGTGAAGCCAGCAAACAGGACTTACTTGCGTACCAACAGCATAAGCAGCAAATGATAGACAGAACTAAGTGCTTCCCCCAACCAATGGATCAGATCTAAGCTCTGCAGTCCTGCCACATCCGGCAGTGAATGGTAGTGGACAATTAAACAACTCACTGGAGAGAGGAGGCTCCACAAATATCCCCATCCTCAATGATGGAAGAGCCCAGCACATCAGTGCAAAAGATAAGGCTGAAGATTTCACAACAATCTTCAGCCAAAGTGCTGAGTGAATGATCCACCTTGACTTCCTCCAGTAGTCCCCAGCATTACAGATACCAGTCTTCAGCTAATTCAATTCACTCCACATGATATCAAGATGCTGCAAGGCTACAGGCCATGACAAAATTCTGGCAATTGTACTGTAGATCTGTCCTCCAGAACTTACCGCTCCCCTAACTATGCTGTTCCAGGATAGTTACAACACTAGAATCTACCCTAAAATGTGGACAATTACTCAGGTATACCCTGTACCTATGAAGCAGGATAAATCCAACCCAGCCAATTGCTGCCCCATCAGTCTCCCTCAATCATCAGTAAAGTGATGGTAAGTGTCATCAACAGTGCTATCCAGCAGCACCTGCTCAGCAATAACCTGCTCAGTGACGCCCAGTTTGGGTTACGCCAGGGCCACTCAGCTCCTGACCTCATTACAGTCTTTGTTCAAACGTGGACAAAAGAGCTGAATTCCAAAGGTGAGGTGAGAGTGACAGCCCTTGATATCAAGGCTGCATTCGACCGAGTGTGGCATCAAGGGGCCTTAGCAAAACTGGAATCAATGGGTATGAAGGGGCAAACTCTTCGGTGGTTGGAGTCATAGCTGACACATAGGAAGATGGTCGTGGCTGTTGGAGATCAGTCATCTCAGCTCCAGGACATCTCTGCAGGAGTTCCTCAGGGTAGTGTCCTCGGCCCAAACATTTTCAGCTGCTTCATCAATGACCTTCCCTCCATCATATGGTCAGAAGTGGGGATGTTCGCCAATGATTGTACAATGTTAAGCACCATTTGTGACTCCTCAGATGCTGAAGCAATCCACATTCAAATGCAACAAGATCTGGACAATATCAAGGCTTAGACTGACAAGTGGCAAGGAACATTCATGCCACACAAATGCCAGGCAGTGACTATCACCAGTAAGAGACAATCTAATCACCACCTCTTGACATCGAATGGTGTTACCATCACTGAACCCCAATACCAACATCCTGGGGGTTGTCATTGACCAGAAACACAACAGGACTCACCACATATACACAGTGGCTACAAGAGCAGTTCAGAGGCTAGGAATACTACTGCGAGTAACTCACGTCCTGACTTCACAAAGCCCGTCCACCATCTACAAGGCACAAGTCAGGAGTGTGACGGAATACTCCCCATTTGCCTGGATGAGTGCAGCTCCAACACCTTCTCAAGGGAAGCTAGGGACAGGCAATAAACGCTGGCCCAGCCAGCAATGCTTACATGCCACAAATGAATTTTTAAAAATACTCCACTCCACATTGCTGGTTGTTCCAACATTTATTGCCCATCCCTTTGGAATTGTTCCAGCTGTGATCAATGGATTTTGCTTCATGACCACTATCTGCAACTGCAGATCTTCATTCTTCCCATTGCATTGGCCTCTGAACTTCATTTGTCATCTATCTAGCACCTCACATTTACTTGATGCTTTCCTTCTGCTGTTGTCATTCTCGCTGTCACAAATTATTCAGATCTGATGGTGCCAACCTGTTGTATGGTATAGGTTGATTCATCAGAATCTTGTCTAACATCTCGCCATCTTTATAGACTTGCATTGCTTCTTTCTAGCAACACACTTACATAAAAATGCATTCTGCTTCTGCAGTTAGAGCACTACTTTCCTCACACTGGGTATGCTTTCTTTTCTTTTATGTGATCCCCTTGGCAAAATGTACATCCTATACTCTGGCTTTAATCTTTCCACTGGTCCTTGTGAAAATATTTCTTCATCGTTATTCTTACTTGGCCTGGAATATCATTCAACATATCACAGTGCCTCTCCTTGATTGCTGTACCCACATCGTCCCTCTCTCGTGAACACTGACATAAAGCATTCATTTAGAATTCTACCTACATCCTCTGGCTTCATGCACAAATTAACATAATAGCCTTTAATGAATGCTACTGTTCCTCTTGTTACCCTTTTATTCTTAAAGTACTTGTAAAATAACTCAGGATTTTCTTTTACTTTACTTGCTGTTAATTTTTCATGCACCCTTTTTCCTCTCCTAATTTCCTTTCTAGGTTTCCCCTTCCTCATTCTGTTCTCCCCCAGGGTTTCTGTTTTGAGCCTTTGATTTCTGCCATAAGCCTAATTTTTTCTCTATATCCTTTAATATTCATGGTTTGCTGAAATTGCTGGTCCCACACTTTATCTTTATTGGAAGACGTTGGGCCTGTGCTCTCTCTATTTCAATCTTGAATGCTTCCTACTGCTCCGACACAAGCATCCTAAAATCATCTGCTCCTACTCCACTCTGGCTACATCATACATGACCCAATTAAAATTGGCCTTGGCGCAGTTTAGAACTTTGATTTCAAGCCCGTCCTAGTCCATGCATCTATCGCATTGAAGGGAAAATAATCTATGGTCATAAGATAATTTTGAAAGATCTTGGAAACATCAAAATGGATCATTTAACCTATTTTCCGAATAGTATTCATTATAGACACTCAATCCCAGTGAGGCTTTGGATTGAGTTTAACTCGTTAATTTCTGAGTAAACTGACGAGGTTGCAAGTTTTTCTTTCACACATTCTGCATATTCATCAAATGGGATTCTCTGCATCTCTCCCTGAGAAACCAAAACACACGTTAACCCACTGGCTTTTGTCACTGAACATCAAGAGAAACTTAGGGTCTCCCCCAGCTCTGCTCCTTAGATTGCTAAAAAAACTTTTAAAAATTATTTCCAGTATGAAGATTTCAATAAACTCACCGCCCTTCTGCTGGTTTCAATCATTTTTGTTCTGAACTCAAACTACTAATGTTTCCTAATCATCTCTCTGTGTGTCATAAAGCACATCGAAGTGAACATTTAATGAATTAACTCCCAGATAGCTTACTAGTCATTTAAATTAAGTCACTTTTTTCTTGGAAGTATGTTTCAACAGACTCTTGAAATTATGGCTTTCTTCTCTCTTAAATAAAGCCCCCTTCACAGAACTAAAATAAAAGACCATTTAGCCTTACAAGACAATCCAAATTCCTAAATGATAACATTTTTAAAACTTTATCGAAGATAGTCCTATCTTTGATGGCATCATTTTTCAATTGTCCAGAATTAAAGGTACATCACATAATAATCAATATTCTTCCTGTTCCAGAGCTGTGATGTTGAACATGTGACCAACAGCGTGCCACAAGTGTTGGTGCTGGGTCCACTGTTTTTTTATCATTTATAGGAATGATTTACAACAACAAACAAAGAAAATTACAACACAGGAACAGGCTCTTTGGCCCTTCAAACCTGCACCGACATGCTGCCCATCACAACTAAAACCCCCTACCCTTCCAGGGACCATATCGCTCTATTCCCATCCTATTTATGTATTTGTCAAGACGTCCTTTAAACTTCACTATAGTATCTGCTTCCACTACCTCCCCCGGCAGTGGGTTCCAGGCACCCACCACCCTCTGTGTAAAAAACTTGCCTCGTACATCACCAGTAAACCTTGCCCCTTGTACCTTAATCCTTTGGCCCCTGGTAAGTGACTCTTCCACCCTGGGAAAAAGCTTCTGACTGTCCAGTCTGTCCATGCCCTACATAATCTTGTAGACCTCTGTCAGGTCATCCCTCAACCTCCTTCGTTCCAGTGAGAACAACACAAGTTTCTTCAACCTCTCCTCATAGCTAATGCCCTCCATACCAGACAACATCCTGGTAAACCTTTTCTGTACCCTCTCCAAAGCCACCACATCCTTCTGGTAGTGTAGTGACCAGAATTGAACACAATATTCCAAATGCAGCCGAACTAAGGTTCTATAGAGCTGCAACATTACCTGCCAATTTTTAAACTCAATGCCTCGGCCAATGAAGGTAAGCATACCATATGCCTTGCTGACTACCTTCTCCACCTGCGTTGCCATTTTCAGTGGCCTGTGTACCTGTAACACCAAGATCCCTCTGCCAATCAGTACTCTTAGCAGTTCTGCCATTTACTGTATATTTTCCATCTGGATTAGACCTTCCAAAATGCATTACCTCACATTTTACCAGATTAAATTCCATCTGCCATCTCACTGCCCAAGTCACCAACTGATTTATTTCCAGCTGTATCCTTTAATGGTCCTCATTGCTATCTGCAATTCCACCAACCTTTGTGTCATTGATAAACTTACTGATCAGACCAGTTACATTTTCCTCCAAATCATTTATATATATTACAAATAGCAAAGGTCCCAACACTGATCCCTGAGGAATGCCACTAGCCACAGCCTTCCATTCAGAAATGCACCCTTCCACTGCTACCCTCTGTCTTTTATGACTTATTTCCAAGTGGGAGTAAATCCTGTCTCGAAGAATCCCCTCCAATAATTTCCCTACCACTGACATAAGGCTCACTGGCCCATTATTAGCTGGATTATCCTTGCCACCCTTCTTAAACAAAGGAACAACATTGACTATTCTCCAATCCTCTGGGACCTCCCCTGTAGCCAGTGAGGATACAAGATTTCCCTCAAGGCCCCAGCAATTTCCTCCCTTGCCTCTCTCAGTATTCTGGGGTATATCCCATCAGGCCCTGGGGACTTGTCTACCTTAATGTTTTTCAAGACCCCCAGTACCTCCTTCCTTTTGATCTCAACATGACCCAAACTATCTACACACCCTTCTCCAGACTCATCATTCACCAAGTCCTTCTCTACGGTGAACACCGATGCAAAGTACCCATTTAATAACTCGCCCATTTCCTCTAGCTCCACACATAAATTCTCTTTCCTGTCCTTGAGTGGGTCAACCCTCTGCCTGGTTACCCTATTGCTCCTTATATATGTATAAAAAACCTTGGCATTTTCCTTAATCCTGTTGGCCAATGACCTTTCATGACCCTTTTAGCCCTCCTGACTCCTTGCTTAAGTTTCTTTTGACTTTCCTCGTATCCCACCCTTGCTTCATGTGTGCCCAGCCTCCTAGCCTTGATAAATGCTTTATTTTTCTTTTTGATCAGGCTTACAATATCTCTTGTTATCCAAGGTTCCCTAAATTTGCCATACTTATCCTTCATCCTTACAGGAACGTGCTGGTCCTGAGTTCCCATCAACATACACTTGAAAGCCTCCCAGATACCATATGTTGATTTGCCCTCAAACATCTGCCTCCAATCTACATTCTTCAGTTCCTGCCTAATATTTTTATAATTAGCCTTCCCCAATTTAGCATGTTCACCTGACAACTACACCCATCTTTATCCATCAGTACCTTAAAGCTTACTGAATTGTGATCACTATTCCCGTTCTGCTCCCCTACTGAGACGTCGACCACCTGGCCAGGCTCATTCCCCAATACTAGGTCCAGTACGGCCCCTTTCCTAGTTGGACTATCTACATACTGTTTCAAGAAGCCTCCTGAATACTCCTTACAAATCCCATCCGAGGCCCAGGCACTAAGTGACTCCCAGTCAATATATGGGAAGTTAAAATCACCCACGACAACAACTCTGTTACTTTTACATCTTGCCAAAATCTGCCTACATATCTGTTCTTCTATCTCCTGCTGGCTGTTGGGAGGCCTATAGTAAACCCCAAACATTGTGATTGCACGCTTCCTGTTCCTGAGTTGTACCCATATTGCCTCGCTGTATGAGCCATCCGAGGTGTCCTCCTGCAGTACAGCTGTGATATCATCCTTAACAAGTAGTGCAACTCCCCCACCCCTTTTATATCTCCCTCTATCCCACCTGAAACATCTGTATCCTGGAACGTTAAGCTGCCAATCCTGCCCCTCCCTTAAGCAAGTCTCTGTAATAGCAACATCATAGCTCCAAGTACTAATCCGAGCTCTAAGCTCATCTGCCTTACCTGTTACACTTCTCGCATTGAAACAGATGCACTTCAGTCCACCAGACCCTCTTTGTTTCACAACCACACCTTGCCTGCTCTTTCATTGGATCTTACTGGCCTATTCCCTTGTTCCCTTTCAGTCCATTCACCTTTGCTTTGGTTCCCATCCCCCTGCCGAGCTAGTTTAAATCCTCCCAAGTGACGCCAGCAAACCTCCCAGCCAGAATATTTGGGCCCCTCCAGTTTAGATGCAACCATCCTTCTTGTACAGGTCCCACCTGCCCTGGAAGAGATCCCAATGGTCCAGATATCTGAAACCCTCCATTCTACACCATCTGTTTAGCCACGTGTTGAGCTGTACTATCCTCCTATTTCTAGCCTCACTGGCACCTGGCACAGGAAGTACTCCTGAGATTACAACCTTGGAGGTCCTGCTCTTTAACTTTCTACCTAACTTCCTGAACTGCTGCTGCAGGACCTCATCACTCATCCTACCTGTGTAATTTGTACCTATATGTACCACAACCTCTGCCTGCTCACCCTCTTCCTTCAGAATGCACTCTGCCTGTTCAGAGACATCCTGGACCCTGGCACCAGGGAGGCAACACACAATCCTGGAGTCTCTTTTACGTCCACAGATGCACTATCTGTACCCCTAACTATAGAGTCCCCTATAACTACTGCTCTAGTGCTCTTTGTCCTTCCCTTCTTAAGAACAGAGCCAGCCATGGTGCCACCAGTCTGCCTGCTGCTGCTGTTACCCCCTGATAGGTCATTCCCCCACACTTAGATGTGAATATGGGAGGTATGCTTAGTAAGTTTGCAGATGACACCAAAATAGGTGATGTATTGGACGGTGAAGAAGGTTATCTCAGAGTATAATGAGACTTTGATCAGATGAGCTAATGGGCTGAGGAGTGGCAAATGGAGTTTAATTTACATAAATGGGAGGTTTTGCATTTTGATGAGGCAAACCAGGGTAGGACTTATACAGTTAATGGTAGGGTCCTGGGGAGTATTGCCAAACAGAGAGACCCAGGGATGCAGATGCATAGTTCCTTGAAAGTGGAGTTGCAGGTAGACAGGGTAGTGAAGAAGGCATTTGGCACGCTTGCCTTCATTAGCCAGTGCATTGATTATAGGAGTTGAGATGTATTGTTGCGGCTGTACAGGACATTGCTGAGGCCACTTATAGAATACTGTGTACAAATCTGGTTGGCCTACTATAGGAAGGATGTTGTCAGGCCTGTTCCACGATTCATTTGGGTAATGGCTGATCTGACATTCCTCATGCCCACTCTCCTACGTTTCTCCATAACCCTTGATTCCCTGACTGATCACAAATCTATCTCAGTCTTAAATAGACACAAGGACACTGCCCCCACAGCTGTATGGCACAGACTTCTGAAGACTCATAACTCTCAGAGAAGAAATCCCTCCTTATCTCAGTCTTAAATTGGTGCCACTTAATTCTGAGACTGTGCTCTTTGGTCCTACATTCTCCCATGACAGGAAACATCCTCTCAGCATTTACCCTGTCAAACGTTTATGAATCCTATATGTATCAATGAGATTGACTCTCATTCTTCCAAATTCCAATGAGTAGAATCCCAAACTATTTAGACTTTGCCTTTAAGACAATCCCTCCATACCGGGAATCATCGTAGTTATCCTTCCCTGAACTGCCTCCAATTAAATAATATTTTTCTTGAAATAAGGGGGCCAAAACTGCTCACAGTACTCCAGATGTGGTCTGACTAGGACCTTGTACAGTTACAGTGGGACTGCCCTATTTTTATACTCCAACCCCTTGAAATATAATATTGAACATGATGCTCATAAGTTACTTTAATAGTTCAAAGTCTATCTTCAAAGTCTTCAAGATTTCCTTATTCTGACTTTAGTGCTTATAAGTGAGATTCGGGAAGCAATACAACTTTTAGCTCTCTTTCCTCAATGAGTTGGCTTCTTATATTTGCCTTATTATTCAATTCTGTAGTTAACTCACTGTTTTGCCTCTGAGACTGAAAGAAATTTCCATTCTGTCTCACATTGCTCACATTTCCCTTCCTCAACAATGAGTACAGGAAAATTCACAAACATTCTAATCCACCCAGAGTTGTTACAGCCCCGAAGAAAGGCATGTGGCTCATTGTACCTGCATTGGTTCTATTACCTAGTGCCAATCTCCTGCCTTTTCCCCATATCCACTCCACTTCTATCCAAATAATCATTCAATGCCCCTCTTGAATGTCTCAATTGCAACTGCCTCAACCACATTTCTGGGTAGTGCATTATATTCCCTAACTACTCATTATCTGCCATCACCCTTGCTTCATTTGCAAATCATTTTAAATCTATGCCTTCTCCTTTTTTACTTTTATGAATGGGAACAGCTTCTGCCTATCTGCTCTGCCCAGTTCACTTCGATATTGAAACCTCCAGCAAATACCCTCTCAGCGTTCTTCTTTCCAAGGAGAACATTCTCAATTTCTTCAATCTACCCATACAACTGAAGTTTCTCATTCCTGGAACCATTTCTGTAAGTTGCTTCTGCATTGTCTACAATGAATTCACAACTGCCCTGTAAAGTGGTGTCCACAACTGTACACTATGCTCCATCTGAGGACTAACAAGTGTCTACAAGTTCAACGTCATGTCTTTGCTTTTGTACTTTATGCCCCTAGTAATAAAGCTGAGAACACTACATGCCTCTCCACCTGTCCTGCCACCTTCAATGATCTGTGCTCTGATACACAAAGGTCCCTCTGCTCCTGTACCCCTTTAGAATTGTACGCTCTATTTTATATTGTCTTTCAATGTTCTTCTGACCAAAGTGCATCACCCACACTTCTCTGTACTGAAAGTCGGCTGCCACCTATCTGCTGAGTCCACTGCCTTGTCAATGTTCTTTTGGGGTTCCATACTGTCCTCCTCACAGTTACAATTCTTCCAAGTTTAGTGTCATCTGCAAACTTTGAAATTTCCCTGTGCACACCACAATCCAAACTACTAATGTATATCAGGAAATGTACGGGTCCCAATTCCAATACCTTGGGAACTCCTCTACAAACTCTCCTCCTGCCCAAAAAATATCCATTGCTTGACCCAGTAATTCAAAGTTGCAGTCAGCTATGCTAATTCTTCCTTGCTGTTCCTCTAATAGTTAGCTCGTTTACAAATCAGAACATTTGTGCAAATTCAGCTTAAGACTTTTGATTTTCTGTTCCATGTAATGTGTTTTAATAGTTACTCATTCCAAAGTGAACACAACATATACAGATCACCAAATTATGGAAAGCCACAAGTGAAATATATTTCTTCATTGAGAGATTAAGTAAATGCTCAAAACTTTGTCGAGGATTTGCTTTTAGAGTGAGGGCATTATTTATTGTACTAAGCAGGCACTAACCACATTGAGTCATCATCTTACTATGATTAACACTTAATGTAAATGAATATGAAAAGGTTGGTGTTGGTGAGGAGAAAATAACATTTGTTCCATATAAGTCTCAAACAATGACCACTTTCAATGAGAGAGCATCTAACCACTTTCTATTGTTATGAAAGAAAAGTTCTGAAGAAAGATCACTGAACCCAAAATGTTAACTCTACTTTGCCTCCACAGATGCTGCCAGACGTGTTCATATTTCTATTGCTACGATCCCAGCTGATGGTCAGATCCCAGATGAAATCTGGTTTGATAAATCATATTTTTTTTTGTTCAGTTACTTGTTTTAGCAGTCTGTAACTGAAATATATTCATATGAGGCTGCAGATTCTTTCTAACAATGGAACAAAAGCTTCTTAAACAAAAGAAAAAATTTAAGAAGCTACCAAAATACAAAGGACAGTTAGCAAGATCTGAAAAGCACAGTAAATAAAGTTTCAAATTGCTTCCTGATAATAAATCATTACGTGGATTCAAGCCCGGTGAAATTACATCCCTATCTCAACTCTATAGAGTTCTACTAAATTGGTTCCTCATAGTTTATTTGCTATAGATTTTTGGAAACTGTTCAAATCTGTTAGCTAGAATTTTCTCAGGTTTATTCACCTGCAGATTTCCATCTACATTCTCCTGGTTTGGAAGTTTCACAAAATAAATCCTTCTAATGAGGTAAAAAGCAAAAGAACTGCGGATGCTGTAAATCAGGAACAAACCCAAAGTTGCTGGAAAAGCTCAGCAGGTCTGGCAGCATCTGTGAAGGAGAAAACAGAGTTAACCTTTCGGGTCTGGTGACCCTTGGGAAATTTAAAAGGGAAATTTTTGCATTTCTGAAGAAGGGTCCAGACCCGAAACGTCAGCTTTCCTGCTCCTCTGATGCTGCTTGGCCTGCTGTGTTCATCCAGCTCTACACCTTGTTATCTCTCTACCAGCAATTTCTGTTTTGTTTTGAAGATATTCAGGTAGATAAGGAAAAATTTGACCAAAGAGGTAAATTTTAAGGATTGTTTTAAAACAGGAAAGAGCAGTGAAAATGTTTATGAAGCACATCCCAGAATTTAGGACTTAGCAGTTAAAACCATAGCTGCCAATGGGAAGTCTTTAAAATCGGGAATGTGCAAGAGACCAGAACTGGAGATACACAGATATCTTGGAGCACTGAGTGGTTAGGATGGTCCTGAGGCCATAGAGGGATTTGGCAACAAAGATGGTTATTTTCAAATTGAGGCATTGCCAGACTAGGGACCAAGCTCAGTCAGCAAGGTAGAAATAGAACAATGGGATATGATGTAAGCTAATTTAAGTGCAGAATAGTTTTTGATGAGCTGACGTTTTTGAACCTTAGATGATTTCTGGCCAGCCAGGTGTCTATCAGATTCATCAAGTTAGAGGTATCACAGGCATGTTTCCGAATATAACACCTTCTCAGGGCAACCAAGAAAAGGCAAACAAACACCAACAATCACCTTGCAAAATTTATTATAAGACCAATTCGGAGATAGGTTTTTCCTCAACCTTCGGAGCTCCAGGGAGCTGGTATCCTGCTCATTATAGAATCAGTACCATTGTTAGCACCAGTGGGATGAAAATTGGGCAATGGTTGGAGAATGGGCTCAGGGTACTTATCATCAAGGCATGATGTCACATACTCCCCTCACCAGTTTCATCAAGAACTTTTATATTGGCTGTAGAGAAACTTATTCTCCTCCCAGCGAATGCTCCTGAAAAGCAAAGCTAAGCTTCAAAAGAACAATATCTATATCCTTTGCAAATCAAAGGGGACAATTATGATTCATCACCTGACATAATTGGAGTGATCATTTACTGTACATTGTCTCCCCAGACAAAACATATTTCCAATTATCCGACTTTCAGAAAGGGCAGATATATTATGATGGAAATTAAACGACCATTAGCTTGACATCTGTAGTCAAAAAATTATTAGAACTACAGTAAGGACAGGAGAATCAAAAGTTTCTGACAACAGGAAAGTTAATAAGTCTGAACTAATGAAGCTTCACTTAAGATATTAAGTATGTATATCTGTAAAAATCCTACTGGGTGAAAGGATTTGATGGTGGATTTGACAAGAATCAGAAGAGGAAATTCCTAAGAGTGGGCTTGGAAACTGTAAATTGGAGCCTGGCTCAATGACTTAACAAGAAACAGTGTTCAATTATCAGGGATGATGTTTCTATTCTGACAACTCTCTTATGGTATTGGACCCAGGTGAGGAACTGTTCAAAACATTTATTATGGAGTTCCATCATAAGTCATGGAATGCACTAAGATGTATAGAGAAACTTGTATTTCAAACCCAGGTGAGTTCTCAAATGACAGTGAGAAGAGTGGCAAAGGGCAACTGGGGGGATGGAAGAAAGATGATTCTCCTTTGTGGGAGATATTAGAACCTGTGGACATGGTTTGGATATAACGGACTTCCCATTTAGGATAGAAATGAAGAGGAATTATTTCTCTCAGAGGGTCAGGAATCTTTAGATCTGAACGATTGAATTTGGGTTATTAAGGCAGAAATAGACAGATCCTTTACTAACCTGTGAGCCACTGGTGAGAGGCTAGACTGGAAAGTTGAGTTGAGGCTACAATCAGATCAGCCATGATCTTATTAAATAACAGAGTAGGCTCAATGGGCTGAATGGCCCAATTTTGCTCCTAATTCTTACGATGATATGAAATCCTACTTTAAAACAGGGTGAATGCCAGCTTTACTAGTGATAAAAAGTGATGACAGGCTAACAAAATCAAACAAAATAAACCTGGTTACATTCAAGTCTGATGATCGTGAGTTCAAGCCCCAGTGCAGGGACATCTTTATTTATTGGCTTAATGTTCTTTTCTACTAAATGCCTTACACATTCCCCTCACTGGAAAAGCTCGGTGAAGATTTAAGGCATACAGTGCATGCCAGCAAGATTGAAACAATAAGGAACAGTTATCCTATCAGTTGTGGCTCAGTGGGCAGCCCTCTTACTCTCAGAAGAAGGAGTATTGGGTTCATTTCCTACTCCAAAGTCTAGCACCCATTATCTAGATCTTAATACTGGACTGATGCAGTGCTACACTGTCCAATGTTTTGCTTTCCAAATAAACTTTTAAATTAATCGCCTGCCTGCCCTTTCAAGTGGATATGAAAGATTTGACAGTACTTTTTAGATAATGGTGAGACAAATAAATTTTGTCAAAATGTTTCAACTTGTGCTCATCAGGATCATTTGCAAGAATACAAATTCAAGGGGAAACATTCAGACTGCATGAGAGAAGGGTGATGATTGGTTAGTAAATGGTTGCCCTCTCAAGCAAGATGAAAAGCTTTAACAAAATGGTTTTTTTTCAGTAGTACTCAAGTTCTGTATGACCTAGTGGTTGTTAAGGAACGAAAGTTCTTGCCAGTGTCATAGCCCTAGAGATTTGGTCCTCTGTGAATGTCATTATAGCAGATCATCTCGTGATTTTAAAATCTCTATTTGTGAGGCCTAGCTTTGACAAATCACCTGCTTTGACTCCTTACATTAAAGTAGTGATCACATTTCAGAAGTACCTATGTGAAGCACTTTGTGACATCCTGAGGTCACAAAACTGAATCATAGAGTCATAGAGATGTACAGTGTGGAAATAGACCTTTCAGTCCAACTTTTCCATGTTGAACAGATAGCCTAAATTAATCTAGTCCCATTTGCCAGCATTTGGCCCACATCCCTCTAAGATCTTTCTATTGTATACCCATCCAGAAGCCTTTTTAAATGTTGTAATTGTACCCGCATCCACCACTTCTTCTGGCAGCTTGTTCCATATACATTCCAACTTCTGCGTGAAAATGTTGCTACTTAGGTCCCTTTCAAATCTTTCCCCTCTCACCTTAACCCGATGCCCTCTAGTTTTGGACTCCCCTACCCTGAGAAAAAGACCTTGGCTATTCATCTAATCCATGCCCCTCATGATTGTATAAACCTCTAAAAGGTCATCCCTCAGAGATAAGCATCAGCTCAGACACTGAGGTGAAAATGCTTCCTATCATGCCTTAGGATCTTTCACTTCCACCTAAGAGAGCAGGCAAACCTATTGTTTACTGAGGCACCCAGAAAACAGCACCTCTGATAGTGAAGCACCATATCAATACCGCACCAGGAAGGCTGGGTGAGATGTTGTAGAGTCTCTTGATTGGGCTTGCAGGAAAGAATGTCTTCAGCAAGACAAGCAGATGAATGAATGGAGAGATGCCTGCCAAGAGTTATCTGTCTGGCATGTACAGCACCTGCCAACTCATTGACCATACAAAGGATCAGCTAGGTAAAAACAATGGAATACAGCATTAAAAATAAAATATATTACAAATTCTCTAACACAGTGACAGAAGGTATCTTTCAATAATCAAATAATGGCAGAATGCGATTTCCAGCTGACATAAAGAACTCAATAATTTAATCTAACAGACCAGTGAGTTATTTGAAGTGGGGATGAAATAATGAACATTTTGCAATATCCCATCCTGCCAGGTGCATGCATTATTCTCTTGCCCTTCTGACAGCCTGTCCTCTTATACAGCTCTAGTCCACATCAAACCCTGAAAGAATGAGTTTTCACATTATGAATCATTTTATTAACCTCTGACTATGACTTAATTTCTTCAGTAACTTCCAGGAAATTCTAGTTAAAGCTTTCAAAACATCTTCTTCAATTTTCTTTTGTTTATTGTCTCACCCAAGGGTATCTTTTAAAGTCTTTTTTTGTTATTTTAGTCTGTTTCATCCACTCAAATATATTCTTTATTCCTGCAATAGTTCTTCCTTTGTCTGGCCTTTTCTCCCCCTTCTCTCTTGACAGGGCTGACTCAAGCTATCATACATTGCAGTTCTATAGGTAACACTGTTGTTCCAGTATCTCATTCAAAGTGTGACAATAGTGGGGGGAGATTACTGGCTATGAACCTTTATCACATGTAAACATTTTCCTACCGGAGTATTGCTTTCACTTCTGGGTACCACACTTGAGAAAGGATGGTCTTGGAGTGGGTTGAATGCAGATTCATCAGAATGCAGGATTCATCAGAGGGACATAGAGGGTTAATTTATGAGGACAGTCTCACAGGGCAGAATCGTATTCCTTGACTGCAGAAGATGAAAGGGTGACTTTACTGAAGTGTTTAAGCTACTTAAGGAACATAGTTGGATTTATAGAGAAGCTGTTTTCACTAGTGGGGGGAGAGACATACCAAGGGAGTGCAGTTTTAAAATTAAATCTAAATCAATCAGAAGTGATCACTGAAAGCGTTCCTTCCTGCACAAGTAAAAGGCATTGGAAATCTGGAATTCACTCTCCCTGAAAGCTGTGTCTGATTGTCAATTGGAAATTCCAAAACGAAGAATGATGGAATGTTAAAAACTGAAAGAACTGCAGAAGCTGTAAATCAGAAACAAAAACAAATTGCTGATAAAGAAGTGGCAGCACCTGTGAAGAGAAGTCAGAGCTAAAGTTTCATGTCGAGTGACCCATCCTCAGAACTCATTGAGGAAGGGTCACTCAGCCCAAAAAGTTAACTCTGATTTGTCTCAAATGATGGAAGTTTTGTTAGGCTAGGGTATCATTGGACAATGGATAAAGGCTAGTAGCTGCAGTTAGAATGCAGATCAATCAAGTTCTGACTGAATGGGCTGAATGGCCTCCCTCTGTTTCTATGTTTCTATCTCTCAAGTGCAGAAGCAACTTACTAGAACTAGCTTCAGGAGAGAGAAACTTCAGCTATGAAGATAAATTGAAAAAATTGTCAGCTGTCTCCCCGGAGAGAACAGAACTGAGAGGTGATCTGGTTGAGGTTTTTAAAATCTTGAGCCAGCTGGACAGAATAGATAGGCCAAAACTGTTTCTGCTTGATAAACAAACAAGAACGAGGGCACAGATCTAAAGTGATGTGCAAACGAAGCGCGGATGATGTGAGAAAAAAGCTTTTTCACACAGTGAATTGTTAACAGTTTGGAATTCACTATCTGGAAATGTGGTAGAGGCAGGTTCAGTTGAGGCATTCAGGAGGGCATTGCTGGTTTTCTGCACAGAAATGGCATGCAGGGATATTGGGAAAAGTCAGGATATTGGCACTGGATTATAGAGCTGCTACAGGCATGATGGGCCTAACGGCCTCCTTCTGCATTGTAATTGTTCTATGATTCCATAAGTTTTCTTGATGCACTAATATGATCTTCTCGAGTGAGCTACTTGGGGTTTCAACTTCACAGAGAAAAATATTTGAAGATCACTGATTTAGGGGAATGAAACGAGGAAACAAAATTGTCTTTATAATTTGCCATCATCATCAGGTTATCTGATTATTTACAATTTGTTTCCTTAATGGGATCATTTGCAACAATGCATAGTATAACGACAAGAGCTGAATCCTGCAGCATTCCCCTGCAGGGCCTGAAAGGGCACCAAGTCGTAAAACATCAGCACAGGCATGTTTTTCCTGTTCATATGTGTCACAACTATTAATTGTTATGCAACATTAATTTGTTAATTAAAATGATGAATGCTCTATTTGAAAAGGTGTGCCATCATACAGTTGTATTCACATAGGGAAAAAAAAATCAAATAAACAGGCCAAGCTTCTTACAAGGATAAGAATGAGTTCTGAAGAATCTAATTTATTGTATGGTACATCAAAATGAAACGAAAGCTGGAATACAACAAGGTCTGTGGAATCCTAGCCAGTTACCTCTGGGAAGAGCACATTGCTGCTGGCTTGTGACTACTGTACTGTTCAAGATTGGTAACTTGAAGATCTTAGAAGCATAAGTGATGTGCAAACGAAGGAAGGATAACGCGAGAGAAAAACATTTTCTCACTGCCGGTTGTGAAGGTATGGAATGATCTGCCAGGAAATGTGATGGGGGCTGGTTCAATTGAGGTATCCAAGAGGGCATTGGATGGTTACTTGGATAGAAATAGTGCACAATGATATGTGGAAAATTCAAGAGGTTGACACTAGGTAATAAAGATGTCTCAGGGACAATGGGCCAAATGGTCTCCTTCTGTATTGTAATAATTCAGTGATTCTGTGTTATTACCCCTTCCTTGATCACTGATGGGTCAAAATTATAGAAATCCACCCTCACCTCTTCCCCTAGGCCCTTGCAACTACAACAAACAGCACTATGAGTGTATCTTTAACTCATGAACTGCAGCAGTTTAAGGGCACAATCTGAGGGGAGGTGATGACCTAGTGGTATTACCACTAGGCTATTGTCTTGAATCACAGAGTATACCCAATCGGTTCTTTTGGATTTGGTTAAATGTAGTTAAGAGAAGACTTAACGACAGCAATTTGCTCAAATATAAATGTTCGTTAAGTATTAATAAAAAGTGATAAATAAAGGAAGGACCTGAAATATGAACATATATTAAGTAATAAAAAATGAAAAAAGAAGGAAAAGAAACAGTAAGTCTCATGCCCTTCTGTCCATCGGGGTCCCTTTGATCGACGGCTGGTCTGGAGACTTAGGTTCATTCCTGGCAGCATTCCCAATCCCAGTCTGAGGTGAAGTTCAATGACTCAGGATAAAACTCATTCTCTTATACACTGTAACAAACAGCAAGGTACAGAAAAACAAGAACCGATTGTGCCGTTTTTGGCAATATGGCAATGTTCACTGGCTCATTCAAGGTCATGCAGCTGTCGAATATCATCAACAATTTTAACCCTTTAGCCCATCCTATACAGCCATTAATCCAGAGACCCTAGTAATGTTCCGCAGACCCAGGTTTGAATTCTGCCATGGCAGACGGTGGAATCTGAGTTCGACAAATATTTGGAATTCTGAATCTAATGATGATTGTGAAGCCAGCATTGATTGTCAGGAAAAACCCCTCTGGTTCTAATGTCCTTAAGGAAGGAAACTGCCATCCTTACTTGGTCTGTCCTACATGTGACTCCAGACCCATAGCATTGGTGTTGACATTTAACCACCCTCTGGACAATTAAGAGTGAGCAACAAATGTTGACCTGGCCAGGGATGCCCGTATCCTGTGAATGAATAACAAAAACCTACACTTTCAACAGTATTTAGGGATTGGCAAAACAAGCTGGCCTTGAACAGTTCCGAACACTGGACTTGAAACGTTAACTCTGTTTCTCTGTCCACAGATGGTGCCAGACCTGCTGAGTTTCTCCAGCAAGTTTGAGGAGCTCATTAACATCTTTGTCATTAAGATTTCAACCATTTAACAAGCTGTTTCTGCCACTTTCCTCCCTTCCATCAGTTCACAGAGCCAAACCTCCTTTCAAATTCCCCGCTGTGTTAGCTCTGTACACACATCATCCTCTACTTTCTCTCCTGTCTCCTCTGGTGCCCACTTCCTGGTTCATCTTGTCCATGACACTTACTTTGATCCCATTCCCACTTAACCACTGATCAGCCAACTTCCATTCTTGGATCCTGTGCTGGCAAATATCTTAACCATTCTCTCTTCAGTTATTGTCCCATTCTTCAAATCTGGTGCAATTACCCCTGTCCACAAAAAAAACACTTTATTGCACCCTCCTTGCAAACTATCACTCTGTTTCCAAACTCTCTTTTGTCTCCAAAGTCTTGGCAGCTCCTGAATCCATCTTTTGGGGATATCTACCTCAACAAGGCATGATGCATTAGGCACAGGACTTGTTGGGCAATCTGAAACAGCAGTGCTCGAGATAAGATGCACTGTATGTAACTCCCAGTGAACAGAATCTGTAAATAGTCTTACCTCAGATAACTCACCCACATTATTTTTTCACCAATCCTGATGTCTGATTGGTACATTTATGTATGAGAAGAATATAACATGGCTCTTTATGCAGCCTGAAGACTTTCAATTCTTAACTGCAACATCTGTAATATGCTGGCAGTCCGATTTTAAAGATTTGACTAAGCAGCATATAAGTCTCAAATTTTTCACAAGAGGAGAAAAAAAGGTACAAAAACAGAAGTTGTTGGAAAAGCTCAGCAGATTTGACAGCATCTGTGAAGACAAATCCGAGTTAACAATACGGGTCTAGTGATCCTTTTCTCTGATTTACAGCATCCACAGTTCTTTGGGTTTTTATTCAGGAGAAAAAAAAGATGGTATGAAAGTTTAACAATAAGTTAGGCTTCACAACGTGAAAGGATTCTTCAATTTTGTAGGGATTCCACACGCCATACCTTCATTCGGGCATTGCACCATGCTTTGTCCAGCTGGCACTAGGCCCAGAAAAGTGCCAAAACTTGCCACATCAAGTAATTCTGTTGTAAGTAGAACATTGTCTAAGATGCAACATAAACAAAACACCTCTAAGCTGCATTCTGCAACCTTACTGTTACCTCCATCAAAGATCACCATAACTAAAGCTAGACAGAGAAGCAAAACTGCTGGTACCTTTCAGAGAGTGGCAAATTTATTCCTATGTGTTGAAACACTTTCGGAAACAATATTATTCTTTCTTTAGAAAGAGACAACTGGTGGTGTATTTAACCTGGAGATCACCATACCTCACGTGAGAGGCAAGACATCTTTAACCTTTCCTTACGCCAATCTAAGTACCCCACCTGCTTCAAGAAGACCACTATCACCCTCGTGCCAAAGAAAAATCAGGTAGCATACCTGAATGACTGTGGCCCGGTGGCTCTGACATCCATCATTATGAAATGCTTCAAGAGGTTAGAAACGGCACACATCAACTCCAGCCTCCCAGATTGCCTTGATCTACTACAATTCACCTACTGTCACAATAGATCCATGGTAGACACCATCTTCCTGGCTCTACATTCATCCCTGACACATCAGGATAACAAGAACATCCACATCAGACTCCTATTTATTGACTTTAGATCTGTCTTCAACAGCAAAATTCCAGCCAAGCTCATCTCCAGACTCCGAGCCCTAGGACTCTGCTCCCTCTCTGCAACTGGGTCCTTGTCTTCCAGATCCACAGACTGCAATCAGTTTGGAGAGGCGACAACACCTCCTCCACAGTAATTTTCAACACCAGTGCCTCACAAGGCTGAATATTCAGCCCCTTACTATACTCTTTATACACCCACAACTGTGTGGCCAAATCCTGCTTGAAAGCCATTTACAAATTTGCTGATGACAACACCGTAAGTGGTTTGGATCTTAAACAATGACGAGACAGAGTACAGGAAAGAGACAGAGAGCTAGTGGCATGGTATAAAGACAAAAATCTGTCCCTCAATGTCAACAAAATGAAGAAGTTGGTCATTGACTTCAGGAAACACAGTGGAGATACGTCCCTGTCTGTATTAATGGTGCTGAGGTGGAGATGGCTGAGAGTGTCAAATCCAGGGAGTAAATATCACCAGCATTCTGTCCTGGTCCATTCACATCGACACTACAGTCAAGAAAGCACACCAACACCTCTACTTTCTCAGAAGGCTAAGGAAATTCCGCATGTCCACAATGACTTTTAATTTTTTTTTTAATGCACCATAGAAAAGCATACTATCCAGATGCATCACAGCTTTGTATGGCAACTGCTCTTCCCAAGACTGCAAAAAATTACAGAGAGTTGTGAACGTAACCCAGTCCATCATGCGAACCAGCCTTCCTTCCATTGACTCCATCTACACTTCCCGCTACCTCAGGGAAGCAGCTAACATAATCAAAGATCCTTCCCATCTCAGTTAAATGCTCTTCCATCCACTTCCATGGAGCAGAAGATCATAAGTTTGTAAACACGTACCAAGAGATTCAAAAACATCTTCTTCTCCAGTGTTATCAGACTTTTGAATGGACTTCCCGCATATTAGAGTTGATCTTTCTCTGTACATTCTCAATAGCTGTAACACTATATTCTGCATTCTGTTCTATTACCCTGATGTACTTACATAAGGTATGATTTGCTTGGATAGCATGTAAAACAATACTTTTCTCTATACATCAATACATGTCACAATAATAAATCAAATCAATTCAAAATCAAATCAAAAAAATGGTTGAGAAGGTGGGACGTTCACAGTGAGCTCAGCTGAAACAGAAATTGGACCTGTTGGCGTCTCTCTGTATGGCAAACCAGCCGTCCTTGTTAACCAAACCCCACCCCTCTGAGCATGAAGATATCTTCTGTGAGAGTGGTTACAGTTAACTTTCTGCCCTCATCCTTCTCCATCTATCTGGAGCTACATTCCCTCTACATTCTCCAGCCGCTGGTCAGACCATTGAGCTCCAAGCATGGCAGTAGCTGGAGAAATCATAAATGCATGTGCCAGCATGTCAATCAGCTTGTAGCTGCCCTCAAAGCAGCTACACAACCATGTTTTGCTTGGTTCTGTTCTTACTGTGCAAATCATACAAAGGAAATCCCCATCAATAACTGGCATGCCATACACATATTGTTAGTTCTTGGCCCCATCCAAATTCTTGTGTTTGTGATGATCTTCACCATCTGAATGTATGGAGTTTGCTTGCACATCTACATTGCCGGCATCCATCTCTACCTCACCTCCACCTCTCTCCACTTTTGCTAGCTTATCACACTGCTCAGCTGAAACCCAGTACAGGATCAGCAGAAATCTCTTCCAATTAAATATTGAGAAAACAGAGGTCATTGAGTTCAATCCTCAGTACAAACTCCATTCCATACTTATTGGCTTCCTGCCTCTCCTTTCCGAATATCTGAGGCTGATCAAGTCTGTTCACAATCTAGGTGTAGTGCTTGATTCCAAGGTGAGTTGCTGACTACATATCCATCCCACCTCTAAGATTACCTACTCCCACCTCCATAACTAGTCTAACTTTGTCCCTGCTTAAGCTCATCTGCTGCTGAAACCCCCTTCCAGGTCTTTGTTACCTGTAGACCTATGCAATCATAATTTGAGACTGTGAACAACACTGCTGCTCATGTCCTTATTATTGCAGTTTCCTGGCTGCTAAAACACAGCTAGATTGCCAACTTGGCCAAACAGCAAGGGATGCTGGGTAGATTGACCAAGTAAAATTCTGAAATCACAAAACCCATACACAGCAACCAGGTGCTAATTATATTAGCATAACGTAAAAAGTAACAGTTATCCTGGGCAGGCATTTCCTCAACAACATAGTCACCAAACAAAGAAGGGCCCAGACAGAAAGGCATCAGGTCCTGCTACACAACAAAACAAACAGCAGCAAGTATCCAAATGATTGACAATGTTCCAAACTAATAAGTGTGGCTTCCTGATTGGCCAGATTGATAGAAAGTTCCAGAAAAACCATCCAAAAATGTATAAAAACACTGTCCGCCTGCAGACCAATCTCTCTTTAATCTTCTAGGGTTTTTTTTCCCTTATTCATTAAAAGGATGAGGGCGTCACTGGCTAGGCAACAGATAAGGATGGCAGTTTCCTTCCCTAAAGGACATTAGTGAACCAGATGGGCTTTTCTGACAATCGGCAATGGATTCACGATCATCATTAGATTCTTAATTCCAGATATTTTATTGAATTCAAACTCCACCATCTGCCACAATGGGTCCCCAAAATGTTATCTGGGTCTCTAGATTAATAGACTAGTGATAATACCACTAGGCCATCGCCTTCCCTGGGTCCTTCTGAGGAGACCAGCATGGCAAGAGGCAGAGACCAGCTGAACATTCAGAGAGAGAGAGAGACGAAGAGAGAAAGCAACTACGCAGGCCCAGAGAAACCCAGAGAGAGAGCAACTGCATAAACCTACAAGAGACTTGGGAATTATTGTAAGCATAAGAGGCCAAATAGGATTAGAGATAGTATGTTCAGTACTAAAGGTTATTGTAGCATTTTTCCTAATAAAGTTGAGACTGTTTAGAAAAGTACCAGCTTGTGTTCGTAGTGATTTGACCACTTCAGTATTGTGGGACACCTGGGCAAAATCATTCAATGTTCTGATTGGTGTTGCCTAACTTGTTTAAGGCGCAACGAGACAATATTATTCTCAAGAGGTTCCATGCACTCATCACACATCTGAGTCAGCTAACATCTATCAACTTCCAGTTAAGCAATGCTTTTGATGTTAGCATTGTCCTTCTCATCTTCATCATCATCGAATCCCTACAGTGTGGAAACAGGCCCTTCAGCCAACAAATCCACGCCGACTCTCGGAGTATCCCACCCAGACCCATCCCCCTATAACCCACCTAATCTACACATCCGTGAACACTGTGGGCACTTCACCATGGCCAATCCACCTAGCCTGCACAGCTCTGGGCAGTGGAAGGAAACCAGAACACCCGGAGGAAGCCTACATAGACACAGGGAGAAAAAGCAAACTCCACACAGACAGTCACCCGAGGGTGGAACCAAACCTGGGTCCTTGGCACTCTGAGGCAGTAGTGCTCTTCACTGAGCCACTGTGCCACCCTTCAAATCCTTCCATGGCCTCACCTCTCAAGATCAGACCTCAGCCCCACAACTCTCCAAGATATCTATGTGCCCTTTGACTTTTGAGTGTCCCCAATTTTTATTGCTCTTCACTGAAAATTTGCCATCAGCTAACTGAACCCAAAGGTCTGGAATTCCCTCCCCAAACCTCTCTGATTCCAAATCTTACTTGCCTCCTTTAAAAGTCTCCAAATCTTACTTGCTCCTTAAAATCTCCCTCTTTGACCAAACACTTAGTCATCTTTCCTGATACCTCATTACGTGGCTTGGTGTCTTACCTTGTGAAGCATCTCAGAATGCTCCAATATGTTACATAAATGGAAGTTATTGTTGGAATGTAACAGGATGTATTTTGCCACCAGCATGGCAGCTCAATTAGCTGATACATTAAATGATACCAATTCATATTCTACCAGCTCTTTTAAGTCATTAAAATGTTTTAAGATTTTCAACGTTTCTTCTGTTTAACAACGGTGGTCATTCAACGTTAAGTGTATTTATCGGCCAATCATTGAATGCCTGGTCTGATGTGAATTGTCCGGGGGTTAGTGGGCATACAATGTGTAAACCAAAGATAGAAACATTGGAATGTTTGTTTCATTGATGAGTCAGTGCATTGCGCTCATGCTCAGAAAGATGAATTAACAGTTGACTTTGACACTTAGCTGAACCCATTTATCTCTGAACATACTTGGCACAAAACAAGGTCATCTAAAGAGTTCTGAGGAAGGGTCGCCGGACCCGAAACATTAACTCTGTTTTTTCCTTCACAGATGCTGCCAGACCTGCTGAGCTTTTCCAGCAACTTTGTTTTTGTCATCTAAAGACACCCTACTCATTTCTCACTTTTATCCCCTGACAGCACTAACTCAATAACAACAACTTGTATTTATAGAGAGCTTTTAAAATATGTGCTGAGACCCTTTACTGAATTTTGACATCAAGCCATGTAAGGTGTAATGAAGAGTCAGGGTCATGGGCATGGATTCAAAATGGTAAATCTCAAGAATGGTCTTCAAGTTGAGAGGAGAGTCAAATTATCAATCCCTCTCTGTAGATTCTTTAACATCAACTTGTCCAGAGACATCGTTACACATCTCTCGAGCAGATGAGATTTGAAACTGGGCCTCCAGGCTCTAGAGGTAAGCATACTAACACTATACCATTATAGCGCCCATCACCAATTTGTAGTCTGACTTGAAGGACCTGCGTGATTCTCAGTTGTAAATGATACACCCTACAGAGCCTTGACAAGGAGAGGTACACGTCATACATAACAAGGAATAGTTTTGCGTGCTGTAGATGCATACTACTAATATTTACCAGATAGAAAGAAATACAAACTATGAGGAGCTACGTATTTCATGTCAGTCTCCACCAGGACATTGTGCAAGGCTAACTGATTCTCCGTCTGAAAACTGTGTGACATCATCTGATTGGGTACAACGAACACAACTCCAACATTAACTCAATACCCTGTGCAATATGTTACACTAGGCTTCTTAGTTGACTTAAAAGGACAGTGTATTACAGAAATGTTACTGAAAGAGAGATACTAGGTGAAAGGTACAAAACAGTGGAGTAAATGAGTCTCATAAATCTTATCCATTGAGGATCAATCCTGATGCAAACTAGTAGAGCTATTTTGAAACAGTGATTAGATTTTAGTATAGTTAAGAGGAAAGCTGGATTACTTTCATTGCTAACTGAGCTCTATTTAATTTATACTTTTCTAACTATAATATGCAAGGTAATCAATGCCTCATGATTACACCTTTGCAATTAAATCATTGTCTGATGTCTTAATGCCAGCAATTCTTTATACTATATATGAGGCGATTGAGTGTTAATTTTAATTAAAGAGACTGTTTATTGTTGGAAAGAAAACAGCAAGCATTGCCTTATATTTATATAGCACCTTTAAGGTAATAAAAAGTCCCAGAGCTCTTCACAACAGCAGGATCAGGCAAAATAGCATCGAACCAAAGGAAAAGATGCTTAGTGGGATGACACAAAACTTCAGTCAAGCAGATAGATATGTGGAGACTTCTTGAAGAAGGAAAGGAAAGCAGACAAGTAGTGAGGCCCAGGGAATGCTAGTTTACATGTGCTTTCTTTGAAATGCTAAAGTGAGAATCCGCTGCCCTCACAGGAGATGGCAAAATTCCCCATGGTGTTATTTGAAGATGCACTCGTTACCAAATCCACTCCTCAATCAACAACAGCAAAGTGGTTCATTTTTCCATTTAGCTCACAAGCTATTTGTGGAAGCTTGCCGTATGTAAATTCCCTGTTGCATTTTTTTTTGCAAAACTACAGTGACTGCACTTCAAAATCACTCTGATAATTGCAGAACATTTGGAATGCCTTGAGGACATGGAAAGGTTCTTTTATATAGATTTACATTTTGAACATTCTCAAAACATCATGACAATTTTACACAAATCTTAGACAGTAAACTACCGGAGCAGAATTAGGCCCTTTTGTCCATTGATTCTGCCCTGCCATTCGATCATGGCTGATATGTTTCTCAACCCCATTCTCCTTCCTCCTCCCTGTAAGCTTTGATTCCCTTACTGATCGAGAAACTATCTACCTCTGTCTTAAATACACTCAAAGACATTTCCTCCACAGCCTTCTGTGGCAATGAGTTCCACAGCTTCATGACCATCTGGCTGAAGAAATTCCTCCTCATCTCAGATCTAAGGGTCGTCCCTCCACTCTAAGGCTATGTCCTTGGGTCATAGACTCTCCTACTAGCGGAAGCATCTTCTCCATGCTCACTCTATTCAGGTCTCTCAGTATTCCATAAGTTTCAATGAGATCCGTCTCATCCTTTTAAACTTCATTGAGTACAGTCCCAGAGTCCTCAACTACTCCTCAAATAACAAGCCCTTCATTCCTGGGATCATTCTTGTAAACCTCCTCTGGACCCCCTCCAAGGTCAGCACATCCTTCCTTAGATACTGGACACAAAACTGCTCACAAAATTTCAAATACAGTCTGACCAGAGCCTTACACAGCCTCAGCAGTAAGTCCTGCTCTCGAATTTTAGTCCTCTCAAAATGAATGCTAACATCATATTTCCCTTCCTAACTGTTAATAGAACCTGCATGTTAACCCTAAGAGAATCCTGAACTAGGACACCTAAGTGTCTTTGTGGTTCAGATTTCTGAAGTCTTTCCCCATTTAGAAAATAGTCTATGCCTATATTCTTCATACCAAAGTGCATAACCTCACTCTTTCCCACATTGCATCCCATCTGCCACTTCCTTGCCAACTCTCCTAGCCTGTCCAAGTCCTTCTGCATTCTCCTTGCTTCCTCAACACTACCTGCCCCTCCACCTATCTTTGTGTCATCTGAAAACTTAGCAAAAATGCCCTCAGTTCATTTGTTCCCAAGAACGACATCTGTGGAACTCCACTAGTCACCAGCTACCATCATGAAAAAGACCCCTTTATCCCCACTCTCCGTCTTCTACCAGTCAACCAAACTTCTATCCATTCCAGTACCTTACCTCTAACACCATGGGCTCTTATCATATTTAGCAGCCTCTTTTGTGGTACCTTGTCAAGGACCTTCTGGAAATCCGAATTCATCACATCTGCTGGATCTCCTTTGTCTAACTTGCTTGTTACCTCTTAAAGAATTCTAACAGATTTGTCAGGACTGACCTCCTCTTGGTGGAACCATGCTGACTCAGAGCTATATGGCTTGCAATTCACTTAATTTCATTTTTCTGACACTGGATGTATCCTTTTATCTTCTTATCATTCAAACTGTGGCTTAGAAAAATTTTAATTTATTTAATTAATTTAATTATTCTATGAAACATCGGTGATGATAGACTTATTGAAGGGGTCAGTTGGCTGGATGGTTGATTTGCAATGTAGAATAATGCTGACAGAGTGGATTTAATTGCACATCAGCTGAGGTTACCACGAAGGACTTTCCTTCTGAACACCTCCTGACACCTGACGTGTCGTAACCTTCAGGTTAAGCTACTAACAGTCATCTCTCTCTGATGAGAGAGTGGTCCAGTAGGACTGTGCCCACTTTATCTTTACAGATCTATGAAGTCCAAGCCTTATGTTATAAATGTCAATGTTACTTTCACTTACTTGCAAGTGCTGGTGAAGTGGAGTTCAATTGTTCTGTACTTGCCTCGTGGTCCTCACCTTCCTCATGTTTCTTCAAGGGGACACATTATGACGATCACAGTTATAACTCCCTTTAACTTGGAGATTATCACTGGTACACTGATTTAAGAATCTTCAAGAAGTTAAAGTAGGCAGCACTCAGATGGTAATTATATATCAGTTACATAGCCAGGAGATGTGCTGGCATCCGCTGCTTTGTTCGAACTGATGAAGCTATATTTTCTACTGATCCTTTACAGCTAACATTTACCTAGTCCTTTATTAGTAAAAGGGCACGGTATAATTACAGGAAAGGCAATCATGCAGCATAAATGTAATTCACCCCTCAGAAGGTCCCCACTCTTCATTGCCGCTTCTCGGCTTCTTGTTTGATCCAATGCTGTATTTTCTGCATTGGTTTTCTTTGCTCTTCTCATCGTTACAAGTGCTGACACTCACTGTGGTGTTTCATACATTCTCCACTTTGGTTTAGCGCAGCACAGTGGCTCAGCGATTAGCACTGCTGCCTCATAGTGCCAGGGACCTGGGTTTGATTCCACCCTCGGGCGACTGTCTGTGTGGAGTTTGCATGTTGTCTGCATGGGTTTCCTCCAGGTGTTCCGATTTCCTCCCACAGTCCAAAGATGTGCAATCTAAGTGGATTGCCCATGCTAAATCGTCCATAGTGTTTGGGGATGTGTAGTTTAGGTGGGTTATGAGGGATGGGCCTGAGTGGGATGCTCTGAGGAGTGGTGTGGATTTGTTAGGCTGAAGGGCATGTTCTCACACTGTAGGGATTTGAAATTCAAGTAGGAGTTTTGGAGGCTATCGGAACTAAACCTGGAGTAAATGTAGATGACATTGCAATCTTCTTTGAGGTTACAGATCTTGGGGAATATTAATTCAAAATGCTAAAAAATAACATGGGGTCATAAAATGAGGATTTGTGAGGACTAAACCAGTGAATGAATTAGCGAAGGCAGGACGTTAGAAGAGATGTGCGACGCAGATGCATTGTTATCTAGAGCTGTCTTCCAGGCAGGATAAGAGATAGAAATGCCCAATAAAAATTGAAACACAAGTTATCAGACAAACAAGCTTCAAGGGGACATGTGATCTTTGTGTTTCCTCATGTTCAATGTCTTCAAATTTACTAGCCCAAAATTCATGAAGTTCATCATGTCCCAATGACAATTCTTGCTGCAATTTCACTGGCCAATGAAATATATTGCATGAGCTGATCTCTTTCTGTGCTCTCCTACTGCCCAAAACCAGGATTAGTTGCAGTCCTATGGGCAGTTCAACCATCCCTAAGTTGGAATGTTGTAAGAATTCACGGCTTCAAAGATCTGAGCTCTTTTTTGGAGTGCTGCCTTGTGCTTTCTTTCATGTGTGATGTTAAATTGACCTGAGATTGTTATGGTGCCTGGCCAATAACTTTCCTTAAACCAACATGATTGAAAATAAAAACAAAGTTGCTGGAAAAACTCAGCAGATCTGGCAGCATCTGTGAAGGAGAAAACAGAGTTAGCATTTTGGGTCCGGTGACCCTTCCTCAGAACTGATGGTGGCTGGGAAAACGTCAGTTTATATGCAGAAAAGAGGACCGTTCCCTCCGGGACACCCTGGTCCACACTTCCTTCACCCCCAACACCTCCCCACAGCCCTACGGCACCTTCCCCTGTAACCGGCGAAGGTGCAACACCTGCCCATTTACCTCCTCCATCCCCAGTATCCAAGGGCCCAAACATACCTTCCAGGTGAAGCAACGCTTCACCTGCATTTCCCAGAATCTGGTCTACTGCATTCGCGGCTCACAATGTGGTCTCCTCTACATTGGGGAAACGAGGTGTAGACTTGGTGACCGCTTCGCAGAACATCTATGTTCCGCTTGCAAAAAAAACCCTGAACTACCTGTTGCCTGCCACTTCAATGCACCACCCTGCTCCATGGCCAACATCTGCAGTGTTCCAGTGAAGCCCAACGCAAGCTGGAGGAACAACACCTCATTTGCCGTTTGGAGACCCTACAGCCCTCTGGACTCAATATTGAGTTCAATAATTTTAGGGCCTAAACTATCCCATGTCCCAGCCCCCCACCCCGCACACCAGGCCTTGTTACCACATAGCCTGCCATTACACACCCACTGTTGTTAGTCACTAACAGTCCCCATTAACAACTACTCACCCTCCCAGCCTGATCATTAGCAACTCCTTTGTCTGTTCAACTGTCTTTCTCTCTTTTTGGGCTCTATCCTATTGTTTACTCCCTACCCCACCCACCTCCCTATTTTCTGCATATAAACTGACGTTTTCCCAGCCACCATCAGTTCTGAGGAAGGGCCACCAGACCCGAAACATTAACTCTGTTTTATCCTCCACAGATGCTGCCAGACCTGCTGAGCTTTTCCGCAGTTCTTTTGGTTTTTATGATTGAAAATAAGTCATCTAACTAATAGGCTATTTAACACCCTGCTTTTGTCTTGGAAAGTGCAATGCCAAAAGTGGTGGTCCGTGATCCAGGACATCTTTTTAGCGTCAACCTCCAATTATTATACTCAAGGGGCCTTATTTTTTGATTTAGATTTAGATTTAGATTTTATTGTCATGTGCACTAAAGTCCAAAAGTACAGGACTATAGTGAAAAGTGTATAATGTCGCCATACAAGGTACCATCTTAGGTACAAGTACCTAGGTACAGAATCATAAGAACAAAGTAGAAAGAAAGATTAAAGTTAAAAGCTAAAAGTTACAGTAATTCTTAGCATTAAGTAGAAATTAAGGGAATAAGTCTAAAAGTCAAACATTACAGTCTTTCAAAAGTGCGTAACCACCATGGGACTGCACTTCTTACAGGGGCTCAATCTCCTTATAGTCTCATCTTGCCCTTATTTCCTGTGCTCTTAGTCCTTTTAATGTCACATTCCCATGTTACTGATTCACTAACCAGCAGAAAGAACCTTTCTTCATTTACCTTTATGAAATGTTGTCTCCTTCCATTAGATAATCCTTATCCTTTCAAGTGAGTACAGAGCCCCTATGAACACAATCCCAAAGAACACAGCCCACTAAACACAGTCTCAGTGAGCGTAGTCCCAGTTATTACAGAGCCCCATTGAATATCGTCTCCGTAGGTGTAGCCCCAATGAGTTGAGTTTTAGTAAAATAAAAAGAGAACATGTTGAAAACACTCAGCAGGTCAGGCAGTCTCTGTGCAGAGAAACAAAGTTACCATTTCAAGTCAGTTATCAGCGTCAGAAAGTAAGTTCAGTGAACACAGTCATTGTTTTGTAGTGCCTATCTCAACTTCATCTTCTCACCCAAATGAGTGAGCAATCAGAAATAGCTGTAATTGAATTCATCCTCCTTGTTGAATCTTGGTGCCTTTAAACAGAGCACTATGCAATCAGCTGCAGGTGCAGGGTCTTTGTGCTGAAGTTTGTCACGATTTATTTCCAGTATCATTTTGAAAATACTTAATTATATCTGATAGGCACCTGCTAAAAACTCTGCTGCTGTCCTACTGGTCTCTTCATGATCAGCCACTTCACAATAAATTAGGAGAAATCGGGTCTTCTTGAAATGGCAATACTTAAATCGCTGTCTTGTCTGTTATCCATGGACTCAGTCAATCTGTGTTAGCATGAGTGTGCTACTTATCACATCTGCTTGTGTATTGCAATAATAACTCTTATTGCACAGGCCTGATCACATACTATTTCTGCATATTAAACTACATGGGCTCTCAGTTTGATGACGCTTTGGGTTTGACATTGCCATCCTTGTTTATAAGCCTCTCAATGCCCTTATACTCTACCCAACTATTTCTGTAATCTCCTATGGATCAACAACTCCTTGAAATATCTGGCATCCTACTATTCTGGCCTCCTAAGTACTCTGATTTAAATCATTCTACATTAATGACCATTCCTGTAGCTGCCAAGCCCTAAAGTCTGGATCTCCTTTGCTTGAATCTCAATCTCTCCACTGTACACCCTTCTGTTAAACTGTTTCTTAAAACCTACCTCATTAACCAAGCTTTCAGTCCACATGTCCCAACGTCTCTTTATGTCATTTGGTGTTAAATTTTGTGAAAAATACCTTGATAAGTTTTATCTTCAAGGTGCTATGTAAATTCAAATTTCTACTGTAGTTGTTGCTTTTTATTTTAATTTTAATACCTTCAATGAGGTTTACATCATAGCAAAAAGTCAATCTGACTGTCTGTCTGAAATAAACTCACCGATAGATGTGAAGGTTTGAAATCCACAATGGCTAAACTGGAACATTGTGGAGCAGTCATGAGTCTTTTACTCACATCACAGATCATAGAATCCCTACAGTGCGGAAACAGGGCCTTTGGCCCAACAGGTCCACATTGACCCTCAGAGCATCCTGCCCAGACCCATTCCCTAACCTACATATCCCTGAATGTTACAGGCAATTTAGCATGGCCAATCCATCTAACCTGCACATCTTTGGATTGTGGGAGGAAACCAGAGCACCTAGAGAAAACAAATGCAGACACAGGAAGAATGTGCAAACTCCACACAGACAGTTGTCTGAGGGTGGAATCAACCCAGGACCCTAGCACTGTGAGGCAGCAGTGCTAACCACTGAACCACCGTGCCACCCTCAAGTTTATGTTCCCTGACCAGGAACTAAACCCGAGTCGCAGCGGTGAGAGCGCCGAATCCTAACCATTAGATCACCAGGGAGCTCACCTTGCACTTCAACTGTTTGTCATGTCACGTTTTAACCATGACTTCATAAAAACCGAAAGAACTGCGGATGCAGTAAATCAGAGACAAAAGCAGAAATTGCTGGAAAAGCTCAGCAAGTCTGGCAGCATCTGTGAAGAGAAATCAGAGTTAAGGTTTCGGGTCCCGAGGAAGGGTCACCTGACCCGAAACCTTAACTCTAATTTCTCTCCACAGATGCTATCAGATCTGCTGAGCTTTTCCGGCAATTTCTGCTTTTGTCGATTTTTGTTTAACCACAACTTAGTTGATTGCATTTCTACTTCAGGAACAGAAGACTGTGGGCTAAAGTTCCACTCCACATACACAGAG
>NC_063340.1:88598443-88648995 GCF_021869965.1 Rhincodon typus
CCAGCTCTACACCTTGTTACTCCACATACACAAGCAGGATTGGCACTGCACAGAAGTACTGAGGCATGATGCTCCGTAAAAGGGAAATATTGAGAAAATGCTGCACTATTTGAGGGGCTGTACGGGAAGAGTGTGGCGCCATCAGAGGGTCAGTACTGAGGGAATGTGTACAGTTGGAAGGCTGTACTGAGGGAATGCTGCTCTATTGGAAGGACGATGCCAAAGGATTTCAATACAGATGTGGCAGGACAGTACTGAGGGATGTTGCACAGTCAGAGAGTCAGAACGGAGAAAGCATTGTACTGTCAAAAGGTCAGTGCAAAGTGACTACTGCACTGTTGCATTTCAGTGCTGAGGGAGTGCTGCGCTGTCAGAGGGACAGTACTGAGGGAGTGCTGCACTGTCAGAGGGACAGGACTGAGGGAGTGCTGCACTGTTGGAGGGTCAGTACTAAGGGAGTGCTGCTCTACTGGAGGATTGGAACTGTGGGAATACTGAACTGTCAGAGGGTCGGTACCAAGTGAATCCTGCAGTGTCACAGGGATAGTAATCAGAGAGTGTTGTACTACTGGAGGGGCAGTACTGAAGCAATGCTGCTCTGTCAGATAGCAGTACTGAGGGAATGTCACACTGTCAGAGAGTGTATCACATCGGACTGAGATTGGGTTATTTGCTTGCAGGTGTGACATGATGAAGCTATTGAACAGGGAGTCTCACAACAATGGCTGATGAAATATTAAATTGTCATTTTATTTGGTAAGAGATGGTGGTGAAGTGTGAAAGGTTTTATTTGAGCCGATTGACCGGTACTCAATTTGGACCAACTGAACCATTCTAATCATTGCAGTCCTGATTTTGTACGCCAGCCTACGCTCAATCATGACCAAAACTGTTGCTAAACAAATTAGTTGAATTGAAAGCAGTAGAATGGGTTTTGATTACAACATTTCCAGCTACCTTTGACAGGGAAACATGTGTATTTAACAAATTGCTTGAGTGCCTCTCAGCAACAAATCAGATTTACCATCTTGTATACAGAGCTGACACATTGTCATTTAGCTTTCTGTGCAGATCAATGCCTATGTTCACTCAATAATCCATCCACTTTCTTAAGTGGTAACATTGAATACACTGGGAAATAGCACAAATTCCTTCATATAGCACACTGTGAACTACCAACTTATCTATCACGCTCTGTAACACAGGTTGCTAGAATGTTAAACCTTTAAGCACAAGGCTTGGCCTCAATATCACTGCAGCCTAATCTCAACTCTTCACATAATGTTATATCATAGGCTTTAGTCCTGCAAATTTGAAACTGAATGAAGGGTCTAGGCCTGAAACGTTAGCCTTCCTGCTCCTCTGATGCTGCTTGGCCTGCTGTGTTCATCCAGCTCTACACCTTGTTATCTCAGATTCTCCAGCATCTGCAGTTGCTACTATCTCTGAAAATAGCAATGACAGAGTTTCATTCAATCCACAGATGGCGACAGTATGAGAGTCTCCTCTATCTGCTGCTATGAGAGTCAGATGATGGTGATAAGGTACCAATCACAACCCAGTTTCACAGCAGGTCTGTCACCACCTGTGGAGAGAGAAACAGAGTTAATATTTTAAGACCGTATGACTTCTTCAGAACTGAAAGATGTTGGAATGTTTTATGCTTTTGGTTGAGGGGAGACAAAGCAAGGGCAGTGGATGGCATGGAGGTCGAGTGCATGATAAAAGGGTTATTAATTGCACTGAAAGAGTAATGGAGATGTAAATGGATGTTAAATTATGATGGGAAAGGGAAAATATGGATTGTCTCGACTGAGAGCAAACAGGATACAAACAAAACAAGATGGTAGAGAGAGTTGGTGGAGAATGCAAGGAAAATGGAAAATAGACATCACGCAATCAGGCTCTGAAGGCATGCTCTGCTTGGTGCTCCACAATCATTCAATTGCAAACCTTCCTTTCATAGTGACAACTTTGTTCAGAAGCATTGAGGTGTGAATTGATAGGGTGGGGTGGGGGGGAGGGTATGCTCTTTGGAGGATCGGTGTGGACTCGATGGGCCAAATGGCCTGCTTCCATACTGTAGGGATTCTATGATTCACTGTGTAGAAAGAAACTGAACAAGAGCAATGGCTTTGAAGAATCAAACTAACTTTATCCTATTGCTGTGATGTTCCACAGGGGTTGTCTTAATTATCAAGCTTAACTTAACAAAGAATCAACAAAATCATAATTTACGTGCAATCAGGAGAATCTCTTCAACCTGAATAAAATCCCAGCAAGTATCTGTGTGCGGTCGCAGTTTTTGATAGGTAGTGTGGAGGTCCCTTTATCCACTATCCTGTCCCACTTGGTAATGAGACAAAGTTAACAGCCCCTGGGTTGTGAAGTGCATTTTGGAGTTGGAGATCATCCTGACATCAGCTAACATCACCTAACAACCATCAGCTGCTGCATAACAAGATCGTCATTAAATCATTCAGCCTTACCATTCCAGCCATTATTACCCAATCAATTATTACACCGTTAATAATTAACATTACTGAATCAATCAGCACTACCATTAGCAACGGCTCAGTTTTTATGTTGAATTTGAGGAAGCTTTGAAGATGTAGTTTTGCCCTGAATAACCTGTGCCAGATGTGGATGCACTTAACTCTGACATTTCAGTGAAAGGTAAGTAACACTAATGTTTCTCAACTGGATCAGCACAGTAACAATGACATAGGAAAGAAAAGTTTTGTTAATGTGATGTGAACTGAGAGTCTGAGCATGTAAAATATCCAAAGCGTGGTGTGAACTACTGTCATACAAATGATGATCTCTCAGAGGAACATCTAACACTCCTAATCTGCCCACTCTGAGTATAAACTATGTAGGTGATAACATTTTATATGTGACTAGTGTTGTGGGAATAGAATACAATGAAGAGAGATCTCATTCAGATGAAATTTTAGCAACATAATACACAGAATAAATGACCTATGGGACCAAATCAGGCTTGAGTGCTCTCAGGCATCTTTTGTTTTTGTTTAATATGACATTTTTTTCATACTCGTTACCTTTTGGAGATTTCACTTGGGGTTGAATTCATATTCTTTATTTTTTTTTGGTGGTCATTGTTATTCAGTTGCTGGAGTTGTTATCCTGATTAACATTCTGAGACAGGAAGAACTTTGTAATTTTAAGAAACTATAGATAGTGATGATGCTGTACTGAATACATTACACAATCATGTGTTGTATGCAATAGGAATATAACAATTTTGTATCACGAAACATCACTGCATTGTTCAACCACTGTTGGTTGTTTCATTAATGACCTTTCATCCATCGTAAGGCCAAAGTGGGAAGTTCTGAGGAAGGGTCACCAGACCCGAAACGTTAACTCTGTTTTCTCCTTCACAGATGCTGCCAGACCTGCTGAGCTTTTCCAGCAACTTTGATTTTGTTCCTGGGAAAGTTTACTGATGGTCACACAGTATGCAGTTCCATTTGCAATTCCTCTGACTCTGAAACAGCCTGTGCAGCAATATCTGGACAACTCCCTAGCTCGAGTACCATTTGTGCTACACAAGTGCTAGGTAATGATCATCTGCAGCGCGAGTGAATCGAACTGACTCTCTGTGACGTTTATGGCACTGCTATCACCAAAAGCCTACCATCACACCCTGGGGCTTATCATTGAGAAGAAACAACAGCAGGCCAACCAAATAAATATTTTAGCCACAACAGTAGCTCAGAGGTTGGGAATTCTACAGTGAGTGACTCACACATTTACTGATTCCCAAAGCCTCTCCACCCTTTCTTTCCTGGATGAGTGCAGCTCCAACAACATTCAAAAAGCTTGACACCATCCAGGACAAAGCAGTCCACTTGGTTGGTACCATATCCACCGCATTCGACATTTATTCCTCCATCTTCGATACACAGTGGCAACAATGTGCACCATCTACAAGATGCACTCCAGTAATTCAACAAAGCTCCCTAGATGGCAGCTCCCAAATGCATGACGCCTACCAACTAGAAAAACAAGGATAACGGGGATATGGGAACACTACCACCTGCAATGATCCCTCTGAGGCACACACAAATGTGACTTTGAAATATATTGCTGGTCCTTTATTGTTACTACATCAAACTTCTGAAACTCTTTCCTAACAACATTGTGGTAGTATTTTCATTGCACTGACTCAAGAATGTGGCCCAGTGCTGCCTTCTGAATAAAACTACAGTCTGCATCACAGAATGATATAATACAGAAGGAGGTAATTCAGCACATCATGTCTGTGCTGGCTCTTAAAGAGCTACCCAATCTTTCCCACACCCTATTATTTCCTGATATCCCTGCAATTATTTTCCCTCAATGTAGTTATCTGTTCCATTTTGAAAGTTACTTTGAATTTGTTTCCATCCAGACAGTTGATTCCAGATTGCCACAATTTGCTCTCAAAATAAATCTTTCCATATCCCCAATTGTGTTAAATTTGCTCCCAATGAATACTGATCCCCTGTCAGTGGAAACTGTTCCCTCCTACTTATGCAATCCCAAGCCCTGCAAACTTTGATCATTGCTGTTAAATCTGCTCTTAACCCCTTCTCCTCTGACAAAATAATCCCATCTTTCACAACCATTCCAAATATCCAAAGTTCTTTCTCACTGGTAACATTCTGGTAAATCTCCTCTGCAACCTCTCCTAAGGTTTGACATCATAGATTAGAATCCTTACAGTATGGAAGCCGGTCATTTGGCCCATACCAACCCCCCTAAGAGCAACCCACCCAGACTCATCCCCTACTGTTTCCCTGGGACCCTGCATTTCCCATGGTTAATCCACTCAGCCTGCACATCTTTGGACTGGGGGAGGAAACTTACACAGACGCAAGGAGAACATGCAAACTCTACACAGACAGTCACCTGAAGGTGGATTCAAATCCAGGCCCCTGGGGGTATGAAGCAGCAGTGTTAACCTCTGAGCCACCAAACCACCCATTATTTTAAGGTGTGGTGCCAGAATTGAAAGAGTATTCCAGGTAATCTGGATTGATAAAGGGTAAGCATGGAAAATAAATGCAAATAATGATCTCCAGAAATTGCAGAAATGAATATTGTTTAAAATGGATTGCTCCAATAGCAGTATTATCCAACAAAATGCGGGGTGAAGAGTTACCTTGGTGTTCAATGAAGAAGGATTTCAAGCTCCATTTTGTGAAAAGCCTTACAAGTTGGATTTTTCTTTAACAAAAACAGAAAGTGCTGGAGAAATTCAGCAAGTCTTGCAGCATCTGTGGAGAGAGAAACAGAGTTAATATTTCAAATCCAGTTATCCTTCTTCAGAGCCCAGCATTCACTGTTTTTGTTTTGTTTTGGATTTTTCTTTAATTGCAATATGGTAGTCTTTAAGGTCATTTATTGAGCTCGCTTTCAACTACTTGTCATAGTGGAATTCTATAGAGAGTCACAAAGTCAGATAAACCATTCTTTTTATATCTTTGTCAATTGTCCATTTAATAGGAATGAAACTGGGTGGAATGTACAGTTGACAACTGGTCAAATATACTGTTTTTATATTTTGGTCAGAAGTTAAAATTAATGTGACAATCTCCTGAGTGGTAACCTGATGCAACAACTATTGCATTACCAGGCAGTTTTTCAGATTAAGGCAGCAGTACACTGTCAGGTGTCTTCTAAATATCATCCTTCAAAGGACAAACTAGAAACAGCTAAATAGCCTCATACAGCAACAATGTTTTCAACCAGATCAGCCCATCAATCATATTTAGAAGTGATTGGAATGGATTGTATACACATGACTATCTTCCACCTACTGCATCTTAGACCATAAGGAGAAGAAGTGGGCCATTCAGCCTATTAAGTCTGTGCTGCCATTCAATGAGATCGTGGCTGATCTGATAAGCCTCAACTCCACTTTCTGAAGAAATTCTACTTTTGCTCCGCAGATACCACCAAACTGTAGCTTTTCCAGCCATTTCTACCTTTGTTTCTCAACTTAACTTTCCTGCCCTTAACCTATAATTCTTGATTCCTTTACTGAATAAAAATCTATCTATTTCTGCATTGAATACACTTAAAAAATCAGCCTTGGCAGCCTTCTTTGCTAAAGAATGCCACAGATTCACTACCCTCTGAGAGAAAAAAGCCTTCCTCATCTCTATCTTAAATGTGTGACTCCTTACTCTGAGGTAATGTTGTCTGCTTCTAGACTCTCCCACTAGGGAAAACAACCTGTCTGTATCCACTCTGCAAAATCCTCTAAGAATCTTACATGTTTCAATAGATGATCCTTGCATTCTTCTAAACTTCATAGAGTACTGGGCCAACCAACTTAATCTCTCTCTATAAGCAAATCCTTCCATACCTGGGATCAACCTAATGAAAGAGTCACTGCACTGCCTCCAATGGCTATATACCTTTCCTTTGATAAGGGGACCAAATCTGACCACAGCATTTCAGATGTGGCCTGACTTGCACCTGATATAGTTTTAGCAAGACCCTCCTCGTTTAATACTAATTTTCCTTTGAAATAAAGGCCAACATTCCATTTTCTTTTCACATTACCTGCTGAACTTGTGATCTAGCTTTTTATGATTCATTCATGAGGACTCCCAAATCCCTCTGTTCTACAGCTTTCTGAAGCTTTTCTCCTTTTAAAGAGTATTCAGCTCCTCCTTTCCTTCTGCTGAAGTTCAAAATCTCATACATACCCACATCTGCCAAGTTTTTGCCCACTCACTCAAACTGACTATATCCCTCTGTAGACTCACTGTGTCATCTTCACCCCGTGTCTTCCTGCTATTTTTGTGACATCCACAAATTTGTCTATATTACATTATCTTCCATCAACTGCTACAACCAAAGATGACACTGAAAATACTGCATTGCCGCCATAGCAAGGAGAGACAGACTGGACCCACCAAGTCGCCAACACTGAAACCATCACCACTTCAGCTGCCACCCGAAGCTGCCACATTGCCGCCATAGCCATGAGGAATGAACCAGATCCACCATGCTACCATCACCATTGCCACCGCTGAAACCACCGCTCCGCCGCTAGGAGGAACGGGCCAGATCCACCGATGATGAAGGCTTTGATAAAGTCATGGCCACTTTGGCCATGAGGAAAGGACATCCAGATCCACCATGCTGCCGCCATCACAACAGACTGCCTTCCTCCACCACAGCTGCAGAAAAGAAGAACAGTTGAACTTTGATTCAAAAGAGAAATGAAGAAACAAAACACAAAAAAGAACAAAGGAGAATGCAGCTGGCCAGATGAGCAGGAGTGTATGGGCACAGAGCCTGACCACTTCCTACCCTGCAGCCACTGCCATCAGGACAAGTCAGAAAAAACAAGTCAGAAATTGTGCCAGAAACACGTCTTCTATATCTCATCTATCAAACTCTTGCATAATTTTAATGGGTTCTAATTAGGTCACCTCTCAGTCTTTTTTCCAGAAAAAAGAGCCTCAACCTGTTCAGCTTTTACTGATATTTATAGTCTCTCAGTTCTGGAATCATCATTATAAACATTCGTTGCAAATTCAACAGTCCATATCTGTATTTGTTTAGTAATATTGGGACTAAAATTGTATGCAGTGTTTCAGTGTGATCTAGCAACTGTTCCATACAAGTTCACAACAAGTTCTTCTCTACTTTTCAATATAAAACAAAAGAATTTTACTTTAATCCAGAAGTGCTCTTATGCACAACTGAACAGTTTTTTTCCCATCATGAAATCACCAGTGGCATGTTTTCATCTCTTAACGACCACCAGTAAATTACTCATGTTTTCCAATTGATTAATTTACATGGAAAGCCATTTAGGGCAATGCAGGCTATCAAAGGTGAGGGAGAGAGAGGTGGCTAAACCAAAATGGAATTGGAAGGGATTGAGAGTATTGGCAGATCTGGCATGCTCGCTCTCCAATGACACCCATGTAAGAATGTACCGCAGAAGAGGGGCAGGCAGTTAGCAGAGATTACCCCCCCACAGCCTGCTTCCAGACCTGCCAACAGCAGACCCGCAAGTAAGTTCCCCAACTTGCCCAGACCCCACAGCACCAAATTTTCTTTTCTTTATTCATTCATGGGATGAGGGCATCACTGGACAGGCAGCATTTATTGCCCATCCGAAATTTCTCAATTAAGAGTCAACCACATTGCTATGGGTCTCGAGTCACCTATAGGCCCGGCCGGGAAAGAATGGTAGTTTCCTTCCCTAAAGGACATTAGTGAACCAACAATCGGCAATGGAATCATGGCCATCATTGGACTCTTAATTCCTTTTTTTTTAACTGAATTTAAATTCCACCGTGTGCCATGACAGGATTCAAACCCAGGTCTGCAAAACATTACCTGCATCTCTGGATTAACAGTCCAGTGATAATACCACTAGGCCATTGACTTCCCTCTGCCTAATATTAAGGATTGTGGTGCTGAAGTACAAACAAAAGCGTGGCGAATGATCTTCCAAATAACTATTTACTCTGATTTTGTTCTCTGTAACTTCATTGATTTCAGCCATCCCAATTTGTCGGCAATTTGTAAGTGACTTAATAAATTTACTTTTGTTTATGCAACTCTGAAGCAATTAAGGCAAAAACCAGGACTTCTTAGATGGTAAATGTTAGACTTTATTAAAGGACAGTGATATATTTAACAAATTGGAAAGTTGACCTTTGCAGCATCAGCATGTTGCACAATCCATTCAAAACTATGTTAGTTATCATTCTGTTAAGATTCCATCTCTGACATGATTCCAGTTACAGAAGGTAGACACATCGCTCTTGCCTTGAGAGTCTTCAGTACTTGGCTTGCAATGGTGAATTACGGAGCCTTGTGTTTTAATCCCAGAGTGATCTGTATCAGAATTGGATTATACCAATTTGACTGTAGCTGTTGCTAGGTAAATTTGATTGGATCTTAGTCACAGTAGTAACTGGCCTCAAGTATCTGAAGTGTTGCATATGAGCATAGAATGAAGTCTTATAAACTGTCTCCTAATCCGATTTTGATCAATGTCTCCATTCACTAAACCAACCTCTGCTACGTTATTACGTATATTTACCAGAGTCCTTTATTAGTAATGAAAAAGGTTTCAATGTTAGAACAGTTTGTTTAAAATTGCTTTTTCTCACACAAACACAAAGATTTATTATAATTGAACTTAGACAACTTTTAATGCAAACCTACATTTTCCTATTTATTACAGAATAATCAGACTTAATCAAGGGGCATAACTTTTTTTATCATCAAAACCTATCTATAGAGAGGTCTCTACAGAGAATTGGTGCTGAAATAGAGCTAGCTGTCATCGTGATAGAGAAGAAAATTAATGCTATGACCTGTGCCAGTTTTTAAGCACAAACAAGCCTCCTCTTGCCTCTTGTTATCTCACCAACACCCTGTGCTTGCCTTTCTCCCTAATGTGTTTATTTGGCTTCTCTTACATCTTTCTGTATTATTCACCTCAACTTCTCATTGGAATGGCAAGTTCCACATTCTGAGCACACTCTGGGTATTGAAGTTCCCTGTATATCAAATTGGTTAGTAGGTATCTTGTATTTGTGACCTTTAGTATATGGACTTCTCCCTGAGTCGTAACATCTTCTGTCTAACATATCAAAATGGTCTCATTGTTACAAAAGTTTGTCTGAAACTTCAATTTCTCCCACACACAGAAAATGACCATAACTGACCTATCTCAATTGAAATTTCATCATTTTGAACATTTCTACTAGGTCACTGCTCGGCTTTCTCTACTTCAAAATAAGGAGCCCCAATCTTTTACTCTTCTTTGGTATTTATTCTCTCAGCTCTGGTATCATCATTACAAGAATTCTTTGCAACTTTCCCAGTCAATCTATATTGTTCTTGTAATATGGGGACAAGAACTATACTCAGTGTGATCTAATTATGTCTCTATATACCTCACTTCACCCAAGCAAGGAGCAGCAATCCAAAAGCTTTTAAATAAACCTTTGGGACTATAACCTGGTATCATGTGACTTCTGGCTGGGTGTCTATATACCTTTAACATAATTTATGTGTATTATTATTCATCTAAAAATTAGCCCCTGTAGTAAAACATTCTTCTGGCTTTATTAGCCCTTCAATGGCTCATGCACTGGAACATCTACATCCATTTGTTCCTCGACCCCACTTGGAATTATTCTTTTCCAACAGCAATGTATCTTCTTAATTCTCCTACCAAAGTGCCAAAAGACGTCGCTTGAGTCGCACACACAGTTTACAAGTTCTTTAGTGTCTTCTTATATTTTGTCACAATGTTACTCAACATTATCTACACTCCTCAGCTTGTTATTGTACTTTCATCATGAAATTGATGTTCTAATCCCTGAGCCCAAGTTGCTTATGTAAATAATGAGAAACAGTTGTCCCAACCTCCATCCTTTTGGAACACCACTTCTCAGTTTCTAACAGTCTAAAGAAAACTCGCCATAATATAACATGAAGAACTGTGGATGTGGATCTGAAACGTAAAGAGAAATTGCTGTAAAAACACAGCAGGTCCAGTAGCATCTAATGAAGAGTCACTAAACTCACAACATTAACTCAGTTTAGTCTCCGCAGACACTTGCCACATCTGTTCAGTTTCTCCAGCAATTCCTGTTTTTGCTTATCTTTCTTGCAATGCTGACTGTTTTCGGTCATATAGCTTGCTCACTGCTGCAGCATTGACTACAGTTCAAAAGTATTTCATTGGCTGTGAAAAGCTTTGGAATATCCTGTGGTTGTGAAAAATGTGAATTTCTGCCTTTTTTTCCAGTATCACAGAAGTGTTGATATTCAAGCAACTGAAAACTGTTAATACCTAAACTAAAATAATGAAGTTAGTATGTGCCAGAGATACTGGAGAGGATATTGATATGTTACGACACACATGAGAATAAGAATTAAACTCTCTAATCAGTAATGATGACCATCAAAGAGGATATCTGGACAGACATGTGACTCCAATAAGCTGTCTCTAATCAGGTCAAGAAAATGCCTATCAGCCCAGTGCGAAACCTTGATTGCATTTCTGTTTATAATGTTTCCCTTTATTGTTGTCATGTTCACCCTCATCGTCTCCCCAGAGTACTGGCTGATAATCACAAAGGGAGGATTTAGGAGGTGCAAACAATCTTTGGTAACTCAGCCATTGTTAATTGATTGAAAAGAAAAAAAAAGTTAAACACAAAACAGGAAAATGAGGTTAATCTCAACTGCTTCAAGAGCTGTACTGGCAGAGTTAGGGACCAAAAGGCTCATTCTCACTCATATTTATATGACACGGACATCACTGGCTTAAGGCAAGTATTTATTATCCCATTTCTAGGTACCTTTAGTAGTGGCTTGTTACCACAGTCTGGATTGTTAAAGGACTTCATCCCTCTCCTTGTTCACTTATGAGATTAAATCAAACCATTCATGCCCTTGATGCAGTATTTTACCTTGAACTGACGTCCCCTATCTATTCCATCACTTAGACTGTCAATTTCAACAAACAAGGAAACAGAGACCAGTCATTCAACTGCTCAAACTTGCCCTGCCATAATGTTGGTCCATCTTTACTCTGCCTCAGCTTACCTGCAGTTGAAACCCACATTCATGGCTTTGTTACATTCCAGACCCAGCTGTTTCAATGTTGCCTCACCAATTTACCCATCTGTCATCAAGTCATAGAGTCATACAGTATAGAAATAGACCCTTTGGTCCACACCGACCAGACATTCCAATCTGACCTAAACTCATTTTTCAGCGTTTGGCACATATCCCTCTAAAACTTTTCTATTCATATACCATCCAGATGCCTTTTAAATGCTGCAATTGTAGCCACTTCCACACTTCCTCTGGCAGCTCATTCCATACATGCACCACCCTTTGCATGAAAATGTTGCACCTCAGATCCCTCTTATATCTTTCCCCTCTCACTTTAAACCTATGCCCTCTAGTTTTGGATTCCCTTACCCCTGGAAAAAGACCTTGACTATTCGCCCTATCCATGCCCTTCATGATTTTATGAACCTCTATAAGGTCACCCCTCAGCCTCTGACACTCCAGGGAAGAAAAAAGCCCGGTTGATTCAGCTCTCCCTATAGCTCAAACCCTCCAGTCCAGGCAACAACCTTGTGAAGCTTTTCTCCATCTTCTCAAGTTTAACAACATCCTTCATATAGAAGTGTGACCAGAATTGTGTGCAATATTCTAAAAGTGGTGTCACCAATGTCCTGTACAGCCACAACATAACATCCCAATTCCTATACTCAGTGTTCTGACTAATGAAGGCAAGCATATCAAATGCCTTCTTCACCACCCTGTCTACCTGCGACTCCATTTTCAATAAACTATGTGCCTCCACCCCTAGATCTCTTTGTTCTACAACAGTCCCCAGGGCCCTACCAACAACTGTGTAAGACCTAACTTGGTTTCTCTTATGAAAATGCAACACCTCACATTTATCTAAATTAAACTGTCACATGTTGTACACTTGAACTCATTAAAAATCCTGCTGCCTGTATCTTAACTTTGATTCCGGTCTCATTCACTCGTCGTCCCTGAGCTTGCTGTATTGACTCCAGATCCAGAAATGTCTTAATTTTCATTTTTTTATCATTGTTCTCAAGTCTTTCCATGCACTCACCTTTAGCTTTCATGGACTCCAAATTCAGGAGTTCCTCCCCAGAACATTATCGCTTTTCTACCTCCCTTTCGTAGCTCATAAGAATATGGATCAAGACTAGATGAATCACAAAGATTAGGCATCCAAGTTAAGTAGGTAATAGAGAAGGCAAATGGACTGTTGACCTTTATTTCAAAGAGGATGGAGTCATCGCAATGGGTCTTGCTGAACCTAAATAATACCCTTTTCAGACTAAAGCTACAGACTATGAACACTTTGGGGCCCTTATCTGTGAAAAGAATCTGAGCAATTTGGGCCTATATTCGATGGAGTTTAGAAAAGAGGAGACCTTATTGAAAAAATAGAAGAATCTTAAAGAGTAGATCTGGAGAGATTATTTCTCTTTGTGGGAGAGCCTAGAACCAGAGTGCATAATCTCAGAGTAAGGGGCCACCCATTAAAGATGCGGATGAGGTCAAATCTTTTCTCTCGGAGGGTTGTGAATCTGTGGAATTCTTTACTGCAGAGGTCTGCTGAGGCTGGGTTTGTTACATATATTCATCTATACATATATGACATTTTTTTAACAAGTAAGGGAGTCAAGGGTTATGGGAATAAGGCAGGAAAGTAGGGTTGAGGATTATCAGATCAGCTATGATATCATTGAAGGTGGAGCAGACTTGATGGGTTGAATCACCCACTTCTGCTCCTATGTCTTATGGTCTACTTAGCCCATTGAGCATGCCCTACCATTCAGTAAGATCACAGTTGATCTGATTGTAGGGTCAACACCACTTTCTTGCCTGAAACACTATAAGCCTCAATCTTCTTTGTCAATCAAGAGATTGTCTACTCAGCCTTGAACATAGAACATAGAACATAGAACAGTACAGCACAGTACAGGCCCTTCGGCCCACGATGTTGTGCTGAACTTTTACCCTAAACCTAAGGTCTATCTAACCTCCACCCCTACCTTATACTATCATCCATATGCGTTTCTAATAGCTGCTTAAATGCCCCTAATGAGGCCGACTCCACTACCCTCTCCGGCAATGCATTCCACGTCCTTACCACTCTCTGAGTAAAGAACCTACCTCTGACGTCTCCCCTATATCTACCTCCACTCACTTTAAAACTATGCCCCTTTATAATAGCTACCTCCACCCTAGGAAAAAGTCTCTGGCTGTCCGTTCTATCTATACCTCTTATCATTTTGTACACATCTATCAAGTCACCTCTCATTCTTTGTCGTTCTAAAGAGAAAAGCCCTAGCTCTCTCAGCCTTTCCTCGTAAGACATTCCCTCCATTCCAGGCAACATCCTGGTAAATCTCCTCTGTACCTTTTCCAATGCTTCCACATCTTTCCTGCAATGGGGCGAGCAGAACTGGACGCAATACTCCAGATGTGGCCGAACCAGGCTTTTGTATAGCTGGAGCATAACTTCACGGCTCTTGAACTCAATCCCTCTATAAATGAAAGCTAACACACCATACGCCTTCTGAACAACTCTATCCACCTGGAACTGTGGACTTGAACCCCAAGATCCTTCTACTCCTCCACACTGCCAAGAATCTTTCCGCTAACCCTGTATTCTGCTTTCAAATTTGTCCTTCCAAAATGAATCACCTCACACTTTTCAGGGTTAAACTCCATCTGCCACTTCTCAGCTCAGCTCTGCATCCTATCAATGTCCCTTTGTAACCTAGAACAGCCCTCCGCACTGTCCACAACTCGACCCACCTTCGTATTGTCTGCAAAATTACTAATCCACCCTTCCACTCCTTCATCCGAATCATTTACAAAAATCACAAATACAAGAGGACCCAGAACAGATCCTTGTGGTACACCACTCATAACTGAGCACCACGTTAAATATTTTCCATCCGCTACCATCCTTTGTCTTCTAAGGGTCAGCCAATTCTGAATCCAATCTGCCATATTTCCCCCCTTGAATATAACTTTGTTTGAATTGCTTATTAAAATCTACTTTCTGACCAATTTCTTGTCACGTATCCTACAGTCCTGGTGTGATTCAATGTTTTACAACTCTCCTGCGAAGCATCTTTTGGGCTTTTATTATATCAGTGGCAAAACTGGAATGCAATTTATTCTTAACACGCCAGTCAGCCAAATCAGTTTGGGACTGGAATCAATAAACTGGGGAAAGGCAACAGCTGAAAGACCTACTGAAGCAACAATCTGACAGCTTCATGGTGGGCTTATTGATGCCAGTTATTTGTATTTCCAGTTTCTCTCAACTTTTTGGAACATCAATTTGTGATTTCAGCTCAAGCCCTGTTAGCTCTATCAGTTTGGATTTTCAGATTATAAGTCCAAATCATATTACCTTTCAGCTTTGCCACTAATTCTTTGTTTGAATATTCTGCATCTTTATTAGTAGAACCGAGGATGCCGTCTTCCTTGTGTTTTATAAAGGAACTTTGAAGAGGCTGCAATAACAAACACAAAGCAGATCCAGATGAATGAGTCAGTACTTTAAATCTGGCAGATGCAACAATGTACAATAAACAGTGCACAGTCACCATTTACACAATTGCACAATTCTTTTGAAATAACACTTGAAAATCATGTAATTATATAGTTTTGAGACAAATACCAATCCTTTCTGACCTTTCCTGAATGTAATTTCAAAATCTATAAATATAATTTCAGATTCCGCAAATCACAGACTTCATATTTGACTGAGAGTCAGTGTTAACACTGAATGTGTCTTTACTGTGGGAGTTCTGCATGGTCCCTCCGAACTGACTGACAATAGGAGTTAAGAGACACTCTATGGAGTGTATTTGGCCTGACAATGACAGAGATGAGTGCCTTAACCATTTTATATGACATTGCTCTGTCTGGCACTTCAGCGATGAATGAGTATGTCTATCATGAAAGACTGGCATTTGCGTAGAAACATTGCCATCCCCAAAACATCCATGAGCACTTTGTGGCCAATAAATTACTTTTTAAAGAGTAAGCCCTATTGCAAATTAGGCAATTTCAGTTTGTACACAGCAAGATCCAACAAACGACAATGAAACAAGTAATAAATAAGGATGAGGTGATGGCCTAGCGATAACATCACTTAACTATTAGTCTTGAGACCCAGGCTAATGTTCTAGGCACCTGGTTTCAAATCCTACCATGGCAGATGGTGGAATTTGAATTCAATAAAAATCTGGAATTAAGAGTCTAATGATCATTGTCAATTGATGCAAAAAACTGTCTCTTTCACTTGGTCCTTCAGGGAGGGAGCCACCCTTACCTAGTATGGCCTACATCTTTTTTCTGATGAAGGGTCTAGGCCTGAAACGTCAGCCTCTCTGCTCCTATGATGCTGCTTGGCCTGCTGTGTTCATCCAGCCCTGCACCTTGTTGTCATGGCCTACATATACTCCAGTCCTATAGCTATGTGGTTGACCCTTAACTGCCTTCTGTACAATTAGGAATGCTGGCCTGGCCAGAGACATGCACATCTTGTGAATGGATAAAACAAAAGTGACTGAATAGTAGGGCAGAATTTGGTCTCATGTTAAACTCCAAACAGCAGATTTTCTGGTCATTATCACAATGCTATTTTTGACACCTTGCTGTGAGGATATTGTTGTGTTTAATACAACATAGACTACTCTCCTAAAAGGTGCTCCATTGGCAATGAAAATTCTTGTGCTATCATGAAAGGTCTTGTATCAACAAAAGTTTTCAGTGAATCACTGGTATATTTTTTTCATATTGATATACCTCACTGAACATATTGGGCAGAGTCTTACTGGAAATCAGCTCTGTATCATTTTTGGTCAGTTTCATGGAGTTTCTCACTGTGAGATAGAATTACATTTCTCATACGATTGCCCCAAGCTCACTTCCTTAACAATAAACTGTATCCTAATTGTGCCTGCTCATCCTATTTTCCACTCACTGTAGGCAGATATTTTCATCACCATTAGGATATCCTGGGATCAGTGGTATTAACGATCTTTGATCCTAACAATGTACCTAGTCAAACTTTGGCTGTCCAGTTATGCTTCACCATACACATAGTGGCATAGCTGACACTTCATTGTACATACAACTACACATTCATATATATATAGTGCTGTCTACAGGCCAAGTCACAAAGCTTTCTTGCCTTTAGCCACATTCCATCTTACAACCCTCCCTAAAGGAGTGCTACTTTCTCCCCAGTGTCCTATAAAGACCAGCATCTTACCAACGTTCAATCTGGGTCCATCACATACAGGAGAGCCTTCAAACACTTCACAGAATTCATTTTTATTCAGCAACAATGAAAGCTAACAGAAAACAAACATATTTGACTCTTGGAGCCAAATCAAACAACTTGCCTTTTGAGTAGCAGGTTTGACGCTTAACGGACTTGATGGGCTGAATGGCCTGCTTCCATGCTGTAAGGATTCTATGATTCTATGAACAAGAATGTAGAATATGGTAGATGGGAAAGCATCTGTTTAAGAGGATAGAATACACACATAAAAACTTACATATGAGTTAGGAGGGCAGGAATAAACCCCTTGAACTTGCTCTGCCTTTCAATAATGTCATGGCCAAACTGATTATTCCACATTTCTACCAACATCCAAAAGACCTACACCCCTTTGAATATCAAGAACCTTTCTGCCATTGTCTTAAAAATATTCAAGGACTCTGCTTATGTTTCCTTTTGAAAAAGAAAGTTCCAAAGATTATGTGAGAAAAAATTCTGCTCATCTTTTTTATTAAACCATCAATTTCTTAGCTTTAAACAGCAACTCCCTAGTTCTAGATTCTGTCACAAGAGGCAGACATCCTTTCCACATTCACCTCATCAAGACATCACAAGGTGATGTATGTTTCAATCATGTTTTTTTTTATTCTATGAAACTCCAGTGATACAAACCTAGACTGTCCAACATTTCCTCATCAGACAACTTACAAATTCTAAGTCATTAGGTATTATTTTAATGAACAAGTGAACACAGACTAGAGCCTAAAGCTTGGGGAGTTGGGTGACAAGGCTGAAATCTTGATGGTTAAGTGATCTGGAAACCTCACATTAATGTTCCGGGACACCCAATCAAATCCCACCATGGCAGATAGTGAAATTAGAATTTAATTTTTAAAAATCTGGAATAAAAAGTGAGCCTACTGATCAACCATTATCAATATTGTTTTAAAAAAAGCTCATCTGGTTTCTGAAAAAGGGTCCTGACCTGAAACGTCAGCTTTCCTGCTCCTCTGATGCTGCCTGGCCTGCTGTGTTCATCCAGCTCCACACCTTGTTATCTCAGTCTCCAGCATCGGCAGTTCGTACTATCTCATGTGGTTTATAATGCTTTTTAAGGAAGGAAATCTGCCATTCTTACCTGATCTAGCCTACATGTGACTTTAGACACTCACAATGTAATTGACTCTCAACTGCCCTTGGGACGATGCAAGATGGCCAAAACTTGCTGGTCTGGCTGTGAACAAATCAATAAAATGAAGGAGTGATAGGATCTGAGTGAGGCAATGGCAAAGACCCCATTGGGAAGGCACGGGAAGGACATTCATAGTTCACACCTGAATCGCCTGTTGTGTTTCTTGCTCAAATTGTGCAGGTATGGGATTGGTCCTCACGAAAGGATTACAACACCTAAGGAATTTCATGACCTCAGGATATCTCAATGTAATTTACAGTAAACAATAGACAGGCAGAGTTAAGGGGATTTAGTTATAATTTCAAGCCAAAAGATAATACCTGTTACCAAGACCATGAATACTGTCTGTTATGAGTAATTTGGATTAATATAGATCAAAATGGATGAATCAGGAGTATTTATTGGATTAGGGTTGCCTGTGCATGAGCAGATCTCATTACAGGCATTATCAAATGAGATTCCAACATGGCAAATCGTTAGATTGATTAATAATCCCCTCCACAGACTATTTGTGTCTTGTCACAGTGTATCATACAAACCAGCCAAACTTCACAACAGATATAGAAAGTAGTATTGAGCTAATGAAAAACCAGTGAGAGTGATAGTAATAATATATATTTTCTCCTTTCTTAGCTTTCTATTCTTCCCAACACTACTGGCGAAGAAAAAGAGACTGATGAAATTACAAACATACAAGTTAGGAACAGGAGTTGACCACGCGACACCTTAGGTCTACTTAGCCATTCGATATAATTGTGACTGATCCAATTGTATCCTCAACTCCACATTCCCACCAATTCCCTTTCACCCTGTTGTTTATCAAGAATTTGTGCCTTAATAGCATTTAAGGGCTCAATTTCCACTGCTTTTTGAGAAAAAGAGTTCTAAAGACACACTTCAACAGGGGGGTGGGAACCTGAATTGTAGCTCCAGTGTACAGGAGGTTGAGAGTAGTGAGGTCATAAATCAGGTTTCAAGGTTGCAGGAGTGTACCGGCAGGCAGGAAGGTGGTTTGAAGTGTGTCTACTTCAATGCCAGGAGCATCCGGAATAAGGTGGGTGAACTTGCAGCATGGGTTGGTACCTGGGACTTCGATGTTGTGGCCATTTCGGAGACATGGATAGAGCAGGGACAGGAATGGTTGTTGCAGGTTCCGGGGTTTAGGTGTTTCAGTAAGATCAGGGAAGGTGGTAAAAGAAGGGGAGGTGTGGCATTGTTAGTCAAGGACAGTATTACGGTGGCAGAAAGAACACTTGACGACAACTCGTCTACTGAGGTAGTATGGGCTGAGGTTAGAACCAGGAAAGGAGAGGTCACCCTGTTGGGAGTTTTCTATAGGCCTCCGAAAAGTTCCAGAGATGTAGAGGAAAAGATTGCAAAGATGATTCTGGATAGGAGCGAAAGTAACAGGGTAGTTGTTATGGGGGACTTTAACTTTCCAAATATTGACTGGAAACGCTACAGTTCGAGGACTTCAGATGGGTCAGTTTTTGTCCAATGTGTGCAGGAGGGTTTCCTGACACAGTATGTAGATAGGCCAACAAGAGGCGAGGCCACATTGGATTTGGTACTGGGTAATGAACCAGGCCAGGTGTTAGATTTGGAGGTAGGAGAGCCCTTTGGTGATAGTGACCACAATTCAGTTACGTTTACTTTAGTGATGGAAAGGGATCGGTATATAAAGCAGGGCAAGAGTTATAGCTGGGGGAAAGGCAACTATGAGGCGATGAGGCAAGATTTAGGATGCATAGGATGGAGAAGGAAACTGCAGGGGCTGGGCACAATTGAAATGTGGAGCTTGTTCAAGGAACAGCTACTGCGTGTCCTTGAGAAGTATGTACCTGTCAGGCAGGGAGGAAGTGGTCGAGCGAGGGAACCGTGGTTTACTAAAGAAGTTGAATTTCTTGTCAAGAGGAAGAAGGAGGCTTATGTAGAGATGAGGCGTGAAGGCTCAGTGAGGGCGCTTGAGAGTTACAAGTTAGCCAGGAAGGACCTAAAGAGAGAGCTAAGAAGAGCCAGGAGGGGACATGAGAAGTCTTTAGCAGGTAGGATCAAGGAAAATCTTAAAGCTTTCTATAGGTATGTCAGGAATAAAAGAATGACTAGAGTAAGATTGGGGCCGGTCAAGGACAGTCGTGGGAAGTTGTGCGTGGAGTCTGAAGAGATAGGAGAGGTGCTAAATGAATATTTTTCGTCAGTATTCACGCAGGAAAAAGACAATGTAGTCGAGGAGAATACTGAGATACAGTCTATTAGACTGGACGGGATTAAGGTTCATAAGGAGGAGGTGTTAGCAATTCTGGAAGGTGTGAAAATAGATAAGTCCCCTGGGCCAGATGGGATTTATCCTAGGATTCTCTGGGAAGCGAGAGAGGAGATTGCAGAGCCTTTGGCTTTGATCTTTATGTCGTCATTGTCTTCAGGAATAGTGCCAGAAGACTGGAGACTAGCAAATGTTGTCCCCTTGTTCAAGAAGGGGAGTAGAGACAACCCTGGTAATTATAGACCAGTGAGCCTTACTTCGGTTGTGGGTAAAGTGTTGGAAAGGATTATAAGAGATAGGATTTATAATCATCTAGAAAGGAATAATTTGATTAGGGATAGTCAACACGGTTTTGTGAAGGGTAGGTCGTGCCTCACAAACCTTATTGAGTTCTTCGAGAAGGTGACCAAACAGGTGGATGAGGGTAAAGCGGTTGATGTGGTGTATTTGGATTTCAGTAAAGCGTTTGATAAGGTTCCCCATGGTAGGCTATTGCAGAAAATACGGAGGCATGGGATTGAGGGTGATTTAGCGGTTTGGATCAGAAATTGGCTAGCTGTAAGAAGACAGAGGGTGGTGGTTGATGGGAAATGTTCATCCTGGAGTTCAGTTACTCGTGGTGTACCTCAAGGATCTGTTTTGGGGCCACTGCTGTTTGTCATTTTTATAAATGACCTGGATGAGGGCGTAGAAGGATGGGTTAGTAAATTTGCGGATGACACCAAAGTCGGTGGAGTTGTGGATAGTGCAGAAGGATGTAGTAGGTTACAGAGGGACATAGATAAGCTGCAGAGCTGGGCTGAGAGGTGGCAAATGGAGTTTAATGCGGAAAAGTGTGAGGTGATTCACTTTGGAAGGAGTAACAGGAATACAGAGTACTGGGCTAATGATAAGATTCTTGGTAGTGTGGATGAGCAGAAAGATCTCGGTGTCCATGTGCATAGAACACTGAAAGTTGCCACCCAGGTTGATAGCATTGTTAAGAAGGCGTACAGTATGTTAGGTTTTATTGGTAGAGGGATTGAGTTTCGGAGCCATGAGGTCATGTTGCAGCTGTACAAAACTCTGGTGCGGCCGCACTTGGAGTATTGCGTACAGTTCTGGTCACCACATTATAGGAAGGATGTGGAAGCATTGGAAAGGGTGCAGAGGAGATTTACCAGGATGTTGCCTGGTATGGAGGGAAGGTCTTATGAGGAAAGGCTGAGGGTTTTGAGGCTGTTTTCGTTAGAGAGAAGAAGGATAAGAGGTGACTTGATAGAGACATACAAGATGATCAGAGGATTAGATAGGGTGGACAGTGGGAGCCTTTTTCCTCGGATGGTGATGGCTAGCACGAGGGGACATAGCTTTAAATTGAAGGGTGATAGATATAGGACAGATGTCAGAGGTAGGTTCTTTACTCAGAGAGTAGTAAGGGCGTGGAATGCCCTGCCTGCAAAAATAGTAGACTCGCCCACTTTAAGGGCATTTAAATGGTCATTGGATAAACATATGGATGATAATGGAATAGTTTAGGTTAGATGGGCTTCAGATTGGTTTTCACAGGTCAGCGCAACATCGAGGGCCGAAGGGCCTGTACTGCGCTGTAATGTTCTATGTTCTATGAAAATCTCATCTGTTTCAAATGAGCAAAATCTTATTTTTAAACTATAATGCCTCATTCTAGATTCTCCAAAAAGAGGAAACATCATTTCCAAACCTACCTGGTTAAAAGACCTCTCAGGATCTTGTATGTTTCTGTCAAGTTGCTTCTTACTCTTCTAAACACAATGCATACAAGTCTACCCTGTACAATCTTTGCTCATAAAGCAATTTTCCCATTCCAGGCCTTATTTTAGCAAGTCTCTGAAGCCCTTTTAATGCATTACATCCTTCCTTAAATAAGATGACCAATATTGTACAAAACATTCTAGATGTGGTCTAACCAATACTATGCGTAATTGCACCATAATCTAATTTTTCATTCAATCGCTCACAGTAAATTATAACATTCTCTTAGCTTTCCAAATTAATAGCTATACCTGTACACTAATCTTTTGCAAATTTACACACAAGGACACTCTATGCATTTCAGAGCTCTGCAAACCCCTACCATTTAGATATTATTGTTCTTTTTATTGTTCCTGCCAAAATGGATATTTTATGTTCTCCTATATTATACTTCATTTTCTGTATCTTTGTCCACTCACTTAACCTGTCTATATCCATTTATAGCCTCCCTATGTCTCATTAACAATTTATTTTTCAAACTATCATGTGTCATGAGCAAAATTAGCAGCTATAATTCTGGTGCCATTTATACACATTTTAAAAAGTTGAGGTCCCAGCACTGATCCCTGTGATCACATCATTACCTCTGCTGGATCTGTCCTGCCAGGGACACAGGACATACCCAGGGATGTTGTTAGCTGGAACATTATCTGTAAAGTATGATTCTATGAGTATGACTATGTCAGGCTGTTCCTTGGTTAGCCTATGGCCACTCCTCCTGATTTTTGCACTAGACCCCAGATATTTTATTTATAAAATATATAGGTTTAAAAAGGCAGAAATTCCATTAAGTCAGAAGTCACATGGCACCAGGTTATAATCCAACAGGTTTATTTGAAACCATGAGCTTTTGGAGCACAGCCCCTTTGTCAGGTGCAGTGAGAGAGAGAAGAGCACACGGACACAAAGTTTATCGGCAGAGAGATCAAAAAATCACACAACTGGTGTGAGTAGAGTGTCAGATAATTCATGGTGGGTGGTGTTCCAAGTGTGATGGTATTATCCATGTTGATGATCTGACATGTCTTGCAGGGTTTGCCATGGCAGGGTTGTGTTTGATGTTGTCCTGAAGGCTGGGTAGTTTGCTCAGATGAGGAGGAACGCGACTGACACATAAAGGTTTTGAAGGACGCCCTCATAAGAACAGGATATTATGCTCAACTCATTGGTTGCCAGTTCCTACATGCCATGGCAAAAAACTGCAATGACCTCCTCAGAAAACAGACACACGATATGACCGACAGGGTACCCTTCATTATCCAGAAACTATGCCGTGTTCTTCGCTGCCTTCAACATGCCATCAATGACAATTAGCATCTCACCAAGATCTTCCCTACACCTCCATTTCTTGCCTTCAATCAACCACTAAACCTTAAACAGACCATTGTTCTCAACAAACTACCCAGTCTTAAGGTCAACATCGACCATAACACCATACAACCCTGCCATGGTAACCTCTGTAAGATATATCAGATCATCAACATGGACACTGCCATCACACGTGGGAACACCACCCACCATGTACACGGCAGGTACTCATGTGACTCAGCCAAAGTTATATATCTCATACGCTGCAGGCAAGGATGCCCTGAGGCGTGGTATGTTAGCAAGACCATGCAGAAGCTATGACAACAGATGAATGGACACCATGCAAAAATCACCAGACAGGAATGTTCCCTCCCAGTTGGGGAACACTTCAGTGGTCAAGGGCATTCAGCCTCCAATCTTCAGGTAAGCGTCTTCCAAGGCGGACTTTGATATACACAATAACACAGAATCGCCAAGCAGAGATTAATAGCTAAGTTCTGTACCGATGAAGATGGCCTCAACTGCGATCTTGGGTCCATGTCGCGCTACATGTGACCCCACAACATTGTTCTATATTTGTAAAATCTTCCTTATTGTCCTTTTTCGAAAGCATCACCTTGATAAATTATTATGATCTCTTACCTTAATTAGTTTGTACAGTTTTGGATTACTAATTACTTTGGTTAGACCCTCAGCATGTAACTCTTATACCTGTCATATTATTCCAGTCATTTACTTTGTCTCCAGCACCACCTTATTTTTAATTTTTTGTATTTATCTCTCTGCCTAATTTAATCGGATTATAGGTCATCCCTTCACTGGTTACTCAGCTGTTGACACTTTATCCACCATCTAACACTCTTGGCCACCTGTAGAGACTTATAACCAAACACTCCACTCACACCAGTTGTATGATCATTTGCTCTCTCCGCCCTTGATCTCTCTGCCTATAAACTCTGAATCTGTGTGCTCTGCTCTCTCACTGCACCTGACGAAGGGGCTGTGCTCCGAAAGTTTGTGACTTCAAATAAACCTGTTGGACTATAACCTGGTGTCCTGTGACTTCTGATTTTGCCCACTCCACTCCAACACCGGCACCTCCATATTATTAAATTTCATTTTCATTTCCAGTGTCTGGTTTGCTGCCAGAGGTTCCATTCAGTCTAATTCGATAGTTTAGAGTTTTTAGCAGTATGATACAACTGAATGGCTTCCATTTCAGCTGGTGGTTAAGAGTCAATCACTTTGCTGAGGGCCTAGAGTCACACGGAGGTCAGAGCAGGTAAGGACATGAGTGAATCAGATGGTTTTTTGCAACAATTGACAATGATTTCATATTCAAACTTAGATTTTCAATTCCAAATTTTTACTTTTGTTTTTTGAAATTCAAAGTCCACCATGGTGGGATTCGAACCCATGTCCCTTAAACATTTCCTGGGCCCCTGAGTTACTAATCCTTTGACAATGCCACTATACTGTTACTGCCCCAAAGTAGTTACTCCTGGGACATTGTTCTAATAATTAAGCATATTTTACATATCAATCTATTACAAGACCACATAAAGGTAACGCAGACTAGTTGGCATTAATACTTAAGACCACAATATATTACCTAGTAATTGATGTAAAAAATACAGTTTACAGAGAGATAATGATGAGTTAAGTAAGTGCACAAGATGTTGGCAAATGGAGTATAATGTGGGAAAATGTAAAGTTGTTCATTTTCAAAGGGAGATCAAAAGCACAGGGTATAATTTAAGTGGAGAAAAATTGCAGAACACAAAGGGACATGGGGGACACTTATGCATGAAATACAGAAAGTTAGCATACATATGCAGCAGGTAATCAAGAAGGCTAATGGAATGTCGACCCTTATTTCAATGTGGTTGGAGTAAAAGTGTAGGGAACTCTTCTTAACTGCAGATAACAAGGTGTAGAGCTGGATGAACACAGCAGGCCAAGCAGCATCAGAGGAGCAGGAAAGCTGACGTTTCAGGCCTACAGCTCTACACCTTGTTATCTCAGATTCTCCAGCATCTGCAGTTCCTACTATCTCTGTTCTTAATTGCAACTGTGCAAGGTGCCGGTGTGACCACATAAGACTATAAGGTATAGGAGCAGAATTAGAACATTCAACTCATTGAATCTGCTCTGTCATTCAATCATGGCTAATATTTTTCTCACCCCATTCTCCTGCCTTGTACCTGTAACTTTTGATTCCATTACCAATCAACAACCTATCTATTTCCGTCTTAAATACTTTCAATGACTGGGCCTCCACAGCTTTCTGAAACAATGAATTCCACAGATTGACTGCCCTTAGTCATAGAGTTATACAGTCATACAGCATGGACCCTTCGGAACTAGTCCATGCCAATCATGTTCCCAAACTAAACTAACCCCACATTTGACCCATACTCCTCCAAATACTTCTTATTCATGTACTTATCCAAATGTCCTTTAAGCGTTGTAGCTGTACCTGCTTCCATCACTTCCTCTCGCAGTTAATTCCTCAAATGATCCACTCTCTGTGTAAAAAAAGTTGTCCTTTATGTCCTTGTTAAAACATTCTCCTCTCACCTTAAAAAAATGCTCTCTAGTTTTGAAATCCCCCACCCTAGGGAAAAGACCCTTGCTATTTACCTTATGTATGCCCCTCATGATTTTATAAACCTCTATAAGGTCACCCCTCAATGTCCTATGCTCCAGTGAAAAATATCCCAGCCTATCCGGCCTATTTTTATAACTCAAACTCTGCATTCCTGGTAACTCCTCGTAAATCTTTTCTGAACCCTCTCCAATTTAATAATATCTTTCCTATAGCAAGGTGACCAGAACTGCATACAGTACTCCAGAAGAGGACTCACCAACATCCTGTACAATCTCAACATGATGTCCCAACTCCGATACTCAAAGGTCCACCTTCAGACCTTTCAGCTTCACCAGCAACTTCTCCTTAGTGATGGCCACTATCACTACCTTGCCCCTGACTCTCTTGAATTTCTCTTGTGCTATTGGTGTCTTCCACTGTGAAGAATGATGCAAATACCTATTCAGTTCCTCTGTTATTTCTTTGGTCTCTATTTCTCCTTCTCCAGTCTCATTGCCCCAGCAATCCAATGTCCAATCTTGCTTCTCTCTTACCTTTTGGATATCTATAAAATGTCTTGTTATCGATTTAGTTTTGTTTCTTACTAACAAGGCAACTTTCTCCCTCTGCCCATCTGCCTGTCCTTTCAATAGTATGTATATCCTTGGATATTTCATTCCCAGCCCTGATCTCCTTGCAGCCATGTCTCTGTGATGCCCACAACATCATACCTGCCAATTCCAATCTGCACTACAAGTTCATTTACATCTAGAGTACTATGAGCTTTGGTCCATTCATGTAAGAAATAATATTATTTCATTGAAGGCAGTTCAGAGAAGATTCGCTGCGACAATCCCTGGTGGAGACGGTTTGTCTTCTGAGCAAAGCCTAAACAGGTTGAGATTCTATTCATTGCAATTTAGAAGAATGAGAGGTGATCTCAATCAAACATATAGGATTCTTTAGGGGCTTGACAGTGTCAATGCTAAGAGGATATTCCCCCTCATGGGAGAGTCTGGGACCAGAGGAAATAGTCTCAGAATGAAGGGGCACCAATTTAAGACTGAGATGAGCAGGAAATTCTTCTTTCGGAGGGTTGTGAGTCTTTGGAGCTCCTTGCTACAGAGAGCTATAGTGGCATAGTCCTTGTGTATATTTAAGGCTGAGATAGGTAGATTCTTGAACATTCAGGGATCAAGGGTTACGGGGTAAGGGCAGGAAAGTGCACGCAAGGAATGTTAGAACAGCCATGATCTTATTGAATAATACAACAGGCTCAAGGGACCAAACAACCTACTCCTTATGCTCTTACTATAAAATAACAAGTCGGTCCAGGAAATGCAAGCATTTTCTGAGAGATGCTGGAAGTCTAAGAGTTAACCTCCTGACAGTAACACGCTTTATATTTCTCCAACTTGCATTCCTAGGGGTAGGAGAAAGGATTAGGTAGCAGTGACAGTGAGGTACACAGCTGACCTTTGGACTGCTGATGTCTGATGACAGAACTATTGCAGTTGTTTAATATTAAACTCCTTTTTGTCAATACCAGCCAATGATTTCCTCAGCAATGTGCAACTCATTTAAACACAGCAAGCCACTGCTTAACTCCAGCTTGGGCAGTTAGTCCAGCAGAAACCACACTTCATTAGAAATTTCCTCTCACCAGCCAACAAGTGAAGTTCTGTCTGACTCCAGCCTATCGTTCCAATGCCTGGGAGAGGAAGAAGGCCCAGGGGAATTGGCAGAAAATCTGTTCAGGCATGAGTTCAAATTTCACCAGGGTAGTTCAAAAGAAAAATCTGGAAACATATAAGCAGTAAAAGTTTATAGATTTATTCTTGTATAGATACATACCAGGACGGTTAGCTTAATTGGCTAGGAAGCTAGTGCATGGTTCGGAATAATGCCAACATTGTGGGTTTGATTCCCGTTCTGGCCGAGATAGAATAGGGACCTGCCTCCTTGCCATGTCCTGAAGAGCGGGAGGCATTGGCAAGCCAGCACTGACTAAAACAAAAGCTCAGGCTGAAACACCAGCAGTCAGTGAGCCCCAGAAACTGTCTCCAAGCAGAGGAAACATAACACGGGAATGTAAGAACAGGCCATTCAGCCCCTCGAGTCTGTTCCACGATTCAATGAGATCATGGCTGATCTGTGGCCTAGCTTCATATATCTGCTTTTAGTATCACAAATTTAAAATTAACAACTGATCCTGCATCTTTATCATTACCACATTGTGCACATAGGTAAATGTAATTATATTACATACAATCTATTTTTCTATAAAGATTAATTATATGATCATCCAATTTTAATATATTAATAGAAGTTCTCTGAATAGTATCAGTTCTTGCTGTCACAACATTATTTTAAGTTGTCAATGGGATGTGGACACTGTAGGCTAGGGCACCATTTATTGCCCATTCTTAATTACCCAGAGGGCAATTAAGAGTCAACCACGCTGCTGTGGGTCTGGAGCCACATGTGGGCCAGACCAGGTAGGAATGGCAAATATCCTTCCACAAAGGACATTAGTGAACCAGATGGGGTTTTACATCAACTGAGAGTGGGGACATGGTCACCATCACGTAAGCATTTAATTCCAGACTTTGACTGAATTCAAATTTCGCCATCTGTCATGATGTGCTGCCAGCACATATCCTCAGAACATTAATTTAGTGTTCTGGATTTGTAGTTCAGTGACATTACCACTACACAACCTTCTTCCCTGGGTTTTGATGATTTTGGTACACTTTGATCTCAATATTGAAAGCCCCATGTAGATATTTAGAATGGAGATTCCACGCGTAAACATCTGTAATGATGTAAATGCAGGCTCCAGTCAATAGGTGGGTCTGTGGCATGATGTTCGCAGATTGCTCTCCTAACTCCATTGCCATATTGTGCATAGGAAATATAGATCATATTTATCAATGTCCTGTTGGAAAATGCCAAGGGTTTCTTGAATAGGGATTCATTACAAATTTTGCTGGCTTGTACTCACTCCATCTTGCTATTTAACCAGATGCAGCAGCCAATTTGCGCACAGCAAGTTCCAACAAACAGAGAAAAGATACAACACAAATAATCAGTTCCCACTATCTCTGACACAAATAATCTGTTTTTCAGTGAACATGTTTGAGGGAAAAATATTAGTCAGGATATCAAAAATAATGCCTGTTTTTTTTTTCTTTATACAGTCCTGGAACATGGGTGTCACTGGCTGGGTAACATTTATTGCCCATCCCTAGTTGCCCATGAGAAGGTAGTGGTGAGCTGCCCTCATGAACCGCGGCAGTCCATGTGCTGTAGGTAGACCCACAACGCTTTTAGGGAGGGAATTCCAGGATTTTGACCCAGCGATAGTGAAGGAATGGCAATATTACTATTCTCCCTGATGTAATTTCAGAAAGTTCCTGAAATTAAAAGTCAATTTATCTGAATGAATTTCTTACTGCTGCCAATGAGCCTTAAATCCTCCTTGCTGACTGTGTTTTTCACAATGCCCTTCTGCAAGTTGTCAAGTAACTGGTGCAGGCTGGACCCAACACTGAAATAAAATGAGGAAAATCCTGTATTCATTTCCAGATCTGGAATGAACTCCCATGTCTATCAATAGTATTGTGAGACCTGAAAAATCAATTTTAATAATCAGGTGCTAGGGTGGAGGAAGAAAATAAGTCAACATTCTACGTCTCAATCTCTGTTCAATGGGACCTCGCAGGAATATATGTGGATGAGGATCAAGTCTACTGTGAGACCGCCAAACCCTCAGCCCATTCCTCTATTGCCCCCAGCATGGTTGAATAGCCTATGGATGTGAACTGTTATAGGAGACAGAAGGCACTTAAAAGCCATAGAACTGAAACTCAGTATGGGTGGTCTTCAAAAGCGAAGAGTGAAACTAAAGAGCATTTTCTTTGAACAATATTCCAGATTCCATTCAGACAGACTCAACTTTTAATTAACTGCAGCTTTATTTGCTATGTGTGGTCACGCAATGTTGAACTCTGTTCGGATGTCGATTCCACTTGTGGCAGTTTGGACATTGATGTTTAGCTATAGGTCACGATTTGCATGTTTATTGTTATCCAACTCACTTTGATGATTGGACAAAGGCAGACAGATAGTTTTCTGATGGAAATTCCAAGCAGTTGTTGCAGTGAATCACAAGTGAGCGATTATCATAACATTTGTTTAAATAGCAACCTGTTTTATTTTCGATTCCAGTTCCAAAAGAGAGTAGATGAGAAAACACAATGCGTCAAGAGGAGGTGAGATTTTGTTTTCCATTCTCAGGATGCTTGTATCACACGAAAGAATACAAGGAGAGTGAGAGCAAAAGGAAACAGTGATGTTAATTTCTGCATTGAGCATCAAGGCATGGGTGAAAGTGTTGTGAGGTAACTGTAAATCATATTAGACTAAACATCATGTGTGCAACATTGATGCAAATTTTCTTAGTGTGACATTTTTGTGCCCATGCTTGTGACAGAGTTGCTGGCCTATTAGCGAAACTGGACTGTATTGTTTAAACTGAAGAACAACATATCTGATGCCTAATCTCACGCAAAATCCCTATTCCCACACCAATCAGCTTTACAGTGAATAAAGGCAAAATACCGCCGATGCCGAAAATCTGAAAGAAACACGGAAAAAGCTGGAGAAACTCAGCAGGTTTGGCAGCTATAGGGCGAGAGAGACAGAGTTAACATTTCAAGTCTAGTCTGACTGTTCTTCAGAACTGAAAGGTATTGGTCAAAAGCATTCTTATACTTTTGACAGAGGCATAGACAGAGGCCCAGTGAAAATGCTTTATTCCTAATCCAAATGAGATTACTGATCTGATATATGGCCTGGCTTTCAAGAGGATGAGAGTGTCCAAGGTTCAACTTTGCAATGGATGGTCATCCATTCAGAGAGATTTGTGGCTCATTCAATCAGAGAGAATATGTTTCACAACCTTTGGCTATCTCAACAACTTTTTTTTGAAGTGCAGCAGTTGTTTTATGTAGGACATTGCAGCAGCCAATTGATTGTTTTATTCATTCACAGGATGCGAGCTTCACCAGCTGGCCAGCATTTATTGCTTGTCATTTAATTGTCCTCGAGAAGGTGATGGTGAACTGCCTTCTTGAACCACTGCAGTCTACATTAGGGCAGGAATTCCAGGATTTTGACCGAGCGACAGTGAAGGAATGGCGCCATATTTCAGAAGTCAGAATGGTGAGTGGTTTGGAGGGGAACTTGCAGGTCATGGTGCTCCCATGTATCTGCTGCCCTTGTTGTTCTACATGGTAGAGAATGTGGATTTGGAAGGTGCTGTCTAAGGAGCCTTGATGAATTGCTGCCGTGCATCTTGTAGATAGTACACACTGCTGCTATTGAGCATCCATGGTGGAGGGAGTGGATGTTTGTGGATATGGTGTCAAAAAAGTGGGCTGCTTTGTCTTGGAAGTGTCAAGCTTCTTAAGTGTTGTTGGGGCTGCACTCTTCCAGGCAAGTGCAGATTATTCCATCACACACCCGACTTGTGCCTTGTAGATGCTGGACAAGCTTTGAGAGTCAAGAGCTGCAGAATTCCTAGTCTGGGTTGTTCTTGTAGCCATAGTACTTATATGGCTTGTCCCGTTCTGTTATGGGTCAACGATAACCACAAGGATATTGACTACAGGTGAATTCAGTAACACCATTGAATGTCAAGGGGTGTTGTTCAGATTTTTTCCTGTTGTGGTCACTGGTGCTACATAAGTGCCAAGCAATGTTATATGCTATTAGTCATCCAAACTTGGATATTTTCTAGGTCTTGCTAAAATAGACGGTATTGTGGACAGTGAGGGAGGTTATCAGAAATTGCAGCAGGATATTGATCAGCTGGGGAAGTGAGCCGAGAAATGGCAAATGGTGTTTAATAGATAAGTGTGAAGTGTTGCATTTTGGAAAGTCAAATCCAGGTAGGAGTTTCATGGTGAATGGTGAGCCTTTAAAGAGTGTAGTGGAAGAGAGGGGCCTTGGAGTTCAGGTGCATGGTTCTCTGAAAGTGCAGTCACAGGTAGACTGGAAGGTGAAGAAGGCTTTTGGCACACCGGTCTTCATCAGTCAGGGCATCGAGTACAAAAATTGGGAAGTTATGATGCAGTTGTACATGACATTGATGAGGCCGTACTTGGAGTATTGTGTTCAGTTTTGGTCACCTTGCTATTGGAAGGATGTCATTAAACTGGAAACAGTGCAGAAGTAATTTACAAGGATGTTGCCAGGACTCAAGGGACTGAGTTATAGGGAGACATTGAACAATCTAGGACTTTTTCCTTTAGAGAGTAGGAGACTAAGGTGGGATCTTATAGAAGTGTATAAGGTCATGAGAGACATGGATAGGGTGAGTGCACTCAGTCTTTTTCCCAGGGCTGGGGAATCAAGGACTAGAGGGCATTAGTTTAAGGTAAGAGGGGAAAGAATACATGGGAACCTGAGGGGCAACTTTTATGCATATGGAATGAGCTGCCAGTGGAAGTGGTTGAGGTGGGTACATGAACAACATTTAAAAGGCATTTGGACGAATAAATGGATAGGAAAGATTTAGAAGGATATGGGCCGAGTGCAGGGAAATGGGCTTAGCATGGATGGACATTTTGGTCGGCACAGACCAGTTTGGGCCAAAGGGCCAGACTCCGTGCTGCAGGGCTCTATGACTCTATTTGGACATCGACTGCTTCAATACCTGAGGAGTTGCAAATGGTCAGTGGTTGTCAGCAGACAGTTTCCTTGCCCATAGTTAGCCTGATGCTATGACTTCATAGGTTCTGAAGTCAATGTTGAGAACTCCCAAACAACTCCGTCCTGACTGTGTAGAACTGTGCTGCCATCTCTGGCGAGACAGGACATACTCAGGGAAGTTGGTGTCTGGGACATTGTCTTTCAGCTATGATTCTGTGAGTATGATATGTTAGGAAGCTGTTGACTCCTCTGTGAGACAGTTCTTCCAATTTTGGCATTAACTCCCAAAAGTTAGTGAGGAAAACTTTGCAGGGTCATCAGGACCAAATTCACCATTGTCATTTCCAATGCCTTAATCGATGCCAGGTGTTCTGTCTACTTTCCTTCTTCTTATGAAATTTTATAGTAGTTGATACAGGAAAGAAACTTGCTACAGAGCATGATCCCATGAGAAGCAGCGTGGTATTGACCTGATCATCTGCTTTGGTGAGGTTGGTCGTGGAGATCCCCCTATTCTTCTTCAGAGTGGCACATGGGATCTGCTAGAGCCACAAGAGAGAACAGACACAGATCCCCTTGGCCATGCAATACTCTCTCCTGTTCTACACTAGCCAGTCAGGGGAAATTTTGACCCTGGAGTGAAAACTGAGTCCGCAACCTTCAGGTTTAGAGACGAGAACACAATTGACTGTGCCAAATGCATATATAAAGTAGCTCTAAGAAACAGTGACAATGGATGGCAGTAGTAATGAGTCACCAATCCTGCATGTTAAACACCAGGCTACCTCACGGTAACATGACTCTCTGCAAGGCTCTCTGCAACCTCATGTTTAATCGTTTTAATTGGAAATTTGTCATATGCAGTTCAGCCATGAGTGACCATCCAAATCTTGTCCCTTCTATTTTCCCAAGCAACTGGGAATTCTGTGAATGGGCTGTGTTGGTGTGCATCATTAAAAGTGATGCATTCCGCTTCAAGGCTTTTTGTACCGCTGTCTGACCCTGTTAAAATATTTAGAAACATTTTCCAGTGCCCATGGTTAATGGAAAAATGAAACAAGATTGCTCTGCCTGCAATGTTAAGTAGTATTATGACAAAGTGGCATAATTCTGGGGAGCATTAGCAACCCTGTAACACTTGGCAAAGATAGAATCTCCACGAAAACTTGTATTCATATCAGACGTCATCCCATCTCAGAAATCTCAACTCACATCATGGGCAATGTCTTATTTTAGAATACACTGACGTTATATTGATAAACAGAAAGGAATGAAATAATTTGCATTTATATAGCACTGTTCACAACCTTAGGATATTCCAAAGAACTTAATTGAAAAATGAAATGCTTTTTGAAATGTGGTCACTGCTGCAATGTAGGAAAGGCATCAGCTAATTTGTCAACATCCATCTTCCACAAATAAAAGCCATAATGACCTGATAATCTGCTCTCAGTGCCATTGATTGAGAGATAAATGTTGGTCAGGACATGAACAATTTCTTTGACACTGATGTTGGCTTAGATTTTTGCTCTTTCTTGCTTCCAGACGTGATTTAAAGATGAAATAAAAACAGAAATTGCTGGAGAAATTCAACAGATCTGGCAGCATCTGTGGAGAGAAGAACAGAGTTAACATTTTGAGTCCAGTGACCCTTCTTCAGAGTGTTCTGTTCTGAAGAAGGGTTACACTGGAACCAAAACATTAACTGTAAGAAGGCTCCCATGCCATACCTGCTGAATTTCTCCAGCAATTTCTGTTTTTGCTTCAAATTTCCAGCATTTTTTTTAGTGAAAAAAGAAATCTCCTTTTGGGAGCTTGTAGACATCAGCTAGAAACCATAAATTATTCCTGCAGGTTCTTAAAGTACAGCAGCAAGCTTTTACAAGGCTCTCTCTTCAGTGAATTGTACTTGAGTCGCAACATTCCAAAGTGTCTGGAAAGTGATTTCACTAATATAAACAATTCCTCTTGAAAAGATGAGTGATATTCCACAAAGAAATCAGTTGGGTGGAGATAGACATTTTAAAAAATGATTGCTCAGAATAGCAAACTGTTGATTACTCATGCTACTTTACAGACAGTAATAAAATAAATAATAAGTGTATAAAATAAAATCATAATTAAAAATTTGATCATATCTTTTTACAGATGTGCAAATAAAGCAACATTTCTGTGTAGCTATTGTAACCTTATTATAAACATATTAACTTTCCTTGTAAATATTTGTAACTACATTTTCCATTACCACAGAACTTTGGTGCACACCCCTTAAAAGTAAAGAAATAGATACTTTTTGTTTAGTTGATCAACAGGAACATACATGCTGTTAAAATACAGGGAAGGAAAGAATGTAAAGCTTTCTCTACATTGTCCTCATTAAATACATGTAGGGAGGCATAACCCGAAGTTCGAAACAGGATAAAGCTCCTTCTGCACTGTCCACATCAAACACTCCCGGGATAGGTGCAGCACTGGATTCAATACTGAGTGAAGCTCCTTATGTGCTGACCCCATTGTACACTCCCAGGACAGAACAGTACAGGGTTAGACACATAGTAAAGCTCCCTTTGCATTGCCCCCATCAAACACTGCCTGGACAGGGACAGCATGGCATCGGATACAGAGTAACGTTGTCTCTGCATTGCCCCCATCAAACTCTCCCAGGACAGGGACAGCATGGGGTTAGATACAGAGTAAGGCTTCCTCTACACTGTCCCCACAAACACTTCCAGGACTTCCACTGTGATTCTGCTGGTTAACTCTCAGGTCCTTGGTGGTGGTGGTGGTTGTGGTGGCGTTGGGGGTGGGGGGAGCGGGGTGCGGGGGTTTGTTGGAGGGGGATGGGAGTGAAGATTGAGAGCGGAATGGGAAGGTATTGGAAGACAGCCTCAGAATGGTTGGGGATTTCTGTGTAGACCTCCCTGTTTTCTTCTGTAAAGGGAGATCTTCTAGTCAAGGTCCACTTGTTATTCCAGCTAAACTCTGTATTCCATTGACTGGGCTACGAACCATTTTCCTGCAGCATGGCATTAGGTAGAAGTGGGAACTGCTCATGATCCCAGCTCCACAGTAATATTTCCTTCTAAACATTAAAAATAGCTAATGCTTATTTGACAGCCATTGTAGAAATCTGGACAAAGTAAACCTTAGGATTGCCTTCCTTATAGCTAATAATTATCTAAAGGATTCCTTCCACCATCATATGCAGTAACATACTTATGGGTTGAGATTTATCCTACTCAAAACCTGAATGTGTATCTGGGAAAGTTGGATTGTCTATTCACAGTGATTATTAGAGGATCAAATGGATCAAAATGTATGTGCACTGTGGTGTATGCTCCTGGACTCATCCCTCCATTTCTCTATAACTTCCTGTAGCTCTACATTCCTCCAAGATCTATGCAATTTCTCCAATACTGACTCCTTGCACATGTCCCACCATTGGTGGCTATGCCTTCAGCCATCTACGCTCTGCACTCTGGATCACCAGCACAAACCTTTTCTATGTGTTCTCTCACTCACCCTCCTCCTTTAAGACATGCCTTCATAGGTGGGAGGTCATCATAATTCTACTGGGCCATGGGGCTGCTCTCTCATGAGAAAAGGATGACTGATGGTGGTTTAACCTGAGAGTCACCTCAGGAGAGGGAAGAAGTTAAGATGAGTCCCTCATGGTAACCTCAGCCAGTGCAGGAATCAAACCCAAGCTGTTAAGATCACTCTGTATTGCAAGCCTGCCATCCAACCACACGAGCTAACTAAATTCTCTAATGATTACCTCATTGACAACACTTTTGGTCACCTGTCCCAATACCTTCTTTTGAATGTTGTGAATCACCTTGTGGCATTTTGCTACATTAAAGGCACTTTATAAATGCAATTTGTTGCAATTGGCTGATTCAGTAATAGCTGTTGGAACTGAATGCAGTTCCAAGGAATTCTCTACTTTAATGTTTGATTAAAGCAAGCTGTTTGCTGATGGGCAGAGACAAAGCAGTGTGTCTGCAATACTGGTCACATAAATGGACATCAATTGGATAGAATCCTGTCATCCTTTCCTCATTTCTGCTCATTGTATGACAGACAATATTCAGCTTGTCAAGAGCGCGTGATAATGGGTAAATTTGGAAAAATGTCAAGGGAAGTCATGTCTGAAATGAGGTGCTTTCATTAGAGAACTGCAATCAAATACTTCAAAGACCAGAGGAGATGTTGATCTTTACAATTACACCCAATTTTATCAACTGAAACAAAAGTGTCAATCATTTACTCAGACTTTTCTTTCTCTTAATGTCTACCGTTGTTTTCTTCTATTCTTGTCAATGAAAGTATGCCTTGATCTGCCAGAACAGACCTTTACAAAGGGATGCTAATTGTTTTCATACCAGCTGTAGCACTTCACCTCTCTCCTAATAACTGTCTGCCTTTCATTTCAAACTTGCAAGAATTTCATTTTAAATCTCAGCAGGCAGTTTCTAGTCGATAATATAAAGTCTACTTATTATGTAGAAGGATTGTCTCAATGTTGTTGTTAGCTACCAAATCTTGAAACAATTTCCTTCTCTGATTCTACATCATAAAGGATATTTTTTCCTGATTTATCACCTTGATGATAGATAGTGGGATTGGCCAGTGCCTCTCAGGTGCCATATATAATATTGTTAGTGCTGCATTATATACACAAAAGTGTATTTTTAGGGGAGACTCGTGGCAGGCAGTCTGTCATGGGCCATTGTGATTTTTCTCACAAAATGTTCCGTTCTTCAGTTTAATAGTGATGCATTTAGCCTCCCTGACCAATGGGGTAGAATCTTCCCACCCCCTGAATGATGTGGAGGTGAATCTGTGGAACTCATTACCACAAAGTACTGTGGAATCCACTTCATTGAGCCTATTTAAGACAGAGATCAATAGATTCTTCATTAATAAGAATATCAAGGCAAGAGAATGGCATCAAGAAATATACCAGCCATGATCAAATGGCAGAGCAGACTCGATGGGCCACATGGCCTTATATCTTATTCTTTTATGTTAAGCAATGGTGAAAATTTGGGAGAATTGAGTGAAATGGCCAGCAAGGAGCTTACCAATGTTGAAAGTAAAAGAACCCATTATTGAAATGGCAGTGAGAGATTCTTCCTAGTGAGTGCTGAGAGGCCTATTTGCACAAATTCACAATGTCTCACCTCATTGGCATGCAGCTTCCGATGCTTCCACCCACCAGACTGAAACTAGACAGTGCCAGTTCCTAATATGAAAGCGAGATTGAGAACCTGGCAACTTCAGCTCACTGATCACTGCTTCACCCCACTCCATCAGTCACCATGGGCAATGATTACATGCACCCTCCCATCCACCAGGAGCTCCAGCTCTCTGTTAGCAAAGCAGGTGCCAATTTTCCTCTGCCAACATTTCTAGGACAATTAACAAGAACCATGCAGGGCAGCTCTGGACTGCCAGCACTTGATCAGATACATGGCTGGTCCTTAAACATAATGCAGGACAAGGAGCCCTGGGAGGTCCTAATCATTGCCAATTCTTCCACCTATCATATGTGGGAGAATATGACGAGTGAGAATATGACCCCCACAGGGTCATGGTACATTGCAAATGAGGTAACTTTTGGAAGATACTTTGAGAAAACTTTCTAAGGCTCATAGTCATAGATAGTCATAGTCAAAGAGTCATACAGCAAGGAAACAGACCCTTTGGTCCATGCCAAACATAATCCCAAACTAAGTTAGTCCCACCTGCCTGCTCCTGGCCCATATCCCTCTAAACCTTTCCTGTTCATGTTCTTATCCAAATGTCTTTTAAACATTGTACTTTTACCCACATCCACCACTTCCTCAGGAAGTTCATTCTACGTGCAAACCACTCTCTGTGCAAAAAGTTTGCCCTTCATGTCTTTTTTAAATCTCTCTCCTCTCACCTTAAAAATGTACCCCCTGGCCTTGAAATCCCCCATCCTAGGGAAAAGGCAACTGCCATTAACTCAATTTATACCTGTCATTATTTTATAAGCTTCTATCAGGTTGCCTCCCAAACTCCTACGCTCCAGTGAAAAACCTCCAGCCTAACCAACCTTTATTTATAATTCAAACCTTCCAAACCTGGCAATATCCTGGTAAATCTCGTCTAAATCCTCTCCAGCTTGATAATATCTTTCCTGTAACTGGGTGACCAGAACTGTACACTGTATTCCAGAAGGCACCTCAACACAGTCCTGTGCAACCTCAACATGACTTCCCAACTCCTGTACTCAAAGGAGCAATGAAGACAAGAGTGCCAATGCCTTTTTAACCACTCTGTCTATATTTGGTGTAAACTTCAAAGAATTATATACCTGAACCCATAGGTCCCTCTGTTCTACAACACTACCCAAGGCTCTACCATTAATTGTATAAACCCTACCATTGTTTGTTGTACCAAAATGCAACACCTCACATTTATCCAGACTGGACTCCATTTGCTATTTTTCAGACCATTGACTCATTTCATGAAGATCCCTTTGTATCTTAGAAAACCCCCTTCACTGTCTACTTTGCCACCAATTTTGGTGTTGTCTGTAAACTTACTAACCATACATTCTGCATCCTCATCCAAATCATTTATATAAATGACAGACAAAAGAACATTGCTGGTGACAGGCCTCCAGTCTGAAAAGCAACCTGCCACCATCAATCTTCGTCTCCTGCCATTGAGCCAGTTACAGAAACCCTCCATGAAACTCGCAAGATTTAAAACTAAGCCAATTGCTGGTAAAATTCAGCCCTTAGAATTATGTGGCAATAGAATCAAAGGGAGAATTGGGACCTCCATTGAAAGGATAGGAGGGTAGCTAATAATGAGATGAAAATGCATGGAAATAAATTAGTCACTGCTTAATATTGAGACAAATAGACACTGGATTTTTTAATCTTCTGACAGAAAGTTGGATAAGAGGAAGAACTTCAAACAGATTTAGCATTATTTATGTCTTCGCTTTATGGAGTTCTTGATTCCTCAAAATTAACATATTACCATTTTGAAGACAGCGGCTGTGTAGAACGTCAAGAAGAAGGCTTTGAGGAAACCCTCTGGAACCTCTTCCTTAACATTATCTTGTCTTGCTAAACCAAATAGTCTGCAGTATTTTAAAAGGGCACCAGCTCCTCAAGGGCAACAAGGAATGGGCAAAAACGTTGGCTCAACCATTGATGCCCACATCTCATGGATGAATTTAAGAGAATGTATTTTTTTACAGACTGAAATAGGCATCCAATGTTTTTATGACTCGCCCCAGTGTAGCTTTTTTTTTGCCAATTGCATGCCAGACTAGTGTATCATCTAGTATACAAACCTGTTCAGAACTCAGTTTCACTGCAACGCTAAATGCAGCTTGATATCTGATAAATCTTTGACGCTAATTCAGCCACATGTCTGCTTGATTCATACAGCCTTCTCAAAGCTTTTTGGTAATTATGGAAACATCACCACATTGTCTCTTCACTTGTTGCCACCATATAATATTCTCGGTTGAATTTTGCTGCTAAACAAAGCTTTCAGAAGTCAGGAGAATATCAGCTTAATTTGGGAAACAGCTTACAGCGGCTTCATCATGCCATAATGCTGTGAAAGAGACAAAGATTATGTGACATTGCATCGCTTGCTGTAATGATATATGCTGTCTCATTAGCCTATCACACAGTCAGACTAACTCCTTATATTACACCAGCCTGCAAAACCGGCCATAGATGAGGCTGCCTGGAGAAGTTTAGTTAACTGGCACTGATCTTTTTACAGGTTGATTAATATCACTTGCTCTCACTGCCAGTCTTTGATAAACAGGGAGTTTGTTTATGTTGTTTAAGGCACAACAAGGTCCATGCAGAGAATATGAAGTTGGAAATAAACATTATGATCATGGTTAAAGATAAGTCTACCCTTAAGTCAACGTTGTAGGCCATTGTTTAAAGTTGAACACCAACAATTAGAATCAATTTGGTACCAGTTAAAAATGTTAACACCAGAAAGAAACAATTTGCACTTTGCTGGTGACACCCACAGTCTTACAATGTCCAAAAGTGCTTAACGGCCAACAAGGAACTTTTGACGTAAAGCCACTGTTGTAATGTAGGACATTGATTTGCCAATTTGTACACAGCAATCTCCCACAAACAGCAACATGATAACGATGATCAGTTTTAATGATGTTAGGTAAGAGATAAGTATTAGCTAGGACAGGTTATGTCATAGTTTGATATTTTTAAGCTCAAACACCCTTTAATGACTTGAGCACAGAACCTGGCTGAAGCTACAGTTCAGAACTGAGTGAGTGCCCATATTCCCCATAAACCCTTCCTATTCATGTACCCATTCTGATGCCTTTTAAATGTTGTAATTGTAGCAGCCTCCAACACTTCCTCTGGCAGCTCATTCCATACATGCACCACCCTCTCGGTGAAAATGTTGCCTCTTAGGTGCCTTCTTTATCTTTCCCCTCTCACCTTAAACCTATGCCCGCTAGTTTTGGACTCCCCTACCCTGGAAAAATGACCTTAGCTATTCACCCTATCCATGCCCATCATGATTTTATAAACCTCTATAATGTCACCCATCAAACTCAGACGCTCCAGGGAAAATAGTCCCAGCCTATTCAGTCTCTCCCTATATCTCAATTCCCCCAGCCCCGGCAACATCCTTGTAAACCTTTGCTGCACCCTTTCAAGTTTAACATCTTTCCTACAGCAGGGAGACCAGAACTAAATACAGTATTTCAAAAGTCGCCTAACCAATGCCCTGTACAGCTGTAACATGACGTCCTAACTCCTACACTCAATGTACTGAGTAATAAAGGCATGTGTACCAAACTAACCTATGATGTCCACCTTCAAGGAACTATGAACCTGCACCCCAAGATCTCTTTGCTCAGCAACACGGCCCAGGACCCAGGATTCTAACTGTATAAGCCCGGCCCTGATTTGCCTTACCAAATTGCAAAACCTCACATTTATCTAAATCAAACTCCATCTGCCACTCCTTGACCCATCAGCTCATCTGATCAATGTCCCATTGTACTCTGAGATAACCTTCTTCACCATCCACAACACCACCAATTTCTGTGTCTTCTGCAAAATTACTAACCATTGTTCCTATATTCAAATAATCTCTCAGCTGGATTCATAAGATCCCTTTAGTTATTTTCCAAAGAAGAACAAGTGAATTTCCCCCAAACTAGAACACCATTTTTCCCATATGTAACATTATCATAGGCAAATAATTTCTCTCATTTTCAGGTTATGGGATCTTACTGTGTCCAAACTAATCTGTTTGTCTATATATCAACTGTGTTTACACACCAAAAATTAATTCACCAACTGTGAAGGGACACTTGGGAATTCTGAGATGCTTGTATAAATTAGAGTTCCTGTCTTTTGAAATAAAGCCATTATGACAAACTACCCAATATCTTGTTGGCAGAAATCAGCAAGGTCCTCATAGGCTGACATGCAACATGTATTCAACCTGTCCTGTCAGTTTGGTAGCTTCAAACTGACCCTAATCTGTATGTGTATACTTAAGAGGTGTAATTATGTGAGGGAAGAAAAAGATGTTGCTCAGCAAGCAGTGAATCCAGCCTGCACGCCCAAAATATTACACGGTGCACTTTCCCAAATGCTTGCTTTATTATTTCCCCTACTTTATGGTCAAAGTCTGGAAAGTGACTCCACTAAAAACTTACTTAGCCAAAATTCATTTGTCTTGGCTCTCTCCTTGGTTATCTTGGGATGTGAAACCATCAATTGGCATGCAATCAGTAAGTTGATAGAGTGCCCTTCACAAAGACTGAATAGGGGACTTTCCCTCTATATCCTGTCATATTGTGTGCCAAATGTAGGTTGAAAGTAAGTACTACCAGTTGTCTTTACATGGTAACTCAAGCATGAGTTAATTGATACCATCAGTAGCTGAGCTCTGATCGTTCTCTCTGCACCTTTTGTAAGAAAGTCATTGTCGGAGTGATCCCTCTGCATTACCCAACAGAGAAGTCCCTCAAGACAAAAATAGTGATCCCCAGTGTGCTTTTCTGTCTACTAAATGAAAACGGTCATAGTGAGTGAGCAATGTGGTGGTGAGATGAGTTTCAGTCACCTGAAAACTGGCGGGTGTAGTAATCTCTGTCTCCATTTTGTTTCCTTTATCTTGAAAAGTTTTGATCTTAGGCCCGTCACACCTCCTCAAGATACGCCCATTACAATGATCTATTACCATATCCATTTGCCCTGAAATAACAAATCATTTGTGCGTTATCTCTCTTGCCTTTGACCCTGTCGCAAATTGCGATTTTGTTCTTTTCTTCACTCTCCCAAAAACATTTCCAACTTTTCCTTGTTCTGATGAAAGGTCATTGATCTGAAATATGACCACTGGTCCTTTGTCCACAGATGCCATCTGACCAATTGAGTGCTTCCAGCATTTCCTGTACATTAGCAAGAACACAAAATTTCAATAGTCACAACAATTTACACTACAGGAATAAAGGTTGCTGATTGGCGAATTGATTCACTGTTTCCTATTTCTTTCTCCATGCCTCCTCCCTGGTCAATGAGAACTGCAAGATGCCACTGTTTTACAATTCTAAACTTCCAGAAATAAGTTACTATGCCTTATTTGATGTTACTTTTTATGGTCAAGTTGGTATGTGTCACAGATTTTGATAACTCATTTGTATCTCTAGATCCTTAACCTCTTCCATCGCATTTAGACCCAATGGAGCATCGGAGGTTGCGAGGTGACCTTATACAGCTTTATAAAATCATGAGGGGTATAGATAGGGTTAACGGTAGGTGTCTTTTCCCTAGGATGGGGGATTTCAAGACTAGTGGGCATGTTTTATGGTGAGAGAAGAGAGATTTAAAAAAAGAGGTGAGGGGCAAATTTTTTGCACAGTGGATAGTTCACGTGTGGAATGAAGTGGTGGGTGCAGGCACAGTTACAAAGTTTAAAAGGAAATTAGATAAATACATTAACAGGAAAGCTTTGGAGAGATATGGGCCAGGAGCAGGCAGGAGGGACTAGTTTAGTTTAGTTTAGTATTATGTTCAGTATAGACTGGGTGCACCGAAGGGTTTGTTTCTGTGCTATATGAACACACTTCTTGAGTAAGAAATGATTTTGGATGACCTAATCAAAGTGTTCAATCTGTTAAAAGGATTCAATAGGACAGGAACAAAGAATTGATTTCCTGTGGTGGGAGAATGCAATGCAAAGGGACTTACTTCCTCCATCAGAGATATTCCTCCCACACACACTTCCTAATTCACTGTTGATCTGACGATAGGTGTCACAGTATTAATAACTCATTTTAACTAACTGATGTGTTTTAGTGTCCAGCTGTACCTCATTCAAGTATTTAACCTTTAAAAAGGCTATGCTTTAATTAAATTCAGTCTCGGTTCCTCAGCAGTGATATGTTTATTATAGTTGTAGGTCAGATTTGGATTTTTTCCTCCCTTCCCCTAATCAACCTGTTCAGAGATGTTATAACGTACCTCTGGAGCAATTGAGACTTGAACCCAGGCTTTCTGGCTCAGAGGTAGGGACACTACCATTGTACCACCAGAACACCTCAGGTTGTATAAGTAAACTTGGTCTAAATACAGAAGACCAGAGACCAGGTGGGTTCGACAACAACAGGTGAGAGGTTGGGAGGAGTTGAATCACCTACTGCTGCATCAAAGTACACAGAGGTTGATACTGGAATTATCCAATAGTGAACGAACAGCAGCGAAGACAGTGAAAGAACAAATTGTTCGCCAAATGTGCCATTTTACCTACAACATGAACCACATTATCCCCAAAGTTCCAAATTTTCTGGGTAAAGAGGTTTCACCTGAACTCCCGAGAGTGCACTGGGAATCGAGACCGACTATTCCATAAGTGTTTGCGAAGTGAGCACTTCAATCTTTAGCTAATTAATGTCTGATTGTGTCCACTATCTGAGGTCAAAGGAACTCACACTAGTTTTCGTCAACAAATTTTCAACAGCAAACTTATCCTCTAACATGTAGTAGTGAATTATTAATTATTAACATGCAAACTTTACTGTGACCCTTTAAAACCTAAAAACACATAAATTCATACGCAAATAGGATGGACAAGAAAGATCAGAGAAAGTGTTTTTCAGGACTAAGGTGGGTTGAAAATAGAGGCAAAAAGGTGCAAATTCTGTCGATCAAGAGTCCAAACCACAAAGGGAGATGTCTTTCTCAAAGTTCTTGTTTGGTTTTTCAGATTGATGTCACGTTGTTATCAACCAAGGCAAGATATAGTTCGTTAGCTGGTTATTTAGACCTAGGTCATCTCTTGAATTGGAAGATGTATTTCTTTCCAGAGCCTTTCCCACTCACAAATAGAGAGATAGGAATCTTGCTTGCAGGCCTTGGATGGTCATAATCCAATTGTTCTCTCTCCTCTCAGTTTTGCGACGAACTGCTATTTAGAACCAATCCAAGGCTGTTACAGAGTCATACAGTCATACAACATGGAAACAGATCCTTCGGTCCAACCAGTCCATTCCGAACATAATCCCAAACGAATCTAGTCCCACCTGTCTGCTCCTGGTCCGCATCCCTCCAAACTTTTCCTATTCGTGTACTTACCGAATGTCTTTTAAACATTGCAATTGTACGCACATCCACCACTTCCTCAGGAAGTTCATTGCACATGCGAACCCACCCTCTGTGTAAAAAAACTGCCCCTCATGTGTTTTTTAATTCTCTCTCCTCTCACCTTTAAATGTTTCCCCTCGTCTTGCAATCCCCAATCCTAGGGAAAAGAGAACAACCATTAACCATAAGGTCACCTCTCAACCTCCTACGCTTCAGAGAAAAAAAGTCCCAGCTGACCCAGCCTTTCTTTATATCACAAATCTTCCATACTTGGCAACATCCTGGTAAATCTCTTCTGAACTCTCTCCACCATAATAATATCCTTCCTTTAACTGGGTGACCGAAACTGGACACAGTATTCCAAAAGGTGTCTCACCAATGTCCTGTACAACCTCAATATTATGTCCCAACTCCTATACTCAAAGGACTGAGCAATGATGGCAAGCATATTAAACGGCTTTTTGAACAACCTTTCATTATGTGACGTAAGCTTCAAAGAATTATGTACTTGAATCCCTAGGTCCCTCTGTTCTAAAACACTACCTAAGGCCCTACCATTAATTGTATAAGCCCTACCTTTGTTTGTATTGCTGGGCTGTTTCTTTTTTTCCCAGCTCAAAAGCACCCTGTACCAATTAGTCTCATGAAAGTATCAAATCCAACTTCTGAAAGAAAGTTACACGTTCTGGTGTAACAAATAAGTGACCACACAGTTTTACTTGTTCTTCTAGTTGCAATAAATAAAAACAACTGATTCATCTTCTGCAGCTGCCCAAACTCCCATTTTCTACTTTATATCTCAAATAAAATACCTTTATTTCTTAAACTATTGGATTTATTAGAGACTGTTTTAAATTTATGACTGTAGATTTGGTCACTTCTGCACGTACAAAAACATCCTCATGATGTTTACCACATAAAGCTCTTTCGTAATCATAAAGACGGGCGGCATGCTGGCTTAGCAGGCAACATAGTGGCTCAGTGGTGAGCACTGCTGCTTCACAGCACCAGGGACCCAGGTTCAATTCCACCCTTGGGTGAGTGTCTGTGTGGAGTTTGCACTTCTCCCCATGTCTGTGTGGATTTCCTCCCTCAGTCCAAGGATAGTTTAGGTGGATTGGCCATGTGAATTGGAGGGATGGGTCTCCTTCAGAGGAATGGAGTGGATTCAATGGGCCAAATAGCCTGCTTCTACACCATAGGATTCTATTCTATGAAAGACATCTTTGGGCCATTCATCTGTTAATCTCCTTCTCAATGAAAACTCTGCCTTTTAGTGCCAAAGCACAGTGTATGCACTAAAATTCTGCAGTTCTGGTCTCCCTGCTATAGGAAGGATGTTGTGAAACTTGAACAGGTTCAGAAAAGATTTATGAGAATGTTGCCAGGGTTGGAGGATTTGAGCTAAAGGGAGCAGCTGGTGTATTTTCCCTGGAGCATTAGAGGCTGAGGGGTGACATTATAGAGGTTTATGAAATCATGAGGGGCATGGTCAGGTAAATAGGCAAGGTCTTTTTCACAGGGTGAGGGGAGTTAAAAACTGAGGTGAGAGGGGAAATATATAAAAAAGACCCAAGAGGCAACTTTTTCACACAGAGGGTGGTGCATGTATGGAATGAGCTGTCAGACACAATGGGCCAAATGGCCTACTTCTGCCCTGTAACAATTTGGTGATTCTGTGAATCTAATAAAGAAGAGCCTTCATTTGTATAGCACCGTTCTAAAATGTATCCGAATGGGTATTTGAATAGGAAGTGTTTAGAGGGATATGGGCCAAATGCTGACAAATGGGACTAGACTTATATAGGATATCTGGTCGACATGGATGAGTTGGACCGAAGGGTCTGTTTCCGTGCCATATATCTCTATGACTCTATGACTCTACATACCAAAGTAACTTTGTTGTCTGGTTAATTATGCCTTGTGCCTGTGATACCCAGCATGTAGTTTGATCCAAAAAACTCATGAAAGATGCTCACTTGATATAATCTGGATAATTGCTGACTGTCTGACTGAACAATGACATTAAAGAAAATGATGTGGCCTGGCATTTAATCAGATAACAGAAGAAGCATTAGTAAAAATAACTGAAGGCTTTACGTCCTGCCTAGTGGCTTGAAGTATTCAAAACCGTCACCCTTGTTTGCTTTAACAGGACTTAATAAATAAAGCGGAAGTTGATAAGATGACAAGAGAGCATGCTAAATATATAATGAAGTGCAGCATTCCTAGGTGTGCTGAAGAGTTGTGGCTAACTATCTGGACTGTTTGCTTCAGCATCATTAGATTTTACTTTAGAGTTCAGAATACACTCTGAAGAGCCTGGGACGTTGTTCAGGCTGTGATGCTGCAGTCACCACACCGCCTGAGGTGCTGTCTTTTGGATGAAATGTTAAACTAAGGCTCCATCTGCCCTCTAGTGTTGACATTAAAGATACCAAAGCAATGTAAAGATGAGAAAGAAAATGCTTCTGGCTGTCCAGGTTATGCAATTAAATGAATTATGAGCAGGAGTAGGCCACTCTGCCCCTTGAATTTGCTCTGCTATTTGAGAAGATCAGTAATGATCTGACTAATCAATACCTATCTCTCAATCAAAATCTAAAACACACAATCTGATGACTTATTACATTGCCATTTGTAGGAGCTCACTATGTGCCAATTTAGTGAAGCATTACCTACATTCTCAATGAGAGAGCACATCAAAAGTATTTCAGTGGCTTCAAAGCATTTTGGGATCACTTGAGGTTATGGAAGGCTCTACATAGATGTATTTTTTCTCTTTTAAGCAATATTAACCCTATTGATAATTTCCCTTTGGCAACAAGCAACTCTATTCTGTGATTCTGCTTACTTGTACATGGAGAAAGTGGGAGAATAGCACAAAGTGAGCTGCTCATTTGGAGGGCTGGCATAGGCACAAAGGGCCAAATGGCCAACTTCTGCACTGTAACAATTTGGTGATTTTTGTGACTCTAATAAAGAAGAACTTTCATTTGTATAGCAACTTTCAGTGAAGTCACTGCTATTATGTTGGTTCTGCATAATGCAAGATCCCACCAATAGAAAGTCTGAAGAGCCCCTGTGTATCTTTTCAAAGTTATAGAAGGAGAGTTGATCCAATATTTGAGGGAAGACCTTGCTCTTCTCTAAAATAATATCATCGGACCCTTTCACTTGTTTCTGTTTGACCTGTTTGGACATATTATAAAATGTCTCTGGGCAAGTGGGACTAGAACACCAATCTCCTGACCCAGAGATAAGGACACTGCCACTGCATCTTTCATGTCCACTTGATCCGGCAGCTAACTGGGGCAAAAGCAGTTATATCTCCAATGCCTGTCAAATATGATGAAAAATCATTGACCTGAAATATTAACTCTGATGTTTGCAGCTGTGCTGAAATAAAAACACAAAATTCTCAGCGGGTCTGGCAGCATAAGGACCCTCACCACCTTTTACAGATGCACCATAGAAAACCTTCCATCAGGGTGCTTAACAGCTTGGCATGGCAACTGCTCTGTCCAGGACCGTAAGAAACAACAGAAAGTTGTGAACACAGCCCTGACCATCACACAAGCCAACCTCCCATCCATTGACTCCATCTATACTTCTCTTTGCCATGGAAAGGCTGCCAACATCATCAAAAGCCCCTCCCACCCTGGTTATAATCTCTTCCAACCTCTTCCGTCAGGCAGAAAAGACAAAAGCTTAAACACACACACCAACAGGTTTAAGAACAGCTTCTTCCCTGCTGTTATTAGACTGCTGAATGGGCCTCTCAAATTTCAAATCTAATGTTGATCTTGCTTTATACACCTTCTGCGCAGATGTAACTTTGTATGCCTCATTCTGTTCAATCGCTCTGTGATCTGTATGTACTTGTATGTTTTGATCTGCCAATACTGCACACAAAACAAAACTTTTCACTGTACTTATGTACACGTGACAATAATAAATCAAATCAAGTCAAATCATCAATGGAAAAAGAATGTGAGTTAAGGTTTCGGATCACTGACCTTTCAGCAGAACTGTGAATTTTTAAACAGGACAGTGTTGAGGCCGCTTTATTCTGTATCTAAGCTCATACTGTACCTGCCCTGGGAGTGTTTGATGGGGACAGTGTAGAGGTAGCTTTACTCTAAGTCTAACACTGCCCTATACATGTCCTAAGATGGTTTGGTGAGGACAATGTAGAGGATGCTTTACTCTGTATCTAACCCTGTACTGTACGGACCCTAAGAATGTTTTATGAGACAATGTAGAGGGAGCGTTACTCGTTTCTAACGCTGTGCTGTCTCTGTCCTCAAAGTTGATGGGAATAGTGTAGATGAAGGTTTACTCTGAATCTAACACCATAATGTGCCTGTTCTAGGGGTGTATTAGGGACGACAGAGTAGAGGAAGCTTTACCCTGTATCTAACCCTGTTAAGTACATGCCCTAAGATGTTTGATGAGGACGGTGCAGAGAGAGCTTTATTCTGTATCTAACTCTGTGCTGTGCTTGTCCTGGGAGTGTTTGATAGAATTGTATGGTTCTTTTTTCTTTCTTTCTTTCCTTCTCTCTCCATAAACCTCCCTTGTTCCCTAACTCCCTGTCCCAGGAATACTTCAGTCTGACTCTCACTGCTTAAAGTAGGAATCCCTGCATTCTCCTAACAACCATCACTTTGATGAACCTGCAAACAATTGAAGGTCTAAACTTTATTTCTAGACTTAATAAAACTCATAATTCAGATAATCTAATTTCTGATACTTTTTGTTTGTTTGTGCAACCTCTTATTGTTTCATGAATATTCTTCAATTGCTTGGTTTATTAGACAGTTGTTTTAATTATTTATCCCCCACAAGAGGATGATATGAAGGGAAATAAAAATCCTATATTTTGTTATGATCCCAGCTGATGGTAACAGTGGACAAGTCAAGTCTCAGAGTGAAACTTGACTTGACAGATTATAAATTTTATTTTTTCAGTGTGGCTACCATGATGGTAAGTCACTAAACATGAGACTGCCAATGTATTTTTACCTAAAGAATATACATAACAAAAGAACACAAGATGATTTAATAAATAAACAAAATATCAAAACTATTTAAGACAACAAGGTGCAAGGCTGGATGAACACAGCAGGCCAAGCAGCATCATAGGAGCTCTGCTCCTATGATGCTGCTTGGCC
>NC_063340.1:88649395-88687406 GCF_021869965.1 Rhincodon typus
AAAAACAGAAGTTGCTGGAAAAGCTCAGCAGGTCTGGCAGCATCTGTGAAGAAAAAAATCAGAGTTAACGTTTCAGGTCTGGTGACTTGTACAATACCATATTTAAATATTTTTGAGGCAACAGGAGGTTCTGATAACTGAACAGGCCTCCATTTAACTTCTGCTGAAACACTGTAAACCGTAATCTTTCACCACTGCCACACCAGCTCATGTTCTCAACCTCTCACCTGAGATGTGGTGACCCTCAGGTTAAACCACCATTGGTTGTCTCCCTCTCTCTAATGAGTGAGCAGCCTAGTAAGACTATGGTGACTGTGCCTTTACAGATACTCAACCAGGGAAGCATCTTTAACTTTGTACTTTTTTTTACCCGTCCAATTTCCTGCACACCACCAGACGTGACTCTCTCTCCTGAAGACGCATTAATTCAGACTAACTTACGGACATTTTCTAGACCCCTCCTTGGGTTACTGAAACTGCTTGATACTTCTGATGGCCTAAAAACATCTTTCCAATCCTCACACCTGGAAATGTCTACAAACTAAGTGCTACCCTCCTGCTAGTACAAACTTTTCTTCTGAGCGCAATCTGGAACTGGCCTCTGAACATCTTTTCTGTCAATCATAAGGGAAAGCAGTCGTGGAATGGTAATGTCACTAATCTAGTAATTAAGAACCACAGACTAATGTTCCCATCATGAATCCCACAGTGGCAGGTAGTGACATTTGAACTCCGTAAAAACAAGTTATGGAAGTAAAAGCTAACCTCGTAGTGACCAGATAATCACTGTTGATTGTTGTAAAAACCCAATTAGTTCACTAACCTTAGGGAAGGGAATCTGCCATCCTTACTTAGTCTTGCCTAGCTGTGACTCCAGACCAATGACAATGTAGTTAACCTTTAACTGCCCTTAACTGGGTGAAATAACTACACAGAGGCCGGTATCCCATCACCAAGTCACCCTTTATTTACATGTGCACAGTACACTGGCTGTGGCCAGCCAACTTGGAGTCAGTCCCTAAACTGAGGAGATTCTGAATCTCCTGTTTGTGTCTATTACCCAGTGCTCCCTGATTGGTCCAGGTTAACAACCCCAATCAAGGACCTCATAGTCAATGAGATCCACCTGGTTCCAATCACTACACTGGGCACTTAGGGAAGGTCCCTGACAAAGCCAACACTGCCTACATCCCATGAAGGAAAAAAATGAAAGCTAACTTTATACATATTTATCAAATAACTTGCCAGGTTAGTGAACTAATTGGGGTTTTACAACAATCAACAGTGATTATCTGGTCATTACGAGGTTAGCTTTTACTTCCAAACTTTGTTTTTACGGAGTTCAAATATCACTACCTGCCACTGTGGGATTCATGATGGGAACATTAGTCTGTGGTTCTTAATTACTAGATTAGTGACATTACCATTCCACGACTGCTTTCCCTTATGATTGACAGAAAAGATGGAGTCATTTAGCTTAAGTGTCATGTTTTCCTGGAAAAGCTGCTTTGACTCCACAATCAAAAAGACTTTCTGACTGCTCTTTAAAAAATATTTTTAAAAAATTAAAACTAAAAATCCATTTTGATACAACTTTATAACCATATTGTCAAATGATGACTAATAAAAACCTGATAGAACTGCGGCTGCTGGAAATCAGACTCAAAAATATAAATGCTAATCTGGCAGCATCTGTGGAGAGAAATCAGAGTAAACGTTTTGAGTCCAGAGCCCTTCCTCAGAAGTGATGAGGCCAAATGATGACTGAATATTTTAAATTTTCATCATAGTTTGCAGGATGCAACTGAGCTGTTTTTCAGATGGAGTTTGAGTTTAAAATGATAATATTGAAATGGTTTGTGGCTTTAAAAAAGACAAAAATACAAAGATTGCAATAAGCTCTTGCTGAGCTGAGTACCAGAATCTTTGAAAGCTTCCAGGATATGTATAGATGATGATAGTTTTCTGGCTGACCTTAACACATTCACCTAGAAAGTCAGGACAGTGTTCCAACACATGTTGAAAGTTTCTTTGCTAATTCCAGGCTTCCTGAAATTACCTGGAATTTCACTGCACTACATGTGAAAAATTTCCTGTTATCAGCCCTAAATTGTCTTTAAAAATGCAAAAAAAAAACAAGCTTGCATATATGTAACACAACCTCAGGGAATCAGAAAGTGCTTCCAGCTGGTACAGTACTTTTTAAGTGTAGTCACTGTTGTGCTGTGGGAAATGTGACGACTAATATCTGCATAGCAAGCTCCCACTAACAGAAATGTCACAATGTTAGGATGTCTAAAAAATGATGTTAACTGAAGGATAAATATTGAGCAGGACACTGGGGAGAATCACAGATACCGACATCTTAGAAGCAGGCCATTTGGTCCATCAATTCTGCACCAACCCTCCAAGGATCATCTCAACCAGCCCCACCCTATTCCCATAACTCTGCATTTCCCATGGCTAATCCACCTAGCCTACACATGCTTGGAAACTATGGGCAATTTAGCATGGTTAATCCACCTAACCTGCAAATCTTTGGACTGTGGAAGGAAACCAGAGCACCCAGAGAGAACTCATGCAGAGAGGGAGAATGTGCAAAGTCCACACAGATAGTCACCCGAGGGTGGAATCAATTCTGGGTCTCTGTCGCTGTGAGGCAACAGTGCTAACCACTGAGCCAACATGCCAATTGTCAAAAATCCCAAATCTTCAAAATTGTGCCAAGGCATCATCAAATCTGAATCACAATGGGTCTCAATTTGTCATCTCGTCTAAAAGATAAAATGCTCCAGTCTCTGTGGTGAGGACAAGATCTCAAAACATTTAACCCTGAAACTGTGGTACCTCTATACCATAGAATTCTTAGCACACTAATAAATTATCCCAACATTGGCTACTTTAGCATTTATTATAATTATAACAATTATTTTCAAATAACTGCACACTTTCACTCAACAGTGGAAAAGAGAGATTTAGTAACAACTAGCTAAACTTTTAACCAATGTGATTTCCACCAGTAATCACGTAACTCTTTATTGTTTCCTCAATTACCTTGGGCATTACTTCCCAATGGCTGCATTCTTAAGCAGAAATGTCATCATCAGCTCATCAGCACTGACATTTATTCGCTCCTTAATGCAGTACTGGAATCCACACTGGATCCAGTCAATCCAATTAACATTCATTTATCTAGCTTAGCTTCCCCAGCAGCTTGAACAGACCATGCCTGGCTCTAGGTTGATTGTGTTTTGTAATGTTCCTAGCTTTTACCTATTAGGCAGTATGGTGGCACAGTGGTTAGCCCTGCTGCCTCACAGCTCCAGGGATGTGGGCTCAATTCCCCACTCAGGTTGATTGTCAGCATGGAGTTTGCACATCTTCCCTGTGCCTGTGTGGGTTTTGTTCTGGTTTCCTCCAAAGGTGAACTGGCCATGGGAAATTGCCCATTTTGTCCAGAGCTGTGCAAGTTAAGTGGATTGGCCATGGGAAATGCAGGGTTACAGGGATAGGGTGGGATGCTCTTTGGAGAGTCAGTGCAGACTTGTTGGACCAAATGGCCTGTTTCCACACAATAGGGATTCTATGACTGCTTATTAGGAACCCCAATGATCATTGGCAGAGATCAATTCAGTTGGGAAAGTCATGAATCTTTATAATTTTTTAATAGAATCTCCACAGCATGGAAACAGGCCAATCGACCCAACGAGTCCACACCAACCCTCCAAAGAACATCCCACACAGACCCATCCTCCTGCCCTATCCCTGTATTTCACATGGCTAATGCACCTAACCTACTCATCCCTGAACACTACAGGTAATTTAGCCAATACACCTAACGTGCACATCTTTGGACTGTGGAACAAAACTGGACCACCCGGTGAAAATGCTTGCAGACATGGGGAGAACGGGAAAACTCCACACAGACAGTCGCCCGATGTTGGAATCAAACACAGGTCCCTGGTGAGGCAGCAGTACTAACCACTGAGCCACCGTACCACCTCAACTACTAACTATGCTTGCATTTATTTACCAATTTGGCACACGTTCTCCAGGGCAATGTGACCATGAGACATAGGAGCAGAAGTAGGCCATTCAGCCTATTGAGTCTGTTCCATGACTCAATGAGATCATGGCTGGTCTGAAAATCCTCAACTCCACTTTCCTGCCTTTTTCCCATAATCCATAATTCCCTTACTGATTAGAAATGCACCTCAGCCTTGAATGTGCTTAATGGCACAGCTCAACAGTCCTTTGTCGGAAAGAAATCCACAGATTCACTCCCTCTGAGAGAAGAAATTTGTCCTCACTTCTGTCTTAAATGTGTGACCCCTTAACCTGAGATTATGCCTTTTGGTCTTAGACTCTCCCACAAGGGGCAACAACCTATTCACATCCACCCTATCAAAGAATCTTATTCGTTTCAGGTAAGTAAAATAAAGAACTTCAAATGCCAGAAATCTAAAACAAAAACAGAAAGTGCTGTAGAAACTCAGCATCTGTGGAAAGAATGCAGAATTAACATGTTATTTCTGAAAAAGGGTCACCAGACTCAAAGCGTTAATTTTGTTTTCTCTCTGCAGGTGCTGACAGGCCTGCTGAGTTTCTCGAGCAATTTCTGTTTTTGTGTGTTTAGGGAACAGCAATAAGCGCTGGCCTGCGTAGCAGTGCCCAAATCTTATGAGTGAGTTTTAAACATCAGTTAAATCCTCTTCTACCATGAATTCCCTTTGCTAAATGAGTAAGCATTCGGAGGCAAGAACAGCCCCACATTTAGGATTGAAGCAGTGGCCTCTTAGTAAATTATTTGACAGCATAAGGCTGAATGGAGAGATTAAAAGCAGATTGTGCCTTTTGTGAGATTACCTTTAGACTGAAACCAGGTAAGGACAGAGAATTCCTTCCCTAAATGACATGAGTAACTAACTTCATTATTTGCACTTGATCCAACAACTTTGTGGTCACTTTTATTAACACCAACTTGCTACCTCCAGATTTATTTTAAAAATGAAATTAACCTTCTCAAACTGCTCATGGTGGGATTTGAACTCCCATTCTCTGGATTGTTTGCTGACCAATACAAACATTCCAACTTTTAAAATTTATTCTTTCTTGGGGTGGAGGAGTCACTGGCAAGGCCAGCATTTGTTGACCATCCCTAATTGCTCTTGAACTTTGTCAGCCATTTCAGAAGGCAATTAAGAGTCAATCACATTGCTCTGGGTCTGGAGTCACATGTAGGCTAGACCAAGTGAAGATGGCAGATTTCCTTGCCCAAAGGACATGAGTGAACCAGTTTACTTTTTACAACAACCAGTGATAGCTGTTGTGGTAATCATTGCTAACATAACTTTTATATACCAGAATTATGAATTGCATTTAAGTTCCATCAAACTTTCTGGTAAGATTTGAACCTGCACCTCCAAGCCATCGGTCTAGGCCTGTGGATGACTGGCTCAAAAGCATTATTGTTTCTAGATTGAGAAGTGCATACTTTCAATAAGCAGACCATGGATTAACACTCCAGATCTTAGATGCTTAACTCCATCTTCACTCTGATAATTCAAAATATTGTTTGCTTTCTTCACCAATTCCCAAGACTGAGCAACTGAGGGTACTTCCAGGGTTGGAGGGTTTGAACTAAAGGGACAGGCTAAATACATTGGAGCTATTTTCCCTGGAGCTTCAGAGGCTGAGGGGTGACCTTATAAAATCATGAGAGGCATGGATAAGATGAATAACCAAGTTCTTTTTCCCACGGTAGGGAAGTCCAAAACTAGAGGGCATAGGTTTAAGGTGAGACAGGAAAGATATAAAAGAAACCTAATGGTCAACGTTTCCATGCGGAGGGTGGTGCGTGTATGGAATGAGCTACCAGTGGAAATGGTGGAGACGGATACAATTGCAACATTTAAAAGGCATCCGGATAGGTATATGAATAGGAAGGGTTTAGAGGGATACGGGCCAAATAGGACTAGATTAATTTTGGATATCTGGTCGGCATTGACGAGTTGAACCTAAGGGTCTGTTCCCGTGCTGTACAGCTCTATGACTCTATGACTCCTTAAAACACCTTAGCTCCATCTATCTTAACTCCAGCTGACCATGAATAGACCATTGTGAATGAAGTTTCTAAACCCTACCTCTATTAGATGGTGCAGCATGTAGCACTTTTATCTCTGAGACATATGGTTCAGTGCTCATGCCCCATTCCAGAGGCCAGAGTGCAAACTTTGTGCTGACATTACAAGAGCAGTGCTGAGAGAGTGCAGTACTGTCTAGTTCTCTGACAAAGAGGTAAACCTGGACATGGACCCTCTCTGCCCTCTTGTATGTTTTCTTGTGACTACTACACTGGTGTTGTTAACTGGAGAGATCTGCACAACACACCATAAAGAACAACTTGCATTTTTACAGCACCTTTAATGCAGCAAAATGTCCCAAAATGCTTTAGAGAAGCATTATCAGGCAAATTTGACATTCAGCCACGTGAAGCATTGTTAGCACAGGTGCCCAGAAACTTGGTCAAAATGTTTGATTTTGAGGACCATTTCGAGGGAGGAGAGAGAGGTGGAGAGGTTTAGGAAGGGAATTCTAAGACTTAGGGCCCAGGCCGCTGAAGGCAAGGCCAGTAATGGTAGAATGATTAAAATGGTGCTGCACAAGAAGCTGGAGAGTATCAGGGATCTCAGAGAGTTGTGTACCTAGAAGAAACCACACCGGCAAAGCAGCATTTATTTTGAGACTTGTAGTTTCACTGAAGACATTTGGAGTCAGCCAGGTTATGTAGGTCAGGAGTTACAAATATTTCAGACTGAATCAAGGTGATAAAACTCTTTTTCTGAAGACATTCATGGATAAGTTGGATTTTTAACAATTCATCAGATTTCACTGTCATGTTCTTTATTTCCTAGTCACAGCCAAAGTTGAGCAGACCAGGTGAAGTTAATCCAAAGTTCACCAAGTGATATCAGGACCCTTTGCTCCAACAGGACCAAATCTTAATCAATTTCAGCCATATTGATCAGCCATGAGCCTATTGAATTGTTTACTTCCCCTCCAGCCCCACCACACCCGGCACTTTTCCCTGCAACCGCAGGAAGTGCTACACCTGCCCCTACACCTCCTCCCTCACCGCCATCCCAGGCCCCAAGAAGACTTTCCACATCAAGCAGGTGTTCACCTGCACATCTGCTAATGTGGTATACTGTATCCGCTGTTCCCGTTGTGGCATCCTCTACATCGGGGAAACCAAGTGGAGGCTTGGGGACCGCTTTGCAGAACACCTACGCTCGGTTCGCAATAAACAACTGCACCTCCCAGTCGCGAACCATTTCAACTCCCCCTCCCATTGCTCAGACAACATGTCCATCCTGGGACTCCTGCTTGGGAACCCTGCAGCCCAATGGTATCAATGTGGATTTCACAAGCTTCAAAATCTCCCCTCCCCCTACCGCATCCCAAAACCAGCCCAGCTCGTCCCTGCCTCCCTAACCTGTCCTTCCTCTCACCTAACCCTCCTCCCACCTCAAGCCCCACCCCCATTTCCTACCTACCAACCTCATCCTGCCCCCTTGACCTGTCCGTCCTCCCTGGACTGACCTATCTCCTAACACCGCACCTACACTCACCTTTACTGGCTCCATCCCCACCTCTTCGACCTGTTTGTTTCCTCTCCACCTACCTTCTCCTCTATCCATCTTCTATCCGCCTCCCCCTCCCTCCCTATTTATTTCAGAACCCCCTTCCCTTCCCCCATTTCTGAAGAAGGGTCTAGGCCCGAAACGTCAGCCTTCCTGCTCCTCTGATGCTGCTTGGCCTGCTGTGTTCATCCAGCTCTACACCTTGTTATCTCAGATTCTCCAGCATCTGCAGTTCCTGCTATCTCTGAACCCATCTTGATCTGGTCTGGACTACATGCGACTCCAGACCCACAGCAATGTCACTGACTCTTAACTGCCCTTTGGGCAATTAGGGATGGGCATAAAATACTCGCAGAGCCAGCGACTCTCACATACCGTGACTGAATATAAAACCTTACTTCTCCATTGAGTGTGATGAATGTAACAAGGCGCTATAATAGCTCAGCAGCGACTCCAGCAGGTAGGCACTGAGTATTGCAGATGCTTGTCCAATGCCTGCGAAAGAAGTAAGTTTTTACACTTTTACCTGTGCAGAAGAGAATCTCTACAGTATACATTACACACTCGATCTTACTTCGTATTCAAATCTGCTCCTTTATTTGGTTTCAGACAGACTTTTTTATTCTGACGTTCGGTCTAATTCATGATGCAATTTGCATATTTCATATGGATATTCCTGCTCCCCAAATGTCAACCTGTCAATTTTTTTAAAATATCTTCCGGTACTGTTAACAAGCCTTCTCCACCTCTGCAGTTTCTGTCATTCTATGAAATCTCTCCTTCATTGAATCTGAGCTCAAGAAGTAGTTTAGAAATATTGCTGATGAGCTGTCTGATGGAATAGTGGAGAGAGTTTTACGCTGTATTTAACCGATCCCGGAAGAGTTTGACAGGGATAATATAAAAGGGACTTCACTCTTTATCTAACCCTGTGCTGTACCTGCCATGGGAATAATTGATGTTCAAAAATAATGGAGTGAAACTTTACTCTGGAACTAACTGAGTTTAAATGTGACAGTATGATGTACCCAGTTTGTCACCTACCGTGGGAATGATTGATTGAAAGATACTCAATTCTGCATTTAATCTGTGCTGTACATAGAATCACACTAGCGTGGAGGAATCCCGCCCAGACCCACAGCTTTTGTCATAACTAACCCACACATCTTTGGACTGTGGGAGGAAACCAGAGCACCCAGACAAAGGGAGAATGTGCAAATTCCACACCCAGAGTCAGCCAAGGGGGGAATTGAACATGTGCCCTTGGTATTGTGAGGTAGCTAGGCTAGCCGCTGAGCCAGTGTGGGATTGTCTGACAATGGTATGCAGGGCCAATTTTACATTGCAACCAAACCACTCTCTACTTACCCTTGGGGTGTTGAATGTGGACAACATGGATATAGTTTTACATTGTGTTGAACCCTGTGCTGTACGTCTCCTGGAAGTGTGTTCAGGGACAATGTACAGGACGTTTTTCTTTGGATTTAACACAGTCCTGCTGTCCTGAGCGTGTTTGATGAGGATAATGTGGAGAGAGCTTCAGTTTTAGTTCAAAGAGTAGAGGGCGGCTTACTCAATATCTAACCCTGGGTTGCCCCTGTCCTTCGGAGTTTTTGATGGGGCCATTGTAGAGAATGCTTTACGTTCAGTTCAAAAGTTGAGAGAGTGCTTTACTTTCATTTTTCATCTAACCCCATGCTGTTTCTGTTCTGGGAGTGTTTGATAGGGACAGTGTAGAGAAAGCTTTACTTTATATCTAGCCCGGTGTTGTATCTATTTTTGGGGTGTTTGAAACGCTGAAGAATTGGAAGAAAAAAATCATCTTGCAATCACTGTCACTGATGTCAATTTTGGTACTGAGTGTGAAAGGAAATCTGTGGAAGAAAATTGCAGAATTGTGAAGTTTTGCCTGAGTGAGTCTCTGTAAAGTAAGATAAATGAACAATAGGAGCCACTAACACAGATTGCACACTAAGGCAGTTCAATAGCCATTAAATAATGATAGTAGAGAATTGATGGGCTGACACGCGAAGCTTGAAGTTCTGTACAATAACCTTTCATTGTCCCTTAATGGCAATTTACGAACGTTTTCCTCCGACAGCGTAGACAGATTTACAGCTGATTGCACTACAGACTCGCGCACCAAGACATTGTGATCATTAAACGTCTCGATTTTGCTTTATTGTCAAGGTATGTTCCTTCCAAAGTCAACCTATCCTGTGAGACCTCCCTAATAGTCTTTTACACTAATTTTGAAAAAGGGAGATTGCGTACAGTGTGTTTTTCATTACAGGGATATGTTTAAAAAAAGACAGACTACCCAATTAACGACCTGGAATCAAGGACATAGAAACAGGCCATTCAATCCAGCTAGACTATGAAAGTACTTGTGCTCCACGTGCCCTCCTCTCAAGCTTCTTTCTTTCAGCTGATAAGCATATCCTTATCCTCCTTTCTCCCTCTTGTGTATATCTAGATTCCCTAGAACTGTGTCAGTATTATTCACTGTTCCCTGTTACAGAGTCACACAGCATGGAAACAGACCCTTCGGTCCAACCAGCCCATACCGAACATAATCCCAAACTAAACTAGGCCCACCTGCCTGGTCCTGGCCCGTATCCCTCCAAACCTTACCTATTCATGTACTTATAACTATAATAACTGTAATAAAACTATAATAAACCTTTAACTAATTTAACACTCCCAGGAGCAGCTACAAGATCCATGCTGCCTGCTTTCACACAACTGTCTGAGTAAAGAGGTTTCTTCTGAACTTCCTTTTGGGTTTATTCATGATTCTGTTATTTTGATGGCTTCTAATTCTGTTAAATACCACAATTGGAACCATTTTATCCATGTCTGCTTTATCATAATTCACAGGGATTTCAAGATAGATCCCACCACATACACCCCTCCCCACCATCGCCCCAAACCCCCAAAACTTTTTATTTAGGGAAAACCTTTCTCCTGATAGGTTCTGTCACAGATTACACTGCAAGAGGAATGCAGATTCTGGTCATTATTGCTTTCTAATGTACAGAGAAAGCGGTTTGCTTGCTGAGTCTGATTTTAGAGCTGTTTCTTTTCCTAGGGGTTTGAGGGTTCTAGTTTTTTTGTACACAATGCTATTGAAGAAGGGTCACTGGACTTGAAATATAACTGTTTTCTTCTCACCACAGATACTGCCAGACCTGCTGAGTTTCTCCAGCACAATCTACCTTTGTTTCCGAGCTTCAGCATCCGCAGTTCTGTATTTTGTTTTAGTGTGCATCACAGTTATGTTCAGCTGCATCTGTGACCCTCAAAAGGTACAATCCCGACTGTCCTGAAAGGGCCTGAGCCAGGCTAGGGGTACAGCTCTGTTCACGATTGCAGTCTAGTATGAGGCCATTGCTTTCTGGCAGAAGTTGTTATTACTTTCGTGCTTAGGAATAGACCCCATGGGCTGATCTAAGCACAACCTGGTACTGAGAGCAATTACAGCACCCAACCATTGACTGGACCTGACACCACAAAAGCCTACATATTAAACCAACAATTCCCATAGGAAGTGAGAGCAGAAAGAAAAGCAGGAGGAAAAGAGAAGAAGGAATTGAAGGAGGTATAGAGGAAGGAAGAATTTCACAAGGCACATCACACGCTGACCCAAAGCATTTTACAGCCACTGAATGACCTTTTGAGGTGTGATCATGATTTGCAATGCAGGAAACACAACAGTTCACTTGTGCCCTGCAAGCTCCCAACAAACAGTTATATGATAAATCTGTTTTAGCGAAAGGAAAAATGAAGAACTGCAAATGTTGGAAATCAAAAACCAAAACAGAAATTGCTGGAAAAACTCAGCAGGTCCAGCAACATCTGTGGAGAGAAAGCAGAGTTAATATTTCAGCCCCAATGAACCTTGGGATCATTGGGACAAATCAATAAAGAATATTCAATCTGCCTTTAACACCAAAGTACAATCAAGTTGTATTAATATAATGGCTACTCTCAATAACCCAATGAGGAATGGACATGTCTGAAGAATTAGAACATAGAACAGTACAGCACAGTACAGGCCCTTCAGCACACGATGTTGTGCCGACACAACAGAAGATTACTCGCTTTCTGGGAAAGTCCAAGGTTGGCAGTTTAGGTCCTGGGTCAGTGTCATTCTGCTCCAAATACTCAAACTCAAACCTCAAGTGAAAATGAGACAATGCAGGAGATAATTTTAAACGATTCTTGGATAGGCACATGGATGATAGTAAAATGTAGGATATGCAGGGTAGTTTGATCTTAGTAGGATAATAGGACGGCCAACATTGTGGACGAAGGGCCTGCACTGTGCTGTACTATTCTATGTTCTATGTTTTATGTTCTATATTCTATACGATTTACACAAAGAAAGATGATGGCTTATCACACTGTGATTATTAGATGAATATTTGTTGGGCAAAGAATATAAAGTTAAAGTGGTTAAATGGAACTGAGTTACAGATCACATAGGACTAAACTGAAAGGAAGGGTCATCATGTATAATTACCCTAATCGTACACCACCAAATCTGACCATTCAGTCCAATTGGTCCGTGCTATTGTTATACTCTACATGAGCATCTTCCTATCCTTCTTCATCTCACCCTATCAAAACATCCATGAACACCTTCATCTCTCAAATATTTAGCTAGCTCACCCCTCAATAAGTCCATGATCTCCAAACTGTGGTAGCAACTTGCATAATCTAATCACTTACTGGGGAAGGAAGATTTTATTGGACCTCATGGAAACAGAATAGTTACACCACAGAAGGAGACTATTCAGCCCATTATGCCTGTGCCAGCTTTCTGCAGGTGTAACTTGGTTAGTCCCACTCCCCTGCCCTTCTTCCTGGAGACCTGCAAGCATCTTTTATCTTGAAGTGCTTCTCCAATCTTTTTTTGAAAGTCCTAATTGAATCTGACTCCCGCACATTCTTATGCAGCATACTCTGATACAAACCACTGTGTAAAATCATTCTTCCTTGTGTCACTTTTGATTCTTTCTACCATTCACCTTATGTTGTTGTTCTCTGGTTCTCTACCCTTTCTCCTTCCCTGCGGGATCGATGGATTTGAGGGGCTGAATGGCCTTCTCCTGTTCCTTTAAGAATTCTGTAAGGGCAGAACAATGTGCTGAACAATGAGCTCAGGAGGGTGTTGCTCTCGGAGTCCCCAACATTGACTCTGGACGCCATGAAGTTTCATGGCTTCAGGTTAAACATGGGCAAGGAAACCTCCTGCTGATTATCACATACCGTCCTCCCTCAGCTGATGAATCAGTACTTCTCCAAGTTGAACAACACTTACACGAGGCACTGAGGATGGCAAGGGCACAAAATAATCTCTGGGTGAGGGATTTCAATGTCCACCACCAAGAGTGGCTCAGCAGCAGTACGACTGATCATGCTGGTCAAGTTCTAAAGGATATAGCTGCTAGACTGGGTCTGCAGCAGGTGGTGAGGGAACCAAGAAGAGGGAAAAACATACTTCGCCACATCCTTACCAATCTTCCGGCTGCAGATGCATCTGTCCATGACAGTATCGGTAAGAGCGACCATTGCACAGTCCTTGTGGAGACGAAGTCCTGCCTTCACATTGAGAATAACTTCCATCATGTTGTGTGGCACTATCACCGTGCTAAATGGAAAAGACTTTACACAGATCTAGCAACTCAAGACTGGGCATCCATAAGGCGCTGTGGGCCATCAACAGCAGCAGAATTGTACTTCAGCACAATCTGTAACCTCATGACCCAGTATATCCCCCACTCAACCATTACCATCAAGCCAGCGATCAACCCTGGTTCAACAGGGAGTGGAGGAGGGCATGCCAGGAGCAGCACCAGGCATATCTGAAGATGAGGTATCAACCTGGTGAAGCCACCAAACAGGACTAATTGCACGCCAAACAGCGTACGTAGGCAAGTGATAGACAGAGCTAAGCAATCTCAGAACCAACGGATCAGATCTAAGCTCTGCAGTCCTGCCACATCCAGTTGCGAATGGTGGTGGACAATTAAACAACTCACTGGAGGAGGAGGGTCCGCAAATATCCCCATCCTCAATGATGGAAGAGCCCAGCACATCAGTGCAAAAGATAAGGCTGAACCTTTCGCAGCCAGAAGTGTCGAGCGGGTGATCCATCTTGCCCTCTTCCAGTGATCTTCAGCACTACAGATACCAGTCTTCAGCCAATTCCATTCACTCCACATGATATCAAAAAAAGCACGGTGACTCAGTGGTTCTCACAGCGCCAGGAACCCAGGCTCTATTCCAGCCTCGGGCGACTGTCTGTGTGGAGTTTGCACATTCTCCCTGTGTCTGCATGGATTTGTTCCGGTTTCTCCCACAGTCCAAAGATGTTCAGGTTAGGTGGATTGGCCATGTTAAATTGTCCATAGTGTCTAGGGTAGGGGTTGGGTCTGGGTGGGATGCTCTTCTGAGGGTCAGTGTGGACTTGATGGGCCAAATGGCCTATTTCCACACTGTAGGTATTCTTTGATTCTATGAAATGGTTGGAGGCACTGGATACTGCAAAGGTTATGAGCTCTGACAACATAGTACTGAAGACTTTTGCTCCAGAACTCGCCGCTCCTCTAGCCAAGCTGTGCCAGTACAATTACAATATGGGCGTCTACCCAACATTGTGGAAAATTGCCCAAGTACGTACTGTACATAAAAAGCAGTACAAATCCAACCCAGCCAATTACCACACCATCAGTCTACTCTCATTCATCAGTAAAGTGATGGAAGGAGTCATCAACAGTGCTATCAAGCAGCACTTGCTCAGTGATGCCCAGTTTGGGTTCCGCCAGAGCCACTCAGCTCCTGACCTCATTACAGCCCTGGGTCGAACATGTACAAAAGAGCTGAATTCCAAGTGTGAGGTGCAGCCCATGTGCTGTAGGTAGACCCACAATGCCTTTAGGGAGGGAATTCCAGGATTTTGACCCAGCGACAGTGAAGGAATTGTGATATATTTCCAAGTGAGGATAGTGAGTGGCTTGGAGGTGAAGTTGCAGGCAGTGGTGTTCCCATATATCTGCTACCCTTGTCCTTCTAGATGGAAGCGGTCATGAGTTTGGAAGGTGCTGTCTGAGGATCTTTGGTGAATTTCTGCAATGCATCTTGTTGATAGTACACACTGCTGCTACTGAGCATAAGTGGTGGACGGAATGGATGCTTGTGGATGCAGAGCCAATCAAATGGGCTGACTTGTCCTGGATGATATTGAGCTTCTTGAGTGTTGTTGAGGCTGCACCCATCCAGGCAGGTGGGGGAGTATTCCATTACATTCCTCACTTGTGCCTTGTAGATGGTAGACAGGCTTTGAGGAGTCAGGAGGTGAGTTACTTGCTCCAGTATTCCCAGCCTCTGAACTGTTCCTGTAGCCACTGCATTTATTTGGTGAGTCCAGTTGAGCTTCTGATCAATGATAACTCCCAGAATGTTGATAGTGGGGTATTCAGTGAGGTTAACACCATTGAATGTCAAGGGGCAGTGGTTAGATTGTCTCTTATTGGTGATGGTCATAGCCTGGCATTTGTGTGGCATGAATGTTATTTGTCATTTGACAGCCCAAGCCTGGATATTGTCCAAATCTTGTTGCATTTGGACACAGACTGTTTCAGTGTCTGTCATGAGAGCGACAGCCTTTGACATTAAGGCTGCATTCAACCAAGTGTGGCATCAAGGAGCCCTAGCAAACTGAAATCAATGGGTAGCAGAGAACAAACTCTCCTCCCCCAACCTGTCCATCTTCCGACTCACCTAACCGCTCCACCCTTCCCACTGACCAACCACAATTACCCCCTACCTTCATCCACCTATCTCCATCTCGCCTACCCTCCATTAAATTCTGTCCAAAGTATGGGAATAACAATATTCTCTGAACGTTCACAGCAATGACACTGTCGTAAAATATAGGGACACACAACTATAAAATCTCTGCTCTGTAATGGTAAGAAGTAATGGTCAATCATCGCAATATTCTGACTGGGTCATAGCACAACACTCCAAAATATCACAGAAATGTTACTGTGAAGACAGAGGCCATTGGTCCCATTATGTCCCACAGTCTTTTCAAGCGACCATCATCACTGAGTGCCAATCTCCTGCTTTGTTCCCATAACATTATACACCATTTCTATCCAATTATCCAGTACCCTCTTGATGGCTTCAATTGAACCTGTCTCCATCACACTTTCAGGCAGCGCATTCCATATTCTAACTACCCACTGGGTGAAAAAATTTTTTTCTCACATCACCTTTGCTTCCTTTGCAAATCACTTGAACCGTATGACTTCTGGTTCTTCATCCTTTTACAAGCAGGAACAGTTTCTCTGTTCGAATCCACTCATGATTTTGAAAATGTCTATCAGATCACCTCTTAGCCTTCTTCTTTCCAAAGACAACAGTCCCAACTTCTACAATCCATCCTCATAACTGAAGTTTCTCCTTCCTGGAACCATTATTGTCAATTGCTTCTACACTCTTTCCATTATATTCACATCTTCCATATAATGTGGGATCCCCAAACACACATAAATGTCAGCAAAACAAAATAACTGATCATTGACTTCAGAAAGAAAGAAGGACATCACCCCTATCTACATCAATGGAGCAGCGGTTGAGAGGATCGAGAGCATTAAGTTCCTAGGAGAGACGATAACGGACAACCTGACCTGGACTTCCCACTTAGCTGGTCAAGAAGGCACAACAACACCTCTTCGTCCTCAGGCCGCTCAGGAAATTCAGCATGTCAATAAAGACCCTCACTAACTTTTACTGGTGCACCATGGGAAGCATTCTATTCAGGTGCATATTGGTCTTATACCGCAACTGCTCTGCCCAGGACCATAAGAACCTACAGAAGGTGGTGTGCACAGCCCAGACCATCACAGAAGCCAACCTTCCATCCATTGACTCCATTTACATGGCTCGCTGCCGCGGAAAGGCTTCCAACATCATCAAAGACCCATCGCACCCCGGTAATGATTTCCTCCAACCTCTTCTGTCGGGCAGGAGATACAGAAGCTTGAACACACACACCAAAAAGTTCAAAAACAGCTTCTTCCCTGCTGTTATTAGACTACTGAATGGACCTGTTAACTTCAAATAATGTTGATCTTTTTAATGAGATAGTAGGAACTGCAGATGCTGGAGAATCTGAGACAACAAGGTGTAGAGCTGGATGAACACAGCAGGCCAAGCAGCATCAGAGGAGCAGGAAGGCTGACGTTTCGGGCCTAGACCCTTCTTTTTAATGTTGATTTCATTTCAGGCACGTCCTGTGTAACGTAACCTGCATGCCTCACTCTGTGAAGATTTTCACTGTACTTAGGTTCACGTGACAATAAATCAAATCAAATCAAATCAAACAATACTTCAGCTTTTTTTGTCTCTATGCCACCCAGTCTAGGTAGTTATGCCCTTGTTTTTGCTGAGGTCGGGTTGTCAAACCTAATTCAATGTATTCCTGCAGTTCTGATCATTGACATCCAATTACCTGGCACCTACACACAGTCTATTAATATAATTGCAATGTTATATTTGAAACTGGTGCGGTACAACAGGTTGATGCAGGTGCCATGCTCCAGATAAGCCTCCTGCTACCATATTTGTGACTTAAACTGTGGGGTCTTTCTTACATGTTAACAGGATGTGAGCATCGCTGGCTGGTCCAGCATTTATTGTCCATCCCTAATTGCTCAGACAGTAGCTAGGAATCAACCACATTGCTGTGGGCCTATAGTCACATGTAAGTCAGAACAGGTAAGGATGGTAGTTTCCTTCCCTAAAAGACATTAGTGAGGCAGATGGATTTTTACGTGAAACGAAATTACAGTTTCATGGTCATCATTAGACTCATAATTACAGATTTTTATTGGATTCAAATTCCACCATTTACCATGGCAGGATTCAAACCCAGTTGGCTCTCTCTTTCACAATGTCCTGCAGATGTCTCTGACCAGCCCTGTCATTGTTCTGTTGTTTTTCCCAATAATGCCCCCGGTCTTATGTACACAACACTAGCCTCTCTGCTCCTATGATGCTGCTTGGCCTGCTGTGTTCATCCAGCCCTGCACCTTGTTGTTTCGGATTCTCCAGCATCTGCAGTTCCTACTGTCACTAATGGAAGACGTCCAGCTTGTGTGACACCTTTGATGTTCTCTTCCATATCTCGCTGACACAGGTTGCAGTCTGCACATCACAGGATGTGCAAGGTAGATTAGCTCAGTCGCCTGGACTTCTGGCTTGTGCTAGAGTGATACTAACAGTCCCTCCTTCTCAACCTCTCCCCTCGACTGAGGCGTGGGGACTCTCAGGTTAAATTCACCACCAGTTGTGTCTCTCTCCATTGAGAGAGTAAGACTATGATGACTTTAGAGTCATAGCTGTGTTGATAGTGTCAAGTGAGGTGAGGAGTTGCTTACATCTGAATGTGGGGGTGCAATTTTAACCCCAGAGGTCCTGATTATTTATTTCAAATGTTATGTTTACCATTAAGGATGTTCACGCATCCTTGCAGCAAAACTGCTTTCTCCAGAACTATGATGGTCTGTCTGACATCTAGTGACAACATTGTGCATTACACTAACATTTGGCTTTTCTGTACAAAAACAGAAGTTGCTGGAAACGTTCAGCAGGTCTAGCAGCATCGGTGAAGAAAAATCAGAGTTAACGTTTTGGGTCCAGCAACATTTCCAGTTCTGAAGAAGGGTCACTGGACCCGAAATGTTAATTCTGATTTTTCTTCAGAACAGCCATGGAAACAGGGCTGGAGAGTGAGACTAGCTGGGTAGCTCTTTCAGGAGCTGGTACAGACATGGTGGGTCAAATGGCCTCTTTCCATTCTGTAAAATTTTGATGATTCTATAATCAAAGAAAGCCAACCCCAACCTGATTAGAAATTAGGTAATTTGAATAAAGTTCTAAACTAAAACATCATTATCAGTAAAAGAAATCTTGAGGTGCCAGATTTCCAGCAACTCTGATTTTGTTCCTAATTTACAGCATCCACAGTTCTTTCAGTTTTTATTTGGCTTTGCCGTGTTTTGCTTTGGGAAACTGATTAACAATCAAGAGCAAGTTGAAACAGGCTTATAAGATCCTTGAGTTTATAAATAGAGGCATAAAGTATAAAAGCAAGGAAGTGATACTGCACCTCTACAAATCATTGGTCAGTCCACATTTGAAGTATTGTGTTTAGTTTCGGCACCTTATTTAAGGAAGGACACTACAGCTGTGGGGAGAGTGCAAAGGAGATTTACTAGAATGATACCAGGAATGAGGGATTTTTAGATACAAGGAAAAATTAGCGAGATTGGTCTTATTCTCCTTGGAAGAGAGACGACTTAGAGGCAACATTTTTGAGGTGCTCAAAATTATGAACAAGCCTGACAGAGTGAAAAAAGGAAATTCTGTTTCAACTATGTCAGTAACTAGGTGTCACAAATTCAAGACTATCAGCAAGAGAGCTAGGAGTGAGGTGAGGAGAAACTTCTTTACTCAGAGAATATTAGGATTTGGGGAATGCGCTGCCTGGGAGAGTGGTGGAGGCAGATTCCATAGAAGGTTTCAAAAGAGCTGGATATATGTTTGAAAGGGATGAAGTTAGACAGCCATGGAAACAGGGCTGGAGAGTGAGACTAGCTGGGTAGCTCTTTCAGGAGCTGGTACAGACATGGTGGGTCAAATGGCCTCTTTCCATTCTGTAAAATTTTGATGATTCTATAATCAAAGAAAGCAAACCCCAACCTGATTAGAAATTAGGTAATTTGAATAAAGTTCTAAACTAAAACATCATTATCAGTAAAAGAAATCTTGAGGTGCCAGATTTCCATAAAGACTGAATATCTGTGCTGGGAGGAAAACTGTTATGATGTCAGGGCCGACAAGTGACTCCAGTTCAACACCAATATGTTAGGGGAGGTAATGGTGGCCTCGTGGTATTATTCCTCCACTGTTAATCCAGTTAATATTCTGGGGACCTGGTTTCAAATCCTGCCACTGACGATGGTGGAGTTTGAATTTCATATTTAAAATCTGATGGCCATGAATCAATTGTCAGCAAAATTAATCTGGTTCACTAATGCAAGTCTTACCTGTTCCGGCCTACATGTGACTCCACATTGACTCTTAACTGCCCTCTGGGTAATTTGGGATGGGCAAAAATGCTCACCTAGCCAGTGATGCCCACATCCCATGAATGTATTAAAAAAAAACACTCTTTCAGAAATTGCTGGAAAAACTCAGCAGGACTGAAGAAGGGTCATTGGACCAGAAACATTAACTCTGCTTTCTCTCTACAGTTGCTGCTAGACCTGCTGAGTTTCTCCAACAATTATTTCTGATTTCCAGCATTCACAGTTCTTTTTTTTTATGGTTTACTCTTTAATTGCCTCTGAAAGTGTGTAACTGGTCTTTGGAAGTGTGGCATGTATAGGGAGTCTCTGAGATTGATGAAGACAGGTGCTGGATCCAGACCATCTCACAACTCAGATTTTATGGGTACATTTGGCGGTCGTTATTCAGCTTTGCTGGGTTCCTTGCTGCTGGGATGACCTTTGCCCTGCATTTTTTAATCATTGATTTTGACAGATATGCAGTACGTACCTGTGCATGTGAACTATTGTGTTCACCTCCCTGTTTACTGATGCAGTGTAAAATAATTTGTCATGGTTTTGGGGGAATGAGAATAGACCAACACTGAGGAATGAATCTTAGTTTTTCTTGGCTAAGTCCTAGTTGCATTGAGTTTCTTGGTTGACTTAGTGATACTACTTCCCCCCCGAGACAATTTACTAATTACTTAGCAATTGCTGTTATCAATTTTTATAGATGCACCATAGAAAGCATCCTATCCAGATGCATCAGAACCTGGTATGGTAACTGTGCTGCCCAAGGCCAGAAGAAATTACAGATTTGTGAACACAGCCCAGTCCATCTGGAAAACCAGCCTTCCATCCATAGACTCCGCCCATACTTCCCAATGACTCTGGAAAGCAGTCAACATAATCACAGACCCTTCCCACCTGGGTTATATTCTCTTCCACCCTCTTCCATTGGGCAAAAGATACAAAAGTTTGAAAATACGTACCAACAGATTTAAGAACAGCTTCTTCCCCGCTGTTATCAGACATATAAACGGACCTCTCATATATTAAAGTTGATCTTTCTCTGCTTCCCTGTAGCTGCAACATTATATTCTTCCAATAAGCTGATGTACATAAGTAAGGTATGATTTGTCTGGTTAGCACGCAAAATGATACTTTTCACTCTATCTTGGTACATGTGATAATAATACATCAAATCAAATCAAATCACATCAGCCAGGAGTGGAGGGTACAACACCAAACCATCCAACCTGTTCACAGCAGGGCACTTAGGAAAATTGAAGGTTATCAGGTAGAGTCAACATGGTTTTGTGAAAGGGAAACCACTTTACTAGAACTCATTGAAGAAGTAATGTACTGTGGATAAAGGGGAACCAATGGATCTGATGCACTTAGACACTGAGGCACATTTCAGAAGGTTCCACATCAAAGGTTATTGTGGAAAATAAAAGCTCATCTTGTCAATTGTGGCATGGATAGAAGATTGGCTGCCCAGCAAGAAGCAGAGAGTAGGCATAGATTGGTAAGATGCAATAAGTGGCACAAGGATTGGTGTTACACCCTCAATGTTTTGCAATGTATATAAATTACTTGGATGAAGGGACCGAAAGTATGGTTACTAAATTTGATGACACAAAAATAGCCAGGAAAGCACGTTGTGAAGAAGGTATAAGGGAATACAGAGATATTTTTGTTTCTTGGGGGTTGGAGTATAAGAGTAGGGAAGTCTTACTACAAGTCTGCAAGATGCTGGTGTGGCCACATCTGGATTACTGTGAGCAGTTTTGGTTCCCTTATTCAAAGGAAATATACCATTTCATTGGATGCAGTTCAGAGAAGGTTCACCAGGATGATCCCTAGTATGGAGAGATTGTCTGATGAACAAAGACTAAACAGGTTGGGTCTCTACTCACTGGAGTTTAGAACAATAAGAGGTGATCTCACTGAAACATATAGGATTTTAAACGGGCTTGACGGGGTAAATGCTAAGAAGATATTTACCCTTGTGGAGAGTCTAGGACCAAAGGACATAATTTCAGAATAAAGGGGCACCGATTTAAGACTGAAATGAAGAGGAAGTTCTTCTCTGCGAGGGTTGTGTGTCTTTATAACTCCTTGCCACAGAGAGCTATGAGGGCAGAGTCCTTGTATATGTTTAAGACTAAGATAGACAGACTCTCTATTACTAGGGGAAATCAAGGGTTACGGAGAAAAGGCAAGAAAATGGACGTGAGGAATATCAGATTAGCCATGATCCTATTGAATGGCAGAGCAGGCTCGAGGGGCCGAATGGCCTACTCCTGTACCTATTTCTTACGACTTATTGATGAGTGGCCTTCCTGAACTCTGTTGAAACAATTTAAAGACGTTAATCGATAATTTATCTTGTGGACACGTCAGCTGTTAGGTTGACTCTTAAAGTCCTGCCTGTGACGTGTGAATAGTCAAACAGTCAGTTCTCAAGCTTGCAGGAGACACATAACATGCGTGTAACCTTCTTCAATGTTTCATCTGTACAATGGCTTAAAAAAAATTTCTTAAAACACAAGAGTGTTAGTTGGCTTATCCCCTCAGACCAGTTACTCAAACATGGTCACAGCATGCTGATTCCAGGCCTATAGTTTAGCTATGACCAGATTGCGTATAAAGTACAATAAAAGTGGGAAATACAGAAAATCTTACAAAGAAAACCTTTTCATGTATATTTTTACAGGCACAGCTCAACCAGTTAAATATTCACTGGATTGACAAGCACACTATTAATAAAAAAACAATTTGGTAAAGAGGGCAGCAATTCTGCACCTTCTCATGTAGTTATAACACATTTTATTTCAAGTATTCTAGTTTATATTATCTCCCGTTGCTTGTTTCATCCAAAGGTCACAGAACCATGCAATTGTCTGACTAACTTGGTCTTCTCATCTCTTTGTAGCCCCACTGAGTTCCAGTTCACACCATTTTCCTAATCCCAGGCTAGTGCAGATGATCCAATGACCCAACCAGCCTCCAGTTTAGGTCACTTCCTCGGCAAAAATTATAACCTGCTTAAAGTTTTGAACAAAATGTTCCAACATAACCACAGTGTTTTTTACACATTTATTGAACAGTGAATATATTACATGGGGGAGAAAAAATAATATAAATTTTAGGAAATAATATACAATAAGAGAAAGACTCTAAAAAGGTTGGCAAACAGACAACAGAAACTACATAGTGAGCAATGAGCCAGGCAGAATTTTCAAAGTCCTGGGTCAATCACATAAATATATACATACACAGTTTATTGTATATTGCTGAAACTACAATTTAACTGGAAATGTAACACTATTAAAATATCTGTGACATGTTCATTCTGCATTTATGATATCTCTTGGTATTTCATATATTAATTTTTAAAAAGAGTTTCTTTTAAGTAGATTTTCTGGATTTATAAATAAAACTGCAGTTCAACATCTTCCATAAAACTGTCTTAAAATACATATTTTTATGAAATTCATTTTCTACTAATTGACAAAAATAAATCCAACATATTTGCCTTTATACTCATATACAGACACTCTCGCTCTCTTCTGTCACAATCGTTTTAAGTTCCGTTTGCTCTTTTTGCTCCCTGCTTGTGGCTGTGACTTGAAGTGGCTTCTGTACTGGCGGCGAGCACAATCTTTTGACCCATGAAAGGTGTCAAAACACAGTGAGCAGTAATCATAGGAGCAGTTTCCATTGCTGCAGACTGCCCTCTCCTCACAAGATGAAAATTTGGCCGGTGAGGCACACAGGGGGCAAGTCTTGAGGGTCTCATCCCACTTGAGTGTCTTCACAACCTGGGTGGGGACAGGGGAAGAGAGAGAACACGTCGTGATTTGAAAGTGGGGATACCAACACAGTGGAAAATTGGCACAACAATGTTTGAAAAACAAACGGGACGCAGACAGAATTTCAATGAGGTGGTTGGCAGTGATGGGAGATGTTTGACTTCTCAAAAAAAAAACCACATCCGTCCCAGGCATTACTGTTCAACTTGCTCTCGCACTGACCGGACCCCCTTGGACAGGTTCTCTCCGTCCTTTGGCATCAAGAATAAAACCTGCTTCCTCTCTGTAATGTGAGGTTGTTCCATGCATAAAGAAGAAAGTAGCACAGAAGCCAGGTTCCCATTGAGGAAAAAAGACAGATGCAGTACTGAATACCAGATTAAGACAGGAGCTTAAGGAGTTAAATTACAACAACAAGGTGTACATTAGGCTTGCATTCCCTTGAGTTTAGTCAAGGCACATGGTTGAATTGATTCTGTTTTAAAAATAACAGAGATTTGACAGGGTAGAATCACAGTTTTTATAGGACAAATAAAAGTCCCTTTTGGTCCATTGTGTCCACACTGGTCATGAAGCATCGATCTGTTCTAATTCCAATTTCACCACTTGGTCCATAGCCTTGTATGCTGTGATGTTTCAAGTAGTCATCTAAATATTTCTTACATGTAGTTTCATTGATCCAGTTCTACCATCCCTGTAGGCAGTGAGGTCCAGAGTTTTCGCCCACAGTGCGGTGAATATGTCTTTCCTCAAGTCTCCTCTAAACCTCCTGCTCCTTACCTTAAAACTGTGCCCCTGTCGACCGACCCCTCTACTAAGTTGAATGGTTTCTCCCTTTCTATTCCCCTCACAACTCTGTATACCTCAGTCAGGACCCTGCTCAACATTCTCTGTTCTAAAGACAGAGAGAAAATGAGTGGGAGAGATTCTGACAAAGGGATGTAGCCTCGCAATTGGAGCCAAGCGAGTGAAGAGTGAAGTCTGGAAAGAGTTTGACTGCGGTGGGAGAAAAAAGTAAGCTACCTGTTGATGCCGAATGCTTCTTTGGGAAAGACGGTTTGTCTTCACCGGGCTGGAAGGCTGAGTCGAGCATTTCTGAGGGGAATTTACACCCACACGCTGCACGGAAGACAGCACTCCTCGAGAAACCACATTCCTGCGGATGGTTGTGTCATCCAGAGAGTCAGCAGCAGACGACTGATAACATGCGGAAAGAAAATAAACACCGGTTTTAAAAAATTTTAGGGAATAATTTAGAACACAACAGGATGCAGAAATATTGGATCTGTTTAGAAATACAGCCGTGGGACTGGAGAACATTAGGAACTGGAGAAGGCCATTCAGCCTTTTTGTTAGATAGTACTTTACGTAACTCCATTCGCTGTTGCCCAACGAAAACTTACCAATCTCGGCTTGAAATTTCAATTGATTTTCCCGCCATTTCATGGAGAAAATTCCAGATTTCCCCTGTTCATTGTTTGAAGAATTGTTTCCTGACATCACCACTGAATGACCCTAAATTAATTTTAAGGCTCTGCCCCCACCCCATCCTGTACTCCTCCGCCATCTATCCTTTTAAATCCTCTTGATACTTTAAACACCTCGATCAGATGACTCCTCAATCTTCTAAACCAGCAAATACAAGCCAAGTATACACCCAGTAACACCGGCATTCTGATGAAGAGTCACCGGACCTGAAATGTTAACTCTGCTTTCTCCCCACAGATAATCGCCAGACCTGCTGAGTTTTACCAACACTTACGGTTTTAACCCAGCAACACTATTTCAGGTTCACAGAGTAATAATGTCCACCAGAGCAGAATGTCCAAAATTCTACTGCCACCAACAAACCTCCACTTCACAACATCTCTCCGATGAGCGCCATTTCTTAAGTCCTAATGAACTGAAGTCACCGTTTTAAAAAGCCCTATTGCAAGGACCAAGCAACAAGAGTCCCAGCATGAAAACCAACACCTCCCCCACAACACCTCTTTACTAGGGATAGCACCATACATCTGACAAATTCCAGGCATCAAACCCCTTCAGAATCTCAAATGTTTCAATGAGAAACTCTCATACTTGGAAACTCCAGAGAAATTAGGTGTAATTTGCTCAGCATTTCATTGTAACAGAACCCCCTATATTCAGGGAATAATTTAGCCAACTGTGGCTGTAATCCAATTCCTCCTTAAATATGAAGAAAATGTTATTCTAGATGTGATCCCACCAAAACACCATGCAATCGTCACAAGACTTTGTTACTCTTATATACCAGTTTCCTTGCAATAAAGGGCAAATTCCTATTTGCCTTCCTACTTGCTTACCATGCCTGCTTGCTAACTGTCTATGCTCCTTCTATGAACACATTCAAGCCTCATTGAACATCATCATTTACAGGATCCTGACCCTTTTGAAAAATACTGCTTCTACTCAAACGACTGAAGTGACTACCCACAATGTACCATCTTGTTGCCTACTCAGTTAACCTGTTGTTACCTCTTTGCAGCTTTTCCCATGTCCTACCCACATCTATTTAAGCCAACCCTCCCCGAGTAGTGCAGTGAAAAGCTGGTGACAGTCATGGTTTCAAATGCTTGCGTTGAAGAGTGCTCCATGCAAAAATATGCCACGTGCTTGAATCAGTTCATAAGAAACCTCACTATATTTCACATCTTAATATTTTAGGGGGCCCGATGTGGTAGATATTGATAGGCTGCTTCCCTTGAGGAATCAAGAGATGTGGGGATATAGTCTCATAGAATTCCTACAGTGTGGAAACAGGCCCTTCGGCCCAACAAGTCCACATCAACCCTCAGAGGATCCCACCCAGACACATTCCCCTATAACCCACCTAATCTACACATCCCTGAACTCTATGGGCAATTTAGCATGGCCAATCCACCTAGCCTGCACATCCTTGGACTGTGGGAGGAAACCAGAGCACCCGGAGGAAACCCACGCAGACATGGGGAGAATGTGCAAACTCCACATAGACAGTTGCCTGAGGGTGGAATCGAACCCGGGTCCCTGGTGCTGTGAGGCAGCAGTGCTAACCACTGAGGAACTGTGCCGGATAGGGTGATAAAACAGTGCTGAAGGAAGGTCAGATATGATCTTTATTGAATGGCAGAACAAGTAGAGGGGCTGAATGGTCTACTCCAGCTCCCAGTTCTTGTGTATCAACACTCATCAATGCCACAAATTGTGGAGAGGCCACCCTAATCCTTTACACTATTCAAGTATTTACCAGAACTCTCAACCTAAACAGGGAGGAAAGGAACAATCACCTACTCTTTGTAAATGCAAAGCAGTCCTCAAGAGCTGGCTTGCTCTTTTATCGTCTGAAATAATTCTCCTCCAGGTCTTGCTCACCTTGGAACAGCTGTTGAGAAAAGACAAAGCATGGTTTTAGTTACCACATCTTGACAAACAGAAACTGAGTTCTCAAGAAGTCATACCAGACTTGAAACGTTAAATCTGTTTCCCTCTCCGCAGATGTGGCCAGACCTGCTTAGTATTTCCAACACTCTCTGCCTTGGTGACGAATAGAAATGTGGCTCCAAGCGAACAAGTCCAGCAGCATCTCAAGGAGGCCTGTCTCTTCCTCAGCTCCTCTACAACACAAGGTATAAGAAAGACCTAACTTCAAACCCAAGAGTGGTTCCAGCTACCAAGTGGAGACACTGGTATCACAACAACAGATGAGCCAAGCTGTCACTGAACTGGTCAATGGTGGGGTGTTGTTTTGGGGGGTGTGGGGGGATGGTGGGGAGTTCTTTGGATATGTTAAGATTGGACACCCCTCTCACACCATTCCAAAGCGACTGACTGTAGTGCGGGAAATGGGGGCAAGGGGAATATCAGCAATTTGTCAACACAGATAGAATCAGAGAAATAGCAGCACCCCCTCCCAAAACTGCAGGAGTGGGGTCTGCCATCACTGAGCTGGAGTATGAAGCCAGATTGCTTGCTCAAGTTCCTTGGCACAGTTTTGTTCCAGGCTGAAGTTCCCTCCACGATGCCACACATCTTAGTTCAGGGGACATGTCTGCACCGAGACACAGAATAATAGAGGAATTACAGCACTGAAGAGGCCACTTAGTTCATCACTGTGCCAGTCAAAGAATGGGCCACCCAGCCCAATCCCACTTTCCAGCATTTGGCCTGCAGCCCCTGCAGGAAGGAGACAGAACTTCGGGTGCAGATCTCCAGACACCTTTACAATGACTCAAGTGGTCCTGCCTCTATTCAAGTAGTGAGGTCCAGACCCCAACCACCCTCTGGGGTAAAACTCTTTCCTCGTCTCCCTTCTAAACTTCTACCAAACACTTGATGTTAATGCTCCTCCCAGTGACTGAGCTCCCTGCTAAGTCCCTTCCTTCCAATCTATTCATGCCCCCTCACAATTTGTACATCTCAATCCAATTTCCCCACAGCTTACTGTGCTCCAAGAAGACAACAAATCCAATAGGATTAGTCTTTCCTCATGAGCTGCACTTTTCCAGTTCTGACAACATCCTTGTCTTCTGTACCCTCTATAGTGCATTTCCATCCTTTTTACTCCGAATAACCACGTACAATATTCAAGTTGTGGCCCAATTGATAATTTACACAGTTCAAGCATAACCTCCCTGCTCTTATATTCTCGACAGTGTCTAAAAGCAAAAGGGTTCCATTTGCCTTTCTAATCACCTTGCTGACCTGTACCTTCAGGAATCTGTGAACATTCACTCCACAGTCCCTTGCTTTGTCAGCACCGTCCATTACTTCCTCATTTATTATATACTACTTTGCCTTGATTGACTTCCTCAAATGCATCATCTTTCACTTCTCCAGGTTGAATTCCATTTGCCACCTTTCTGCCCACTTGACCTGGCCATTGATATCTTCCTACAGAATTCCAGCTTCCTTCCTTTCAACCAAATGAACAATTATTGTGTTTGTTCATGTCTCCCCCCTCCAACATTTAGGCTCAAATCTTTAATATGTGCCATAGATAATCCTGCAAGAAACAGCTGACCAGTTGCAAATACATCACCACCAAAGTTACCACCATAACTCACAGCCACATAACTTCATGGCTTTAGTGAATATTTAGAACCACTATGCCCAGATCAGACACATTGCAAACCCTTCCAGCTAAAGAGGTTTCTCCTCAACTCGCTATTGGATTTACTGTGGATTGTCTAACATTTCTGGTCCCTAGTTCTGGTCTCACATGCAAGTGGATGCATCACCTCATGTCTACTATATCTTTTCACAATCTTAAACTTCTGTTGTAGAGAAGCATTTGAGGATTCTGGGTCTGCACTCAATACAGTTTAGAAGGATGATGAGGGATCTGATTGAAACTTACAGAATATAGAGAGACCTTGATAGAGTGGACATGGTGAAAATATTTCCAATCGGAAGAGAGACTAGGACCTGAGGGCACTGTCTCAGAGTGAAGGGACAAGGAGGAATTCCTTCAGCCAGAGTGTGGTGTATTCATGGAACTCCAATAATACCGAGAGCTGTGGAGCCTGAGTCATTGAGAATATTTAAGTCAGAAATAATTAGAGTCTGAAGAAGCTGGGCACAAAATCTTAACTCTGCTTTCTCTCCACAAATTTTGCTGGACCTGCCGAGTTTCTCCAATTTCTGTTTTGTTATAGGCAGGTTCTTGATTAGTAAGGGCATGAAGGGTTATGAGAAGGAGAATGGGATTGAGAAACATATCAGCTATTATCGAATGGTGGAGCAGGCTGAATGGCCAAATTCTGCTCTTACATCTTATTACCTCTCTACATTCTCCTTTTAAAATGTAAGCCCCCAGGCTATTGAGCCTTTGTCCATGGGTAGAAGCTCTCAATTATAGCATAATCCTTGTAAATCCTTACACATAATTTCTCCAGGGCCTATATATACTTTAACATATTATGAGAGATTAGAATCATATGGAGTGCTCCACGCATGACCCAACTGAGATGCATTACACTATAAACAAGGCAGTTAGGTGGGCATAAGCGAGAAGAAGGAACTTACTTCAGGAGGCTAGGGGGAGGCAGGAACCTCAGGATTTTTTTCAGAAGGTCGGGGAATCCTCGATCCACAAGTTCTTTCCAGATGTCCACGTATTCTAGCCCCATCTTCCTCCCAATAAGGTTTTCCACCGTGAAGACTTGGCCCCGTAACGTCTCCTTGAGCAGGGACTTGTCCATCCTCAGCTTGCCCTTTATGCGGCCCATACTGTGGCAGACTGCCCACCCGACCTGAAGGGCTGGCAGCTGTTGCCATTTGGTCAGCGTGAGAGTCTTTTCGCGTGGCTTGGCTTCAAGTCCGGGATCACCTGCCTGACTGTGCGTTGGTGAAATGGCTGCCAGAACTTCCACCTCCTTCCCTGAAGGCTGCTCTCCCTCACATGCTCGGCCTTCAGAAGAGCCCCCAATTCGGTGATCGCTATCCTGCACAAGATTTCCTTCTTCCTCGACAGAGAAAGGGGACTGATTCAGCAGAGAGAGGTAACTACTGTCTGGTGACAAATAACCACTGTCCAGCGACAAGTTGGGGTTAGACTCAGAACTGCCATGAGAGCAGGCCACTGGTTTTGGCTGAGTTTTTTGTTCAGCGGGCACTGCAACAGTCAATTTGCCCATGGCAGAAGATGTGATTCTGGCATCGATGCTGGATTCTGGAGACTCAGTGTCTGGGCAGTGTTGCGGAAAGTTGGAGTCACGCTGTAAGCTGCCTGCCTTCCGACAGCATGTCTTCATAGTATTGCCGTCGTCAGAACAGGTACTGCTCACTGTGCAACTGCTACGGTGACTGGTACGACCGGTATACTTCATGTCGAAGGTATTGAGAACTGTGGTCTCCCCAGCAGCTTCTCGCAATACTGAAACTGAAAAGATACATTACTTTAAATAAAATGTCATTTAAAATCTGATGAAGAGAATGGCACCTTAATAAATGTCCAGATGCGGAGCTCACTAGAGTAAGGAAAGGAAACAATCAATCTCAGGCTTAAGTCTGAAATTACCCTGTTTATAGAAACGTAGAAAATAAGAAGAGTCCACCATTTTGTCCTTCGAGCCATTTGATACGATCATGTTTGATCATCCAACTCAGTTCCCTGTTCCTGCTTTCTCTCCATACCTTTCAATCCCTTTAGAACTATATCAAACTCCTTCTTGAAAACATTCAATGTTTTGGTCTCGACTGCTTTCACTGGCAGAGAATTTCCCAGGCTCTCTACTGTCTGGGTGAAGAAATGTCTCCTCATCTCAGTCCTAATTGGCCTATTCCGTATCTTTAAACTGTGACCCCTGGTTCTGGGAACACTCTTCCTGCGATTATTCTGTCTATTCCTGTCAGAAATGTATTAGCTTCTATGAGATCCCCGTCATTCTTCTAAACTCGAGTGAATATATTCCTAACCGAACCAGTCTCTCTTCATACACCAGTCCTGCCACCCAAGGAGGTAAGTTAGGTGACTAAAAAATTAACTAAGGACACAAGTTTTAAGCAGCATCTTAAAAGCAGGAAAGTGAGCAAGTTAGGGAGGAAGCTTATGGACTTGGGAGCTGAAGGCACAACCAGCAACAATGCAATGATGAAACTAGGAGAGTTGAAGAGGCCAGAAAGAAGAAGCACTGAAATATTGGAGGAATGTAGGGCACAATGTTTCAAACACATCTGGGAATACAGTACTGCAGTGGTAATATCACTGGACTGAAAATATAGAGGCCTAGGCTTCTGCCTGGGTTCAAAACCACCACAGCAGCCAGTGGAATCAATTGTCATTAAAACACATCTGGTCCACGAATGTCCTTTAAAGGAGGTAATCTGCCATCCTTACTTATCTGGTCTACAAGTGACGCCAGACCCATAGCAATGAGGTTGACCTTTAGTGGCTCTCTGAAATGGTTTAGCAAGCCACTCTGTTCAAAACGTAATGAAGGATAGGCAACAAATGTTGGCCTTGTCAATGATACCCACATCCCATGAAAGGTTAAATAAAACACACCAAGATATAGATTGGGGAACAAATTTATCGTCTTGAATGGGATTGAATTGTGCTCAATTTCAGATGGATATTGTGCATTAGATATTCATATATGGCTAGGAGTATATGGAAGCCATTTAGCCTGTTCTACCAATCAGTTGGACAATTTCTGATCTGAACCTCAACTCTAATTATCTAACTTGGTTCTGCATTCCCAGATAGAATTTTGTGATAGTTGAGACTATTACTCAGTCCCAAAATCTCCAGTTGACCTCTAGCACGCACAGTCAATCGGCCCATAAGACACAGGAGCAGTAGGTTGATCTGATAATCCTCAAATCGAAATTACTGGCTTTTCCCAATTCCTTTTGATTCCCTTGCTGATTAAAAATCTCTCAGCCATGAATATAACTTAATAACACCAGCTAGACAGTCCTCTGCAGCAAAGAATTCCACAAATTCACAACTCTCTACTCTTTACTCCCTTAATCCTTTAGAACAAAGAACAAAGAAAATTACAGCACAGGAACAGGCCCTTCGGCCCTCCAAGCCTGCGCCGATCCAGATCCTTGATTGAAACCTGTCACCTATTTTCCAAGGATCTGTATCCCTCTGCTCCCTGCCCATTCATGTACCTGTCTAGATACGTCTTAAATGACGCCATCCTGCCCGCCTCTACCACCTCCGCTGGCAATGCGTTCCAAGCACCGACCACCCTCTGTGTAAAGAACTTTCCACGCATATCTCCCTTAAACTTTGCCCCTCTCACCGTGAAATCGTGACCCCTAGTAATTCAGTCCCCCACTCTGGGAAAAAGCTTCTTGCTATCCATCCTGTCTATACATCTCATGATTTTGTAGATCTCAATCAGGTCCCCCCTCAACATCCGTCTTTCTAATGTAAGTAATCCTAATCTACTCAACCTCTCTTCATAGCTAGCGCCCTCCATACCAGGCAACATCCTGGTGAACCTCCTCTGCACCCTCTCCAAAGCATCCATATCCTTTTGGTAATGTGGAGACCAGAAATGTATGCAGTATTCCAAATGTGGTCGAACCAAAGTCCTATACAACTGTAACATGACCTGCCAACTCTTGTACTCAGTACCCCGTCCGATGAATGAAAGCATGCCGTATGCCTTCTTGACCACTCTATCGACCTGCGTTGCCACCTTCAGGGTACAATGGACCTGAACACCCAGATCTCTCCGTGCATCAATTTTCCCCAGGGCTTTTCCATTTAACTTATAGTTCGCTCTTGAATTGGATCTTCCAAAATGCATCACCTTGCATTTGCGTTGATTGAACTCCATCTGCCATTTCTCCGCCCAACTCTCCAATCTATCTATATTCTGCTGCATTCTCCGACAGTCCCCTTCACTATCTGCTACTCCACCAGTCTTAGTGTCATCTGCAAACTTGCTAATCAGACCATCTATACCTTCCTCCAGATCATTTATGTGTATCACAAACAACAGTGGTCCCAACACAGATCCCTGTGGAACACCACTGTTCACTGTTCTCCATTTAGAGAAACTCCCTTCCACTACAACTCTCTGTCTCCTGTTGCCCAGCTAGTTCTCTATCCATCTAGCTATTACACCCTGGACCCCATGCGAGTTCACTTTCTCCATCAGCCTACCATGGGGAACCTTATCAAACGCCTTACTGAAGTCCATGTATATGACATCTACAGCCCTTCCCTCATCTATCAACTTTGTCACTTCCTCAAAGAATTCTATCAAGTTGGTAAGACATGACCTTCCCTGCACATAACCATGCTGCCTATCACTAATAAGCCCATTTTCTTCCAAATGTAAATAGATCCTATCCCTCAGTATCTTCTCCAGCAGCTTCCCCACCACTGACATCAGGCTCACCGGTCTATATTTACCTGGATTATCCTTGCTACCCTTCTTAAACAAGGGGACAACATTAGCAATTCTCCTGTCCTCCGGGACCTCACCCATGCTCAAGGATGCTGCAAAGATATCTGTTAAGGCCCCAGCTATTTCCTCTCTCGCTTCCCTCAGTAACCTGGGATAGATCCCATCCAGACCTGGGACTTGTCCACCCTAATGCCTTTTAGAATACCCAACACACCTTCCTCCTTATGCCGACTTGACCTAGAGTAATCAAACATCTATCCCTAACCTCAACATCCGTCATGTCCCTCTCCTCGGTGAATATCGATGCAAAGTACTCATTAAGAATCTCATTCATTTTCTCTGACTCCTCACATAACTTCTCTCCTTTGTCCTTGAGTGGGCCAACCCTTTCTCTAGTTACCCTCTTGCTCCTTATGTACGAATAAAAGGCTTTGGGATTTTCCTTAACCCTGTTTGCTAAAGATATTTCATGACCCCTTTTAGCCCTCTTAATTCCTTGTTTCAGATTGGTTCTACTTTCCCGATATTCTTCCAAAGCTTTGCCTGTTTTCAGTCACCTAGACCTTGTGTATGCTTCCTTTTTCCTCTTTGCTAGTCTCACAATTTCACCTGTCATCCATGGTTCCCTAATCTTGCCCTTTCTATCCCTCATTTTCACAGGGACATGTCTGTCCTGGACTCTAATCAACCTCTCTTTAAAAGCCTCCCACATATCAAGTGTGGATTTGCCCTCAAACAGCTGCTCCCAATCCACATTCCCCACTCCTCTCAAATCTTGCTATAGTTGGCCTTCCCCCAATTTAACACTCTTCCTTTAGGACCACTCTCGTCTTTGTCCATGAGTATTCTAAAACTTACGGAATTGTGATCACTGTTCCCAAAGTAATCCCCCACTGAAACTTCACCCACCTGGCCAGGCTCATTCCCCAACACCAGGTCCAGTATGGCCCCTTTCCGAGTTGGACTATTTACATACTGCTCCATAAAACCCTCCTGGATGCTCCTTACAAATTCTGCTCCATTTAAACCCCTAACACTAAGTCAATCCCAGTCAATGTTGGGAAAATTAAAATCTCCCATCACCACCACCCTGTTACTCCTACATGTTTATTCTGAGATTACAACCTCTGGTCCTAGACTCTCCCACAAGGGGAGACAACTCCTCTGCATCTAAACTGACAGGTCCCCCGCCAAGAATTTTATATATTTCAATAAGGTTAAAGACAGCCATGATTAAGGCACTGCTTTTTTACAGGCCCTCATTATTTCTCAAATTATTCTCTGTCCTACAATATAGCTACTATTATGGAGCCTATCTACTTTCCCTGTTATTTATTTTACTTCCATCTACATGGAATCTATTTCTTCTGACGCAAGATCATTTTTTTGCTATCGTACTTGTTCCATTCCTCACTAACAAAGTTACTAACAAAGTTACCCTATCACGCTTACTTTCCTGTCGGAAAGTCACACACATCTGAATAGTTCATTCTCAGCTTCGATCTCCTTGTAACCATGTCTCCGTAATAGCTATAAGATCATCTCTTCTATTTATGCCGTCAAAGAATTTAGTTTGTACCACATATTATGTGCGTTTAAGCAGCCATTAGTTTTGCTTTATATGATTTATTCTCTCTTAGACCTTATTTACTGCTGCATTTCTGTTTGAACACTCTGTCCCACTCTGGGTGTTGTTATCCATATTGCTACCCTGCAATTCTTTTGCTTTGTAAGCCTACATTACCACACACCCCACTCTCCCAAACTTCCCTCTCCTCTAATTAGCTTAAGGCCCTCTCACCAGCCCTAGTCATTCAACGTACCAGGACATTGGAGTGTACGTGGCTCAAGTGAAACCAATCCCAACAGAACAGCTTCCTTCTATCCCAGGATTTGTCAGTACCTCATGAACTGAAGACCATTGCACCCACAATCTTTGAGCCATACCTGGAGGAATTTAGGGTAGCGGTGGGGGTGAGGGGGCTGCAAACAGTTCAGTGTATGAAGTGATTCTCCACCCATCACTATGTGCAGGCAGATTAGATTAGGTTAGAATGGGACCATAGTTGGCACAGACATGATGGGTCAAAGGGCCTATTCCTATGCTGTACTGTTCGATGTTTACCACTAATAGGTCCCAGTTCTAATTTTATGCACCCAGGCCCTCTCACCCCCATTCTAGACAACACCTCACTGAAGAAAAATAATTTCTCTCTGCCCACTTAATCAAATTCCTCCTTCATTTTAAACACCTGAAGTGGATCACCCTCCAAGGTCACCACACTAAAATTCTGAAAGCAGTCTTGATAGTTGATCCTTGTTCACTACAGTATCGTCATAGTTGAACTATCTGATAAAGGATCATTAAGCTGAAAGGTTGTCTCTGTATCGATACTGTTTTCATATGTCCCTTGGAGGAATCTATACTAGCACCCCTCCCATGTCAATGTATCATGCTAATGGTGCACAGCCCACAACTGAGCAGTTTGTTTTATTCCTTTCTTGGGATGGGGTCATTACAATTCTATACTTATTAATTGTATTTCCTAAGCTGAGACCTGAACTCATGATTAGGCTAATTCTGTTTCTCTCCCCACAGAACCTGCCAGACCTGCTGAATTTCTCCAGTGTTCCCTTTGTTTGTTCTCCAGAACATTATCCTGGTGCTCTGATTAGTCATCCAGATGGGGAGTGTCCAGTTACATATATTTAATGGACAACTTCACATCCCATTTTTGTTCGAGATGAAGGTTAAAATTGATTCCACAGTTACCTACATGCGGCTGTAACACTGCATTCTGCACTCTGTTCTGCTACCCTGATGTATTTTGTATGGTACGATCTGTGTGTATACCAGCAAACAACACATTTCACTGAATCTTGCTATACGACAACAATAAGTCAATCAACAAGTGTCAGAAACATGGAAAATTGGAGACTTTCCACCCTTCGAGCCCAGTCAACATGATCATGGCTGATCTTCTATCTCTGCTTCATACCCCTGCTCAATCGCCATATCCTTTGACACCTCTAGGCTCTGGAAATCTTATTTCTTCCTTAAATATATCCAGGGATTTGATCTCCACAGCCTTCTATGCTAGAGAATTCCACAGGTCCATCACTCTCTGGGTGAAGAAATTCCTCTTCATCTCGGCCCAGAATGGCCTACCCTGTATCCTGAGACCATAACCCCCTAGTTTGGGGGATACCCCTGATTTCATCTCCCTCCCTGATCCAAATGGGGAGTGTCCAGAGTTACATTTATTTGACGGACAACTTTGTATCCCAGTTTTGTTCGAGTTGAAGGTTAAAATTTTATCCACAGTTACCTACATGCGGCTGTAACATTGCATTCTGCACTCTGTTCTGCTACCTTGATGCATTTTGTATGGTAAGATCTGCCCGTATATCAGCAAACAACATTTTTCACTGAATCTTGCTACTCTATCGCCATATCCTTTGACACCTTTAGCCTCGGGAAATCTTATTTCTTCCTTAAATATATCCAGGGACTTGATCTCCACAGCCTTCTATGCTAGAGAATTCCACAGGTCCATCACTCTCTGGGTGAAGAAATTCCTCTTCATCTCGGCCCAGAATGGCCTACCCTGTATCCTGAGACCATAACCCCCTAGTTTGGGGGATACCCCTGATCTCATCTCCCTCCCTGATCCATCTCCCCTCCCAGGGCACATCATTTTGCCCCTCCGCCCTCCTTGGGAAAAGATAAAGGGGTCGGCTGCATTAAAGTTTTGCAGAATACACTTGGTTTGCTGGGTTGAATTCTCAATTCACAAAACCTGCCGAAGGTGCTACAAAGCAGAGTGTGTTTCAATGTAACTTTTATCGGAGATGCTGCTTTGGTGGTTGTAGCAACCCTGGGGATGTTGTAGGATGAAGCTAGACACAGCCCTGGCTCGCGGTAGTGGCAGGGGGAAAGAGGGGCTTCAATCTCACCCCCACCCACCCTCCAGTCTCCGAGGGGCCAGGGGCAGCTCTCGTTGCGCTCTCTCCATTTAAAGGTACCGTTTCCCAGTTTAGGGTCAATAAGCGCCAAAACGACCAGAGCTTCCTCCGCAACTCCGCGCTTAAAATGCACCAGCTTGGATCCCCCACACGGTCCCGCCACCCACACAGACACCCACCAGATTACAACCCCCTCCCCCAACAGAAACCCGCCAGATCCCAACACTGAGACCTGCCAGATCCCCCACCCCACCAACAAAACCCCACCAGATCTCTCCCCTCCCAGAGACCCGCCAGATCCCCCACCCCACCAACAAAACCCCGCCAGATCTCTCCCCTCCCAGAGACCCGCCAGATCCCCCACCCCACCAACAAAACCCCGCCAGATCTCTCCCCTCCCAGAGACCCGCCAGATCCCCCACCCCACCAACAAAACCCCGCCAGATCTCTCCCCTCCCAGAGACCCGCCAGATCCCCCACCCCACCAACAAAACCCCGCCAGATCTCTCCCCTCCCAGAGACCCGCCAGATCCCCCACCCCACCAACAAAACCCCGCCAGATCTCTCCCCTCCCAGAGACC